>NC_088365.1:38346373-38396373 GCF_034508935.2 Berghia stephanieae
AACCTCATGTAATCAAGAGTTAATTAATAGAGTTACAATGAGACAAAACTATATATTCAGACTATTAGTTCATTCCTTTCAGTCAATGGAGTAGCATCAGATCCCCAATTCCCTTCCATAATCACAGAGATAATCAGAGTGAGTGAGTTGGGTGAGTGTAGTGTAACTGTAACAGTCTCAGTCTCAGATCAATGAGTCAAAATCAAAACTATATATTCAGAGTAATAGTTCCATACATTTGACAGTCATATCAGCAACACCAGATCCATGCAATGGGCATACCTATATATTCAGAGTCCAAGTTCCATCATATATGGTAATATCAGACCCACCAACTATTCTAGTCTAGCTAGATATCTAGCAATAGCAATGACTATAGCAACTGTTCAAGTTGTGAAGTTGACGTGATGAGCAAAGGGCCCTCTAGACTTATACACTAGACTAATACAATAAAGTCAATATTTATCAGTTAACCATATAGAAAAAAAAGATATAAATATAAAGCCACAGGCCATAATAAAATAAGAAACAGTAATCCGAATCAGGATTCAGGATGTCGAGTCTGATCACCATACCTATCTGTGCGACTCGACAGAGCAAGCACGACAACGGGTCCAACTATCGTCTGCAGGAACTACAGCCTGATGCTAATTCTAAACATTTCTTAAATAATAATTATTACGCAATTATTATTGGTACTTACCACTTTTCAAAGATTCTGGTTCGATAAATTAGCCATAGATCTAGATAGTTATTAAAAGGAATTGAAAGCAGATTCGTACTTTCGATTTAAAAAAATGAAAACAAACCCAATCACTCAATTTGTAAGAGGGCGTCATAAAAAATAGTTCATACTTTCCTGTAAAATTGTTGATAGTTCACTACTTTTTATATATTTTTATATCATTCAAGACATAAGAAACATTATTTAAAACTTATGGTCGCCAATTAACCAATTTCTTATAAAGTACTGAAATTATATGAACAGAATCAATTATTGCGCATTCAAGGAAATTGTACCAAGGCAGAAAAGTAGTAGTTTTGCTTGAAATCGTTATCCAACCAATGGCCCCCACTAGCGGGGACTGAAGATTCCACATGTCAATCCTTTCAGTATAGTAATCCTTGAATATATATATATTATATATTATTATATTATATATATATATTATATAATATATATAATATATATATATATATATATATATATATATAATATATATATATATATATATATATATATATATAATATATATTATATATATATATTATATATAATGCAGTTTCAATTTATATTTAAGTGCAACTTTTTAAGTCAGTTATCCATATAATGACTCAAAGCAAAAATCACATGTGGAAATTTTTTTTCATTTGTTTGATTCATTTTTGGACCACACTTGCTTGACCTCTTGATATTAATTATCATTTCATTATTATCATAGCAGTAAGTTCACAATTCCAACACACAGAACCATCAATTATGGAACACTCCTCCACCAGAAATCCTAGCTACTACCAACAACAACAAATTTGATCAACTATTAAACGTTTATCTTTCAACTCAATAACATAATAATGGAGAAAGTCACCACATAATTGTAGAAAATCTGCAGTGATGGGCAATTCGCCTTTTGCAGATAAACACGTTGAACTTGAACTTGACCCCCTTATTCTTTTTGCTTTATCCAGGGTTTTAATCTTTATTTTCACAAAGTAGTTCAAATGGGCAGAATTAAAGCAGTGTCCTACTCTTTTTGGAAATTGAAGTGAAGTGAAGGTGATTTATTTAAAAAAATAATAATAATGCATAATAAATAGCATTTGTATAGCGCATAAACTAGGTTATGCTCTATGCCTTTCACCTTAACAAGTATTATGATAACTCACATGTAGACATATGCACACATATATACCCTCATTTATTACTTAAAGGAAAAGACATTTATCATCGAATACATGTCAACTATTGAAAATGATTTTAAAATGTGTTTTAATTTTATAGCATTTGCGCTCGGTGCTCCTAGAAACGCATTGGGGAGGTTGTTCCATATCTGAGGGCAAAGTGTTGAAAATGACCTCCCACCATAGAATATCTAATTTGATTTATTTTTGATTTGGAGTTTAGTGCAGCATCCTAGATGCAGAATAGACATTTATAAATTCATTTAAATAAATAAAGGCGAAACCAATAAGGCATTTAAAAAGATAAGGGTGATTTTGTATTCAATCCTTCCTTTTACTGGTATCCAATGCAATTCAAACACAATGGGCAATGAATGTTTAAATATCTTATTATTTTATTTAAAAAAAAACTAATTAAATTATTAATTGTAATTGATATAATGGCATTGATATGTGAAACTTTTAAACTTTTGATTTGAATAATTTCAGTGACAGTGAGAAAATCAAGGTTGCCCAGGGGGTCTCAGGTTCAATTACAGATAAGGGATCCATTCACAAGTTTGTGCCATATCTCATCACAGGCCTTAAACAGGCGTGTCAAGACATTGGAGCCAAGTCTTTATCTATACTCAGGCAGGTTTTGATAACAGTCTACTTAAAAATTGCTGTCACTCCACTTCACTCTTTGTTCATACATCACAATGTTTAGTCCAGTTGACATTATATACTCCTGTCTCCTTTTTTTATGGCGACTGTATTGATAACCTCTTGACTGTTGTAGATCAACTGAGAGGTGCTAACAACTTGTATCAATAACTCAAGATGGACCTGGCAGATAATCATCTTTTGAAAATTTGGTGCAGTAAAGAACACCACCAACATCCTCCTCCTCCCCCCCCCCCCTTTGCAGCTTCTCTCTCTCTCTCTCTCCCTCTCTCTCTCTCTCTCTCTCTCTCTCTCTCTCTCTCTCTCTCTCTCTCTCTCTCTCTCTCTCTCTCTCTCCCTTGTGCCCCCCCCCCTTCTCCCATTACCCCTCCATCTGTCCCTCTCTCACTATTTTTTTGTTGCTTTGCATTATACACATACTGGTGTATTGAAAACAAGAATCACTTCCTGTTTAATTCTGAATATCTAAGCACTAAGCACTTGTACACGTTGATTCTCTGACTCTTTTGTTGGGCTTTTTATCTAATTAAAAAGAAACAATTTATTAACCTACATATAAGAAGAAAAAGAAAACCCATCAAGTCCATTTACAGTCATTTACATGCATTGTGTCGTTTTCATCTTTTTACACTCTCCCTAACCTTTAAAGTAAGATGTATCAAACGGTAGCAAATAGTTTAACATTAATCCAATCACGTTGTTTGTAGAGTTAGCTTAGGTACTAGAGTTAGGCTTAGGAGACTGGACTTACATTACGATTAGTCAGATATCAGATGATTTTTTAACTGAGATTTCTCAACCTTTGTTATCTATTCATCAGTTTTCTTTGCTTTCACTTTGTAGTTATAAATGGACTATGAGAAAAATATACAGTACAACCATTTCCTATTATTTGAATCATCAATTCTGTAAAATGGCAGAATGCGATTTGGTTTCAGAATTATTTTTTTTTCCATTTACATCCGTGCAATTCTTTTCTGTAGGTTCATTTTTTCAAATTAATAGGTTTTTTTACTCTTTAAGGAACTATGTCATTTCACTGAATTATTTTTTGCGCTCTCTAACAACAATACAGCATTGAAGTGTCAGAAGTAATGCAAAACTTCATTCATTACTTTAGTCTTCTCTTCAAACTGTTTTAACATGTCAGATAATTTAATTGCTTTAACAACACTTTGCTAAGTGAGATTAAATTTTAGGATTAAAAAAAAGATCCTTTATACCTCTTGGGGTTAATTACAAGTCGAATTCTTGTTCTTCTATATATTATATTTTTCATTTTTTTCTTTAAATTGTTTGCAGTGCTTCTTTGCTTTATTTATTTATGAATTTTTTTTTTTTTTTGGTACTAAGCTAATATGCAATGTATTTGACATTTCTAATATTTCCCAATGAACAGCGCTGGGTTAAATTGTCTCACTGGGGTGTTTGAACATTTTATGCTATTTCATTTTGTAAATATTTAATTGAATCAAAATGCATGTTTAATGCTTGAAAAAGGGCGTGCTAAATTTGGGATTATTTTCTATGAATGTTAAATTTAAATGTGCATACATAATATGAAATTAAAATATAGAAAAACCGTCTC
This sequence comes from Berghia stephanieae, assembly GCF_034508935.2. Taxonomy (NCBI): domain Eukaryota; kingdom Metazoa; phylum Mollusca; class Gastropoda; order Nudibranchia; family Aeolidiidae; genus Berghia; species Berghia stephanieae. Next base: position 38,350,530 of record NC_088365.1, read on the forward strand.
TACTTACTTGAAGCTTTTTACACAATTCCAATTCCAGCAATTATTTTCACTTTTGTTTTTTAATGTGGGGTCACTGTCTTTAACAAGAGTTGTCTTTCTCCCATTTGTATATTAAAAACTTCTTCTTCTTCTTCTTCTTCTTCTTCTTCTTCTTCTTCTTCTTCTTCTTCTTCTTCTTCTTCTTCTTCTTCTTCTTCTTCTTCTTCTTCTCCTTCTCCTTCTTCTTCTTCTTCTTCTTCTCCTTCTTTCTTCTTTTCTTCTTCTTCTTCATAGTAGTAGTAGTGGTAGTAGAAGTAGTAGTAGTAGTAGTAGTAGTAGCACTAGTAGTAGTAGCACTAGTAGTAGTAGTAGTAGTAGTAGTAGTAGTAGTAGTAGTAGTAGTAGTAGTAGTAGTAGCACTAGTATTAGTAGCACTAGTAGTAGTAGTAGTAGTAGTAGTAGTAGTAGTAGTAGTAGTAGTAGTAGTAGTAGTAGTAGTAGTAGTAGTAGTAGTAGTAGATAGTCGTTACTTGTTAGTAAGAGGAGGAGGAGGAGGCGGAAAAAAAAAAAGTAGTCCTTCAGAGCCATTCAGCCCATGGAGTTGGAGTTTAGCCCGGTTTCTATAGCTTGAAACGAACAATAGCAATTGTTTGCTATCCTCTGGATAGGACGCTAGTCTATCGCAGAGCATTTTCTGCCAAATCTAACTGCTGGGTGGAAAGGGGGGTCAGAAAAAAATCTTGACTGCACCTGGGATCGATCTCAGTCCATTTGCATTTGAAGCGAGTGCTCTATCAACTGAGTTATCGGAACCTCCAGGAGGAGGATGAGGATGAGGATAATTATAACATTCTAAGACAATTTTATCTGTATGCTGACTTCCTAGTGTTATCAAGTCATTGTTTAATCAAGTTCAATTGAAATCGGTTATAAAACAAGTAAAATCATTTTCGTAGTATATTTTCACAGAAAAAAAAATTAGCGGCATTTATTGAGCTATGTTTTGCAAATCTGTTCATCTGTCCGACTACTGTCTGTAATAGTGCAATTGTTTATACTCACTAAATCAGATACACAAAAAGGTCCTATTGTAGAATTTTGTGTCTTAGAAACCAATCAAAATGAGCAAAATTGAATAAGATTCATGAAAATACAATGTAAACAATTTGGATAGTCAATGAATCGAAAGTTTAATTAAGAAAACAGCTGGCTCAATGCTAAATATAGTCACAAATCGGAATCCAAGGATGGGCGCCTTGCTTTGAATTTTTATACACGAGAATGAACGAAAGTTTTGTCGGCCATTTCAAAATTTTCCAATTTGAAATAGCTTGTATCTCAGCTAATACTGATCTCTCAGAGTAGTTCAATTGCAAAAACAATAGGATTTTTCAAGTTCTACAATATATATATAACTTCATGCTTTCAACCCTATTTGCATGATTCAAGGGTTTTTTGGACCTATTCCTCTTACTATGTCGTAGTCTAATACTTGTAACCTGGTCTTTCCTATTTAGAAGTTTATTTTTGGATCCCTTTTATTGAAGCTTGGGTGCATCCCTTCCCAGTTGGCTTTTGCTTAGAGCATGATGAGTGACTTGATTTCTCCAACTTGATAAAATTTCCTTTCAAATGCTGAAACACTCCGGTTTACCATCCAGTTCACAATATATCTATAACAAAGGCTTCATTTACTCATTCTCTCATTCCCATGACTGGATGATCATTAGGGAGACTTGTGGGATGTCTACTTCACAACTTTGCGCCATTCTTTTGAGTCATTTGTCTTTTCCAGATGCTCACCCATGTCCAGTCCTGTCCATTCCTTGATGTTGTCCTGCCACATTTTCTTTTGTCTGCCTCTCTTCCTTTCCCTTTCGAATGTTCTTTGCAACTGTCCCGCATAAACTGTCATGATGAATTGTGTGACAAAACTACAACAGGTTTCTTCTTTTTACTATTGACAGTAGTGGTTCCTTCAGTCCAGCAATATCTTCCACTTGCTTCTGAATGTCTTTGTTTGTCCTGTGTTTGGTGTACATGCGAGACATGGAGTTTTCAGTGGCTCTTATTTTCAAAAGCAGTGACGCATTATTCTGTTCTGCATTTAATGTCCATGCCTCACATCCATCTTTGAGAGTCTTGCTGCACTTGCCATTCCCAGTCTGGTTTTGATCTCTATTGTGCTGGACCCAGCTTTCTTTAGCGTTACGCTCAGATATTTAAATGTTGCTACTTCTTTTAGGGGTTCATCACTGGCTTTTAATGTTGGCTGTTATGTTGTTCTGACTGTTGATATTTTACTTGTGATTTTTCAGTGCTAATCTCCATGCTGTATACTAATGCTGCTATATTTCATTTGTCAGATAACACTTGCAGTTCTTGATTGTTGCTGGCCATCAGGTCTATGTCGTAGGCGAAGTGCAAATCCCGCCTATTGAAATGGTTGATAGGTTGTCTTGAATGTTTCCTCCATTAAAGAACTTCCCTATCTGGTTGTTGTCAAATAGAGTGCTGGTTGCATGCTGGTAAAGAGCTTCTGTAGTTTTAGTTTCGAAGCACAGACCATAAGCTGGCATACCATACTCTATCAAATGCCTTTTTGAAGTCAATAAAATTATGAAAGAGATCTTTTTGGTGTTGAACCATTTACTGATAATATTCGATTTTTGAATACCTGTTGAACTGTACCTCTCTTTGCTCTAAACCCAGCTTGTTTGTCTGCCATTATCTCTTCCCCTCAACCAATCTCAAAACTCACATGGTAACAAAAGTGAGTTATCGAAAATCAAACTACTGATTAACGCCATCTAGACATAATGTGGACCTCATTAGGCAATATGAGCAATCAAATGGTGCTCTGCTTATGGTTTTAAGATGACAAAATTAAACTTATCCTTTCTTGATGTAACAGCTATATCTTTGCTTGGGATTACCACTCCACTATTTCATTTAATTTGGTCTCTTGTATTTGGAAGTGAAGTGTTTTATTCTTTATTTGTTTGTGTTTCTTATTTTTTTTTTCCTTTTGCATATTTTAAATAGATTAACAGAATTTTGAAATTTGTGTAGTTTAGGTCATGCATTTTTCATAAGATTTGTAAATATTTCCACTGTAACATGCTGATTGTGACCAGTTCAGACCATAAGCTTTGACATTTGATATTGCTTTGTGGTTCTGGTTAGTTCATATACTCTGATCAAAGAGACCCCCTTTTTAATCTGGATTGTTCATGCAGATAAATATATCATGTACTTTGTGCTTAAAAAAATAATTTAGCTTTATCATTCTAGTTTCCTAATGCGAATTCATGTATGGGGAATGGGGTGTAAAAAACAATCACATTTTATTTTAAGACCAAAAGTTCTTCAAATTGAAAATAAACCAGTGGTTGGTATTATTATTTTTAATGGATATTGTGATGGATGAAACAAAGAATCAGCTGCTTGCATGGCATGTTATAGATTGTATGTTGTCTTCCCTTCAATCAGACATTTGAACAAGAATCAGATAGAGAAATCTGGTCACTTTTTGAGGCAGACTCAATATTGGTGGAGTAATGTAAGTCATTTTTTGAAAATCACCTTCTAAAAGTAATAAGATTCACAGGCTGGCAATTTGTCATTGACTCTGTGCTCAGAAATTGGTACATTGATGCCAAAATTTGTGAGAATTTTTAAGTAGCTTAAAATATTTCATTTAAATAATAAGAATGGTCCTTTTTTTTTTTTTTCTGTATCAATCATCTGCTGCTACTCAATAGAGTGAACATGGATAAGGTATTGGCAGAGCGCATTCATACCGTTGAACAGGGCAGTGGAGAGGTGGGATTGCTTTTTTGTTTCTTTTATTGGTGATGAATATTTGCCAGCTGTAGGGAACAGTTCTCATTTTTTGTAAATGTCTTTTAGTTTGTTTAATCGTGCAAACCAATTAATCCTGGCATGTAAATTTGGGAATCAAAGCCTTGTTTATTGTTTTAAAAAACAAAACAAAACCCAATGAATAGGCATTTGTAACACAAAGCAAAAATAATCATTTCAAATATATATGCTCTTTTCAGAAAATTTGGAGTATAATCTTGTCATAAGACCATTTTTATTTTATTAAAAGATTGACATGCATTAAAAAAAATGAATTATGTATATAATAAATTTTTTTAATGTGTGATCTTACATATATTTATACTCTGATTTTACTTTATTTTTATCTTAATTTTTCATTTGATGTTCTTTCCATCAACAAATGGAGTGGAAATAAATAGTTTTAAAGAATCATTACTCAATACAATGCAGCCCAAATATATTTATATTATTGCCACAAATCTCGTCTTCCTACCTAGGTCCCTCTTTTCACCTAAATGGATCATCTGTATTTGTAAATTCTATAATAAATTGAAAGTATATTTGATCAGGGTTGGCTCCTACCAGTATTGTGATTTTAAACCAATTGCTGTCCAAGCAACAGGAATGTGTGCAGGCCTGTAAATCTTCAGACAATTGTCGGATCCCCGACAATATGATTTTGCTCGATAAATTCTCTCAAGTGTAGACATTAAAAAATTAAAAGTAAAATAAAAATATAATTCATGACGTCAAAAGACAGAACCAACAAAAAAATAAAATAAAAGTTTTATTTCGTGCCTTGAAAAAATACGTTTTTATTCTGTTTCGAGTGCTGACTTAAAAAATAAAAAGAACTTTTTATTTTGTCTTGTGAAAGACGAAACAAACTAGTCAGCTAGGTATTTTATCATTCCATCTTGTTGATTATCGCCCACTGCACACTCTGCTGGGTGTGGATGTATTCACTGAGTTGTCAAATACATGCTCAGTCAGTAATCAACTAACATACACAGCAGTCAGACCGTGCCTTCTCTCTCTATTTTGCTTCCGACACACACACACACACACACACACACACATTTTTCCAGTTGTCTATCTCTCGCTTTCTTTGTTTCTATTTCAAAGTCAACCGGAATGATGAATGCGAAATAAATATTTTTCTTCGAAAAGTGATGGACCGCTCTCAGCAGAAGTTTTCTTTCCTTATAACCGTGATTGTTTAAATTTTTCTCTTTTTCCTCCTTCACACACAACCTCGCCTCTTCCTCCTCCTCCATAGTAAAGCAAATTATTCTAGTTATATGATGAGCACAGTAGAGGTGCAGGCAAGAATTGTAGGTTGTAAGATGACTTAAACCTAATTTGATCAGGCACACCTAAATTTTTAGCTTTCTAATGTAGATCCTTTATTAATTTGTATTGAAACAAAACTGATTGCAAAGAATTGGAATGATTTGCATTCCTATATGGCACTATTTATGTTTTATTATTATTATAAAGTTTCTGTTGAAAGATTATGCAATGAAAAAGGGTGGCATGTAAAAAAAATGATCAAATGTAATGTGTTGTAGTCCCGGTTGAATATATGGGAAGAAAAATATCCTGTGAGTGCCATTATTGTTTGAGAATATAAAAGAAACCACATCTGAGTCGCATCATATCTATAGTGTGTATTCTGCCTCTGCCAACTTTATTTTTCTCCCTATTATTTTCCAATGTTATTCAGTTTGTACCAATTGACAAATGACCATAAGTTGGATTATGAAACTAGCTGCAATAAGTGCATTACTGAATTTTGGTTTACTGAGTGGGGTTCCTGACCTCCCATAGTGGGAATTGAGGCACTTCCTGTGTCTTCTATCCCCCTATATCTGTTTTCCAACATGCTTTCTGTCTTAGTCTTGAAATGAGATTACTTGGTTTTGTCCTGGCCCTGGCTGGATACCCTAACTGGGAGGGAAACAGTCAAATGTATAGTTAGAGTTTTGGGTGATGATATTTTTTGTCTTGTAAATCATTTCTCTGTTATGCACTGTATTATGTTTTATTTACATATTATATATGATTTGTAAACATTTGAGTGTGTTCCTCTTAGTGGGGACCTGTTCTTTTGTCAGGATGAGATATTTAGATGATCTCAAACTAAGTACACTGATAGTGTGCTCTTGGAATTCACATCTTTTCCCTATTTGAACCAATTCCCCTTTGTCTTACTTTTCTTGGGTGCCTCATTTATAATTCTAGAACTTTCTACTATTCCATTTTCTTCTTTTTTACTGGCACTGATATGACATGTTTGTTCGATTTTCAATGAGTGTGAACTTTTGTAAAAAAAAAAAAAATCGAATTTGAATTATTATTTTTTTATACACCTATCCCCTTCCTGAAAATAAATGCACATTCATTCTATGCAAATGTAAATTTGGATGGTTGTCAATCTGATTGTTGCCATGTCGTGTTACTGTTGTTGATGCTTTTATCTCCTTATAAATGTTGAGATTTAACACAGATTAAAACTATTTTTTATATTCATGAATCCATGAAAACATATTAAGGCACTTAGCACGGTTCGTCAATGCACTTACTAAAAATAACTTAATTTCTTTTTATTAAACATATTGGTGTGTTTTAAATAGTAAGGATATTTTAACTTGTTTTATCTATATTATTTTCTTGGAAGATTGATTTACAGGGTTACGGTTGTTGAAATGGGCTTTTAGACTATTTGACTGTAGTGAATTAGGCCCCCCAAAGACGGAAAAATGTCAACCTGTTTTAAGGAAAATTACTAAGTAGACAAATTTTTATGTTTTCTCAATTCCTTCAACATCAATTTTCTACCATCCTTGGCAAGGAACATCAACTCAAGATCAGCTCATTTTTCCTTTTCTATTTTATTTATTTTACACTTCCATTTGACTTTTTGTCCTTGTCTTCTTGGTCCTGACTTAAGCCTGGTCGCTGAGACCCTTTGTAGAAAGTCAAATGTGTGGCTGATTTTTGTTTACGTTAATATTATTGTTTTTCTCCGTTTAAATTGATATAATTATTTACATGTTTACCAACTGGCAAAAGAATGCAACAAGCTTCAGTTGTTTTCAAATACAGTATTCAGTATTCACATGTCACATGGAAACCATGCAGTAAAACAATATGCTCATTCTTATAAACAAAGTGAAATAATTGAACTTATCAGCTGTGCTTCACAATATACTATCAATTTCTACTTTGGCGTTTAAAACATTTTCTCATTTCGTTATCTTCACGTCAAAGTTAGTTTTATTTGCTTCTCTAGTTAAATGATCTTCAAATGGATTATGATCTTACTGGCTGCAGGATTGTTCTTGGCAAGTGAATGTTGTGGATAGCAATCACATTTAGGTAGTCTGAAAATAGAGGGTAATTTTTTGGACGTAGAGGGAATTGTTTTTTTTTTTTTTATTCTGCCTGATACTGCATCACAAAGAGGAATTGTAGGTATAATCTTCAATTTTGTTTAAAAAAAAAAAAAGAAAGGAGTAGTCCTTCAAAACCATTAGGTCCATAGAACCATAGTTTATTCCGGTTTCTTTACTGTGAAACAGACAATAGCAATTGCTTGCTACCCCTTGGATAGGATACTAGTCTATTGCAAAGAACTTTCCATCGGATCTAGCAGACCCAGCTACCCAATCACTGCTGGGTGGACAGGGGATCAGTATAAAAATTTTGAATGCACCTGGGATCGATCCCGGTCCCTTTGATTGTGAAGCGAGTGCTCTACCAACTGAGCTATCGGGACCCCCAATTTTGTTAAAGAGCTGTCAAGAAAGAGCATTAGAGTCAGATCATTTTTCTGACCTTCATTCCCCTACCACCCTGCAGTATTTGGGATGCTGTGGTAGATCTGACAGATTAGTATCCTATGAAATATGCTTGCTGTTATTCTACAGTAAATGGAGTTAACTTTGGCTCCATGGGTCATATGTTTTAATAGACTTCAGCAAAGTGGTGAATTGTTGCAATTATTCCAGGTATCATGACAAAAATCTGCATCGGCCATGTGAATTAAAAGATCACATGTTGGGTGGGGTTCCTGACCTCCCATAGTGGGCAGGGAGGCACTTACTGTGTCTTCTATCCCCTTATATCTGTCTTCCAACTCACTCTCTGTCTTTGTCTTGGAATGAGATTACTTGGTTTTGTCCTGTTCCTGAGAGGGAAACAGTCAAATGTTTCGTTAGTTTTGGGAGATGATATATTTTCCTTGTAAATCATCTCTCTGTTATGCATTGTATTATGTTTACTTTTTGTAAAACATTTGAGTGTGTTCCTCTTAGTGGGGACCTGTGCTTGTGTCTGGATGAGACTTTTAGTGATCTCAAACTAAGTACTTTGATAGTGTGCTCTTGGAATCTACACTCGTTTCTTATTTGAACCAATTCCCCTTTGTCTTACCTTTTCTTGGGTGCTTTAATTGTCATTCTAGAACTTTTTACTATCCCATTTTCTTCCTTTTTACTGGCGCTGATATGACCTTAATGTGTTGCAAGTGCCGTAAAACCCTTAAAAACAAAACAAACAAAAGATCACATGCATATGGCAGAATTGAGAATTAAAAGCTACCCTACTCTGCAGGTTCACGTAATTTTGTTTTGGCTCCAGTAAAGGATTCTGAAATGTAAAGAAAATACTTTGCCCATTTATTTCTGGCCATACATTGTTGATGATTGATGAGATGCAAACCCTGCTTAATTTCCTTATTGCTGTCACATTGTTGTGTTATCACTATTAGCAGTTAATTGTCATAATTATTTTGGCAGATTAATAGGCAATAAACAAACAAAACAAATTAACAAAATTAAAAATTAGAATTAACAGTGCTAATGTGACTAAATAATCTCGACTTGAATTTATAAAAATATTATAAACAATTTTCCATTCATTTCACAAGGAAGGCATTGAGATTTAAAAAAATAATAAATAAAATAACAATAATAATAAAAATTCGTTATTTCTATATGACTATTTGCAATGAATGATTTTTGTCGACATTCCTCTTTGGTTAAAATGCCTTGCCCAGGCAAGCTTCTAAAAAGTTAAAATTGGTTATAAACTCATTTTGTGGCCCTGCTCTGGATTATATTGTCTTTTAAAGACAGGTTTATGTTTGCTGCTTGTAGCAGATTTGCTTGTTTTTATTTTCTCTCCCAATTATTATGTCTCGGCTTACAGTTCACACTCTTGTCAGCTTCATTTTTTATGATATCTTGTTGTGTTTAAACATTGTCAGTTGCATTTTGTTAACTAAACTTTCAGAGCTTCAGAGTTAAGGATCTGAAAGACGCACTGTGTTGTTCATTCCTTAATCTGGCCAAATCCACCCAAAATTTATTTCAATTGATTTATCTTTTGCTTTATAGTTATTTTATTTTTAAAATATTTTGGAAAGGATATTCCAATTCCATGAAACTTATTTTATAAATTTATTAATTGATTTATTTAATTTATATATTTATTTTATTTACACAAAACACTATCCTTTATTCTTTTACAATAATGTTACTTTCAAAATGAGTGCTAGGTGGGTTCTTTTGATCTCCAGTAATGGGTAGGAGGTCACTGATGCTGTATCTTCTGTCCCCTTGCCTTATATCTGTTTTGTTTTCTAGGTTGCTATCTGCCTTTGTCTTGGAATGAGTTTACTTGGTTTCGTCCTGCTCTGGCCATTATCCTTGGCTGAAAGGGAAACATTCTAATGTATATTGTTTTGAGGGATATTTTTCCCTTGTAAATCATCTCTCTTACTATTATATTTTTTTTGTTTTTAATATACCATTTTGTAACACTCAAGTAAGATCCTGTGCCTGTGTATGGATGGGACTTTTAGGTGATCTCAAACAAAGCACATCGATATTTTGCTCTTGGAATTCAAAAACTTCAAAATAAAGCTGCAATAGTCATAACTGGGACAATTATTAGAGAAAATATTACTCCCATTTTTAAACAGCTACATTGGTTGCCCGACGAAAGGAGAATTGGGTTCAAGATGGCCTGTATAATTTTCAAATGAATTCATGGCTTAGCACCGCAATACCTAATGTCATTGACATCGGAGACCAGGCCACCTCAGCTTCTCCGCTCCTCACAACACACCACTTTAGAAAGAAAAGTATCCAAAATAAAATTCTCGGAATGTGCATTTTACTTTGCAACACCCTCAATCTGGAATTCTCTCATTTACAGGAAGAGCTTATACTATCAAGTGCTTCAAGTCTAGACTGGAGACAGAATATTTTAGATTTCCTCAATATTTCAAAATCACATTCTTCATATTCCATTGGTATCTGTAACATTTAATTTTCTTAAAATTGTACTATTTTTCTTAGTTCTCATGTCACCTATGTCTTGTAAAGCGCCATTGAGCACGTTAGCTGAAGATTGGAACTCTATAAAATGTTATTATTTATTTATTTAATACTTCTGTTCCCTATTTGTACTAGTTTTTGTCTTTTTTTTCTTATATGCTTTTGGTTATAAATCTATGATTTCTTTGACTATTCCATTTTCTTCCTTTTTACTGGTGCTGGGCTGCACCATAATGGTAGTAACCAATTGGATTGTCAATCAAGAACACACTGGTTCACATGAGTTTTCAATCGAGATTATTGAGCATTTTCACATTATTTCCTTAATGTCAACAGTACAGGATACTTGCCTTCCTTGTCTGTCGTCCAAAGATTTTGTTGTGCAATAATAGTTTATTTTGTGAACTCTTTTCACCCACAAATTAATATTTGGTTCGATGAAAAGTGGTATAATTAGACAAGATCATATTATGTTATAATGATAATGCTGTCTTGAACCAGACTGGATGACAAAACCCCACTTTTCAAGGTTTTGTTTTTAATTGCACTATCTATATCTACAAGCATCACTTGTCAAAGACAGGGTAGCATTTGTACAATACAAAGTGAAAAAAGAAAAATCCACTTGTTAAATTTGGATAAATGAATACTTATCACTTTTCTTTTTGATGGCAAATCCTGCCATGAATAGGAAGCCTGAATTGTCCTATTTTATGTTTTTATTCATTCCCTCCATCTTATACTAGGTCCATGATGTATGGAGGAGAGTTGAAGTTCGAGAGACGCACAACTTCAGCACAGATAGAGGGGGGAGTTCACGGTCTCCATTCGTAAGTATTTATCTTGTTCTTGTCTTCTCTCTCTCTCTCTCTCTCTCTCTCTCTCTCTCTCTCTCTCTCTCTCTCTCTCTCTCTCTCTCTCTCTCTCTCTCTCTCTCTCTCTCTCTCTCTCTCTCTCTCTCTCTCTCTCTCTCTCTCTCTCTCTCTCTCTCTCTCTCTCTCTCACACACACACACACACAACTATCCTTCTCTTTCAAAAGTGATGTTAATATGATATTATATTAGATAGAACATCAGACAAGTAAAGGACTCTTTGTTTTTGCACTTCTCAAAAATCTTTGATATTTGTTTTCACCAATCATTACATTTCTTTTCTTTTTTTTCAAGATTTGAAAAGAGACTGTATTAGACCAATGATGCAAGACAAGAGGAGAATTCTTGTCTTCCTCTCCTGTCATATAACTACTGCCATTAAAGCCTGACCAAACTAATGGACGATGACGTCAAACGTTTTATAAAGAATAAATTACATTGTCATTATTTAAGATTATATTATTATTTTGGCTATCAGCTCCTTGCACATGTTATATTTTACTATATTTTAGTATTTTGATCATGATAAAAAATATGACTATTTAGTTTTAAAATTCTTGCCTTGTGAGAAATATTAGAAATGTTGTCTTTTTTTTTTTGTTCAACTGAAAAAACAAACAAAAATAAACGAAATAAAGCCAAGGCTTTCATGAAAGCCATTTGCGATTTTGAATTCGGACCAAAGTAGCTGAGTGTTGACTATATGGTGTCATTTCCATTTCTAAGGATGTTCCATACAATTTACTTTTGGCTCTAAGAGTGCAAGATGTTAATAGGTCTGCTATTCTAGGTTTTCAAATGATTGATAAAGGCATGTCACTTCTTATGTCAAAGAGATTGGTATTTCTTTTGTTTATTTAAATGGGATTTCATTTCCACCATACGGCACTGAAGAAATTGTGTGATTGTAAGGAATCTTTGAAATCCTTCCATTGAATGCCTGTAATGGGTCCTGGGCAGGAGGTCAGACTTGCTGTGTCTTCTATCCCCCTATATCTGTTTTTTGGAGTTTGGGATTCTGTGCTTTTATCTTGATGAGACTTTTAGGTGATCTCGAGCTAAGCACATTGATAATTTGCTCTTGGAATCTACATCTATTCCCTATTTGAACTATTCCCCTTTGTCTTACTTTTTCTCCAGTGCTTTCAATTATAAATCTAGAAATTTTTGACTATCCCATTTTCTTCCTTTTTACTGGTGCCGAAATCACCAAAGTGTGTCACAAGCGCCGTAAAACCTTTTAAAAACAAACAAAAACAACCTGTAATAGGTCACCTATTAGTATGAAACCCGTGGATAGTCCAAGTTCCTGTCTATTAGTATTTGCCTAATCAGTCATATAATATGTTTTGAGGTCTTAAGATGTTTACCTGCAAGCAAGGATTTGGAATGTGCTAAACGGGGTTGTGACAGACTGGACCACACTGTACAGACCAGGACAATAGCTATAAACAGCATTAAACAAAAGGCAAAGTAGCAAAAACAGATGGGACTTATTCTGATGTGGCCTCTCACTTAAGATCTCATGCCAAGGCCAGGAAAGGCTATGCTTTTCAAATGAAATTTTCCACAAGCTGAGGAGCTTGCAAAGATAAAAGTTATCCTAAGGCTTGGGAAACTGGCCAAGAGGATGTTTATATAGCCGTATAATTGAGCTGCCTCGGCAAACTGACTGAATATAAGTGACCTGACCTTAGACACAGCCTTATCCTTTAAGCTGGCTGGCTTCAGAGATAAGAACATTGTGCATTAAGTTTTTGTCTTTATTACGCAGAAATAAAATCAAGTGGGGAGATTAAAGACAGTGGCTGTTATGTCATGATTAACCTTTGGTAATGAACATTGAAGTATGATGCAAAGAACTGATGCTGAAGCTTTTTAAGACAATAAGAGGAAAGAAAAACTTGAATTTGCTCGCTAGGATTCTGAGAGAACAGCAATTCTACATCAACTTAAGAAAGTTAAACAACATTGTAAAGAAGGCATGATGTCTCTCAAGGATCTATCTTGGCACTCATTTTATCTTTGCTCACCAAAGCACTGACTTCACTGATTTTTAAGATTGTACTGAGTGAGTATTTTATAAAACTACAATTCTGCTTTGGCAGTTGTGTCTGAAGATGTACTCTATTAAGACTTAATTTGTATAAGGGTATATTTGTAAACTATATGATATAGTCCAAAATGAGATACTCCCATATGATAGTCAATTCTTATGTACCAGGGGTTTAAACTAAGCTTTTAAGCATGATCTACTCTGCCCATCTCAAAGGTTTTGTCCTGAAGACTTATAAGGAGATGGATGGAAAAAAATGGACTTTACCCAGGCACTACTAACATGGTCTCCCGAGTTCCTTACTACCAAGAGGAGACACTGTTAGGCTGCCAACAGAATCTCCACCTGTTCATCCTCAATGAGGGATCGGGTGAAGATTTTCAGAGCATTTTGTGCTACACTGATGGTCTGGTATTTGTCCTGTGGAACATGGAATTGTATTATTTCTGCTGTTACATGAAAACAAAATCGTACCCAGAATAAGGAGGAAAATCCTTTACTATTCCCCACCCTTCCCCCTTTTCCATATAGATGGGAGGGATTGGTTTCCTATCATATGTAAATCATTGGCTTGTTTATGGAGAGTTCTCATATCTGCGATTCCCACCCCAATGTAGCAATTCAGCAGTTAGTGACCGTGAATATGGACCGGCCTTTGCCAACTGTTTGGATAGACCTTGGCTTGTGGTTGGACCATCAGTTATGGTCGGTATGGAAGTTTGAAATGGCTGGTTGTTGTGTCTGTAATCTTATATTTTGATTGAAACATGTGCAAGGAATATTTGCAGTTGTCTGTCTACCCATGTCTAATTTTTGATGTAACAAATACTCATTTTACAATTTTGAGATCAAGTACTATTTAACAGCAATATGATATGCAAATTACATTTTAAAAGTTTTCAGATGTCAAATTACAGAATAATGCCGTTGAAACTGATAGTTACTGATGATCAGTGTTTTTGTTGCAATTATTTGCCCTCAGAAAAGTAATCACAAGGAGTGAGCACTGAATTGGACATGAAATTTGGGTCAGAAATGGATGGTTTGATCAATGTTAAAGAAGGGCATTTGAATATGTAGGATTCAAACACAGTTTATATGTTTTGAAATCTATCATCTGATTTAAAAAAAGAGAGTTAGTTGAATATATGAACCATCCCGTTCAATACAGTTAAATGACTTGCACTGCACTACTGTCAATATGATTTTTAAATGTATTCACGACATAATTACTACAGAGGCTATTTACTGTATGTTATGAACACTATATAGTCATTAATGGATAGAAAGATGTGTTGTGAGTGAAATTGCCCTTAGGACGGGAGAGCTTTCACTGATCCTAGGCCAGTAAATTCATCATTGGTCCATAGCCCTCCTATCTCGCCTATCCTCCATAAATCATTTGACCTTGTGATATGACTTTGTGTCCCTATTCACCTGTTCTGAAGCGGCATCATTCATTTAATTTTGCTGTTGAATGGATTCGTCTTTTAATGAGATATGGTATTATTGTCCTTTTCATCCTCTCTCCATATTTTGAATTAATGCTTGTGTGGTAACAATCTGAGTGTGCCTCTTTTGGCAGAGATCCTGTCCTCCCATAATGGGCAGGGAGGCATTTACTTTGTCTTCTATACTCCTATGTCTGTTTTCCAACATGCTTTCTGTCTTTGTCTTGGAATGAGATTACTTGGTTTTGTCCTGGCCCTGACCGGATACCCTGGTTGGGAAGGAACAGTCAAATGTATAGTTAGAGTTTTGGGAGATGATATTTTTTTCCTTGTAAATCATCTCTCTGTTATGTAAAGTTATTTTTTTATTTTCAACAAATGATTTGTAAACATTTGAGTGTATTCCTCTTAGTGGGATCTTGTGCTGGTGTCTGGGTGAGACTTTTAGGTGATCTCAAACACTGATAGTATGCTCTTGGAATCTACATCTGTCCCCTTTTTAAACTAATTCCCCTTTGTCTTACTTTTCTTGGATGCTTTAATTGTAATACTTAAACTTTTTACTCTCCCATTTTCTTCCTTTTTACTGGTGCTGAAATGACCTAAATGTGTTGCAAGCCCGTCAAATCCTTAAAAACAAACAAAAAACAGAGATCCTGTGTTAGTATTAGTGCTTTCTTAACAGGTACAGGGTTATATTGCTCTTTGGATCCATTCCCGATATCTGTTGATCTTGCCTTTGTCTTATTTTTCTCTTAATTGTTTGATAAACCAAGCAATACATCTAATTCTGGACTGTTCGATCATTTTCTTTTCTACTAGTTCTGTAATGACCCAAAAGTGATGAAAATGAAAGTTGTTGTTCAAATTGGAAGTGATGAGTATAATTAAGGTTTTTATATTTCAATATTGCTAATAATTTGATAAATATTTTTCATTGCTTTAATTCAGGTTATGACATGGAACTTGTTTTATTTATTTTTTTTCTCCAATTCAGGAAATTTATACCATTATGAACGGAAAATCAATTTTTTTACTTCTTTTTACTTTTCAAATAATGGCATTATTAATTGAATGGGAGTGCTTTTTTATTTTATGTTACTTTGAATTGTGTTTACATTTTTCAGATAGCCTACACAATCAGCTCTTTTGTTTTTCTTTCTTCATTTCTTTTGACAGTTTGCTTTTCAAAAATGTGATTTTCATCTAGGTGTGTTATTTTTTGTGTGATCATACTGACTTGTTGAAAAATGAAATATTCATTTTTATTTTATGTTGAGTGTTAAAACAATTATGTTTTTCTTTCTTTTTTATGAAAAAAAAAGTTAATTTGTATTGATTTTGTGATTCTTGTAAGAAATACGTAATATAGTCGTAGGTTTTATTTAAAACCACCAGGTTTGTTATCATTTGGCATTAAAATTGTTGTACACTAACATGAAGTATTCGTATGACAGTGGTTTTTGATAAATAATTATAGAAGCTTCAAATGTCCATGAATTGTATGTAAACTTCCCTTTACAAGTTACTCAAAGGCATTGTTAACTGTGAACTTATGTGTACTTTTGAAAGCACTGGCTAATATTATTATTATTATTACTCTTGATAGTGAATAGTTTTTGCTTAAGGTTATTAATTGTTAAGGTTAATTGGGACAGAAATAAAAAAAATGTTTAAAAGGTGATGACTTTCTGAAATGGCTCCAATTAACTGACATGTTTTCAGACAACCAAGCAAAAATGAATATAGCAGCTTTAAAAAAGAACAGAACACCAAACATGGAATGTTTCGAGCTGAAGCCAACAACAAAAGCAATAAAAACATAAATATATTACTTTAATAACCAGATAGACGGCAGAGAAATATTTAGCACACCCTATTGGCTTTGACTGTTTTGGCATAACTTAAAGCTTTATTTATGTTATCTTGGGAAATCTTGGAAATCATGTTATTTAAAAAACAACAACAAAAAAATCAAAATGATGTTGAATGATAGTCAAATTGAGTATAGTCAAATTGAGTTGTTGCATTTTTAGTGAGTAGAGTTGATTTTGAGAAATGGACAGGGTTGCACTTACAGTGTTTTCTATCCCCTTATAGCTGTTTTCCACTTTGCTTTCGGTCTTTGTCTTGGAATGAGATTACTTAGTTTTGCTATCCCTGGCCGGAGTCCTTGACTGGGAGGGAAACAGTTGAATGTATAATTATAGATTTGGGAGATGATATTTTTTTTTCCTTGTAAATCATCTCTCTGTTATGTACTGTTTTTTTTTGGTGTCTTTTTTTCAACATATATGATTTGTGAATAGTTGAGTGTATTCCTCTTAGTGGGATCCTTGCTGGTGTCTGAATGAGACTTTAAGGTGATCTCAAACTAAGTAGTGATGGTATGCTCTTGGAATCTAGGTTTGTTCCTTTATTTGAACCAATTCCTTTTTTGTCTTACTTTTTCTGGGGTGCTTTGATTGTAAATCTAGAATAATTTGACTTTTCCATTTTCCTCTATTTACTGGCGCTGATTTGACCAAAATGTGTCGCAAGCGCCGTAAAACCCTAAAAAAAAAACAAAAACAAAACAAACAAAACAAAAAAACAATGGTACAAAGAAGTGTATGATTGGCTGCTTTGTGTGCAAAACATTCTTGTTTCTGATATTTGAGTGCTTGTTTACATCTCTTCTTCATTAAGATTTTCTGGGTGGGGTTCCTGACCTCCCATAGTGGGCAGGGAGGTACATACTGTGTCTTCTATCCCCATATATCTGTTTCCCAACATGCTTTCTGTCTTTGTCTTGGAATGAGATTACGAAGTTTTGTCCTGGCCCTGGCCGGTGTCCTAGCTGGGAGGCAAACAGTCAAATGCATAGTTATTGTTTTGGGAGATGATATTTCTTTCCTTTAAATCATCTCTCTGTTATGTATTATTATATTTGTTATTTTGAAGGTATAATGTAAGCATTTAAGTGTGTTCCTCTTTGTTGGATTTTGTGTTTGTGTCCGGATGAGACTTATAGGTGATCTCAAACTAAGTACATTGGTGGTATGCTCTTGGAATCTACATCTGATCCCTATTTGTTCCCAGTTCCCCTATGTCTTACTTTTTATTGGGTGCTTTAATTGTAATTCTAGAACTTTTTAGTATCCCATTATCTTCCTTTTTACTGGCGCTGATATAACCTAAATGTGTTGCAAGCGCCGTAAAACCCTTAAAAACAAACATCATTAAGATTTTGACTGTTGTGTATTGTGACTTTGTAAAAACCTGAAAAAACTTTTACAACTTCGATTTTGTATGCTGTTGAATATTTATTGTACCTAAAATTTTTATTGATTTCATTGTACATATAAATATACCTGCAGCCAAATATGAAACATTTGATGGAAATCCTGGCAAGGCAACAATCTAGTGTTAGTGTTATTGAAGTGGATGTTATGGATGATATCAAATCACTCGTTTATTGTTGGAACAAACTTTTGGAATGATCTAGGTTTGAATTTACCCTTGCAATACCTTTTCAAAAAAAGTTAAGGCTTCGTTGCATGAATAAAGTTTGCAAATAAAAAGCAGGGCCAATTGTGTAACAAAGAATACGTTGATTTATTTTCATTTTCAAATCAAGACCTTAGTCATGCCAAGCGCTATCCTGCGCATGATCTTTTGGTGTAAAGGAAACCTTTTATACCACTGATATGTTTATAAATGAAGACAACCAGTATAAAATACAATCACTATTTTTTCTTGTTATGTACTTGTACAATATTATTATATCTCACTTTGACATAAAATATTTCATCATGTATCACATTGTTTTATGGTCTTTTTGATTTTGTTGTTGTTGTTGTTGTTATTATTATTATTATTATTATTATTATTATTATTGCTATTATGACAGTCGAGTTCGTCATATACAACGACCTCGGCTAAAACTTAGAAATTCCTGTTCATCATATATATTCATACAAACGATGTATGTATACATAACTATTACTAAATCAGTTGACTTGTCCAAAAAAATGCATTGAAATAAGTCATTATGAATATTGTATTTTGTGTTGACAGATTGGTCAATAAATAGCAAAAATTGTGCAAATCAGAAATGGGCATTAAAAATGGTTTGAGTTTGAGTGTGAATTTAAAAAATATATCTCAATGATAGTTAGTTGTGATTGTATGGCCAGCTGTTTCAATGGTGACATATTATTTAAACGCCTTTGTGTTCTAAAATCCTACAATTGCCCTTCTTCCTGGCCTCCCATAGTGGGCAAGGTGGCACTTACTGTGTCTTCTATCCCTGTATATCTGTTTTCCAATTTGCTTTCTGTCTTTGTCTTGGAATGATATTACTTGGTTTTGTCCTGGCCCTGGCCGGAGTCCTGGCTGGGAGGGAAACAGTCAAATGCATAGTTATTGTTTTGGGAGTTGATATTTTTTTCCTTGTAAATCACCTCTATGTTATGTATTATTATTTTTGTTATTTTGAATTTATAATATAAGCATTTGAGTGTATTCATCTTTGTGGGGACCTGTGCTCGTATATGCGTGAGACTTTTAGGTGATCTCAAACTAAGTACTGACCTCCCATAGTGGGCAGAGAGGTACTTACTATCCCCCTATATCTTGCTTTCTGTCTTTGTCTTGGAATGCGATTACTTGGTTTTGTCCTGGTCCTGGCCAGATGCCCTGGCTGAGAGGGAAACAGTCAAATGTATAGTTAGTTTTGGGAGATGATATTTTTTTCCTTGTAAATCATCTCTCTGTTACGCACTGTATTATGTTTGTATATATTATATATGATTTGTAAAACATTTCAGTGTATTCCTCTTAGTCGGGACCTGTGCTTGTGTCTGGATGAGACTTTTAGTGATCTCAAACTAAGTACTTTTATAGTGTGCTCTTGGAATCTAAACCTGTTTATTATTTCAACTAATTCCCCTTTGTCTTACCTTTTCTTGGGTACTTTATTTGTAATTCTAGAACTTTTTACTATCCCATTTTATTCCTTTTTACTGGCACTGATATGACCTAAATGTGTTGCAAGCGCCGTAAAACCCTTAAAAACATAAAAATATAATTGCCCTTCCTTCATTAGAACTATGATAGGATTTACCTCAATGTTGTTTTAAATATTTTAGTGATATTTTTTGTTTAAAAAAAGAGCTCAAAAACTTCTCAGGTTGATTTTCATATTTCAGGCGGATGGAGAGTGGAACCTTATGGTTCGTTTCACTGCCTGTCCATGCATTAGGATTTAAACAATAATTACTATAAATTCATTAACGGTTACGAGTGAGTTCTGTCAGTCTCCCTCCTTACCTCCCCCCCCCCCCTCCCACACACACACACACATAGTGGACAGGGAGGTACTTGCTGTGGTCTTCTATCCCCCTGTATCTGTTTTCCAATTGCTTTCCGTCTTTGTCTTGGAATGAGATTACTAAGTTTTGTCCTGACCTTGGCTCGGAGGGAACCAGTTGAAGGTATGGTTATAGTTTTTTCCTTGTAAATCATCTCTCTGTTATGGATACTGTTAGTTTAAAATTTTTAACATATGGTTTGTTAACATTTGAGTTTGAGTGTATTCCATTTAGTGCGATACCGTGCTAGTGTCTGGGTGAAACATTTAGGTAATCTCAAAGTAAGTACCTCGAGAGTGTGCCCTCGGAATCTGCATCTATTCCCTATTTGTACCATTCCCCTTTGTCTTACTTTTTCCTCAAATCCTTTTAATTGTACATCTAGAATGTTTTAACTATCAAATTTCCGTCCTTTTTAACTGGCGCTGATATGACCTAAATGTGTTGCAAGCGCCGTAAAACCATTAAAAACAAACATATCTCAATCTCTCTCTCTCTCTCTCTCTCTCTCTCTCACACACACACACACACACATACAATACATACAAACACGCACATGGGTGGGTACTTGACCTCCTATATTGGGCAGGGAGGCTCTCACTGTCTTCTATCCCCGTCTATCTGTTTTCCAACTTTGTCTTTGACTTGGTATGAAATTGCTTGGTTTTGTTCTCTCACTTGGCTGGGAGGGAAGTCGTCAAATGTATAGTTTTGGGAGATGACATTCTTTTCCCTTGTAAATAATCTGTATGTTGGGTATTGTTATATATACTGGGCAGGGAGATACTTGCTGTGTCTGTTTTCCAACATGCTTTCTGTCTTTGCCTTGGAATGGGATTACTAAGTTTTGTCCTGACCCTGGCCAGAGTCCTTGACTGGGAGGGAAACAGTTGTGGCTATAGTTTTAGGAGATGATGTATCATCTCTCTCTTCCGTACTGTTATTTTTTATTTTAAACATATAATTTGTAAATATTTGAGTGTATTCCTCGAAGTGGGATCTTTTGCTAGTGCCCGGGTGAGACTTTTAGATGATCTCAAACTAAGTACACTGATTGTGTGCTTTTGGAATCTACAATCTGTTTCCTATTTGAACTAATTCCCCTATACCCCTATATCTTACGTTTTCCTCAAGTCCTTTTAATTGTACATCTAGAATGTATTTACTATCCAATTTCCTTCCTTTTTACTGGTGCTGATGATAGTGTGTTTTGGAATCTAAATATGTTCCCTATCTGAACTAGTCCCCTTTGTTTAACTTTTTCTCAAGTACTTTCATATGTAAATCTAGAATTTTTTGACAATTCCATTGTCCTCCTTTTTACTGGCGCTGAAACTGTCGCAAGCGCGCAGTATAACCCTTAAAAACAAACAAAACAAACACAGTTGTGATACTGGGTGGGGTTCTTGACCTCCCATAGTGGGCATGCAGGCACTTACTGTATCTTCTATCCCCCCTTAATCTATTCTCCAACATGGTTTCTGTCTTTGTCTTTGAATTAGATTTCTTCGTTTTGCCGTGGTCTTGGCTAAGAGGGAAACAGCCAAATGTATAGTTAGTTTTGGGAGATTATATTTTTTGTCTTGTAATTCATCTCTCCGTTATGTACTTTATTATGTTTTGTTCACCAATTATATATGATTTGTAAACATTTGAGTGTATTCCTCTTAGTGGGGACCTGTGCTTGTGTATGGATGAAACTTTTGGTGATCTCAAACTAAGTACTTTGATTGTGTGCCCTTGGAATCTACACCTGTTTCCTATTTGAACCAATTCCACTTTGTCTTCTGGGTGGGGATCCTGACCTCCCATAGCGGGCAGGGAGGTACATACTGTGTCTTCTATCCCCTTATATCTTATCCAACAAGCTTTCTGTCTTTGTCTTGGAATGAGATTACTTGGTTTTTTCCGGGCCCTCGTCGGAGTCCTGGCTGAGAGGGAAACAGTCAAATGCATAGTTATTGTTTTGGGAGATGATATTTTTTTCCTTGTAAATCATCTCTCTGTTATGTATTATTATATTGGTTATTTTTAATGTATAATGTAAGCATTTGAGTGTATTCCTCTTTGTTGGATTTTGTGCTTGTGTCCGGATGAGACATAGGTGATCTCAAACTAAGTACATTGGTGGTATGCTCTTGGAATCTACATCTGATCCATATTTGTTCCCATTCCCCTTTGTCTTACTTTCTCTTGGGTGCTTTAATTGTAATTCTAGAACTTTTTACTATCCCATTTTCTTCCTTTTTACTGGCGCTGATATAACCTAAATGAGTTGCAAGCGCCGTAAAACCCTTAAAAACAAAAAAAAAAAAACAAACCACTTTGTCTTACCTTTTCTTGAGTGCTTTAATTTTAATTCTAGAACTTTGTACTATCCCATTTTCTTCTTTATTACTGGCGCTGATATGACCTGAATCTGTTTCAAGCGCCAGAAAACCCTTAAAAACAAAAAAGAAAACCGGAACAAGTTGTGATAATTATGTATATAATTACTCTGCAAAGCGTTGCAACGTACCACACAGTGGTAACAAGTGTAATGAAATATTTATTTTATGACACATACATTCGTAGTGGGCAGGTCAATTACTTGTTGTCTTCAATATAATCAAAATCTGTTTCTCTTCAAGTCTCTCCCTTTCTGTCTGTCTGTCTGCCTCTCTCTGGGTGGGGATCCTGACCTCCCATAGTGGGCAGGGAGGTACATGCTGTGTCTTCTATCCCCCCAACCCGTTTTCCAATTGTTTCCTGTCATTGTCTTGGAATGAGATTACTTAGTTTTGTCCTGATCCTTGCCGGAGTTACTGGGTGGGGTTCCTACCTTCCATAGGGGGCAGGTAGGTACTTACTGTGTCTTCTATCCCCCTATGTCTGTTTTCCAACATGCTTTCTGTCTTTGTCTTGGAATGAGATTACTTGGTTTTGTCCTGGCCCTGGCCGGATACCTTGGCTGGGAGGGAAACAGTCAAATGTATAGTTAGTTTTGGGAGATGATATTTTTTTCCTTGTAAATCATCTCTCTGTTATGCACTCTATTATGTTGTTTTTTTAATGTATTATATATGATTTGTAAACATTTGAGTGTATTCCTCTTAGTGTGGTCCTGTGCTTGTGTCTGGACGAGACTTTTAGGTGATCTCAATTTAAGTACACTGATAGTATGCTCTTGGAATCTACATCTGTTCCCTATTTTAACCAATTCCACTTTGTCTGCCTTATTCTTGGATGCTTTAATTGTAATTCTAGAACTTTTTACTATCCCATTTTTTCCCTTTTTACTGGCGCTGATATGACCTTAATGTGTTGCAAGCGCCGTAAAACCCTCAAAAACAACAAAAAAAAACATTGCCGGAGTTCCTTCGCTGGGAGGGAAACAGTCGAATGTATAGTTATAGTTTTGGGAGATGATATTTTTTTCCTTGTAAATCATCTCTCTGTTATGCATTGTATTATGTTTAGTTTACATATTATATTATATGATTGGTAAACATTTGAGTGTATTCATCTTAGTTGGGACCTGTGCTTGTGTCGTGTCTGGATGAGAGTTTTAGGTGATCTCAAACTAAGTACTTTGGCGGTATGCTCTTGGAATCTACATCTATTCCCTATTTGAACCAGTTCCCCTTTGTCTTACCTTTACTTTTGTACTTTAATTGTAATTCTAGAACTTTTTACTATCCCATTTTCTTCCTTTTTACTGGCGCTGATATGACCTTAATGTGTTGCAAGCGCCGTAAAACCCTTAAAAACAAAAACAAAACATCTGCCTCTCTCTCTCTCTCTCTCTTCTCTCTCTCTCTCTCTCTCTCTCTCTCTCTCTCTCTCTCTCTCTCTCTCTCTCTCACACACACACACACACACCTACCCCATAGTGGGCAGGGGGGTACATACTGTGTCTTCTATCCCCTTATGTCTGTTTTCCAACTTGCTTTCTGTGTTTGTCTTGGAATGAGATTACTTGGTTTTGTTCTGGCCCTGGCCGGAGTCCTGGCTGAGAGGGAAACAGTCGAATGCATAGTTATTGTTTTGGGAGATTATATTTTTTTCCTTGTGAATCATCTCTCCGTTATGTATTATTATATTTGTTATTTTTGTATTATGTAAAATGTAAGCATTTGAGTGTATTGCTCTTTGTTGGATTTTGTACTTGTGTCAGGATGAGAATTATAGGTGATCTCAGACTAAGTACATGGGTGGTATGCTCTTGGAATCTACATCTGATCCCTATTTGTTCCCAGTTCCCCTTTGTCTTACTTTCTCTTGGATGCTTTAATTTGTAATTCTATAACTTTTTACTATCCCATTTTCTTCGTTTTTACTGGCGCTGATATGAACTAAATGTGTTGCAAGCGCCGAAAAAAAAAACAAAACAAAACACACACCTACCTAGAATGAGATTACTTGAGCAGAGCTGCCATTCGTTCCAGAAATCTGTACTCAGTACGGATTGGCCTTCTGGTGGAGACCAGATTTTTTTTTCTTTATTTAAAAGTGAAAAAATAAATAATTATACCACTTAACATTTTCTCCTGTCCTGATGTTTCTGCCCTCAAATCGACAGTCGTTTGAAATTGGACTTGGGACAGATTCACTCTTGGGAACTAAAGTTTAAAAAACACGACGTCCGCCTTTATCTCGAACTAGCGTAAACATGTTCTCTTAAAGCAGTCCCGATTCAGCCGCTTTGTTAAAAGGAATGACATGTTGCAGTTAATTGAATGGTCATCCCATAGATTTAGGAGACAAGCAATTGTCAACTTCCATACTTTCCATCCCTGTCAATTATACATAGCAGTCTTCCACTCTTATTGAGAGATTTAATGCTGTCAAACCACATCAGTTTTTCTCTCAGAAACAACACGCGCTCTTATGAAGATGTTATTGCCTGGGACATAGGAGATTTGCCGTTGATAGACGAACTGTTAAAGCAGTCAAAAAGCTTGTTACATTCTTCTACAAACTGCATTTGCCATCGCTTTTGGTGGGAGATCGCCGTAGTGGACAATGGTGGTTATTCATGTAGCAACTGAGTGACTGAGGACTTGTACTGCAAGTTTAACGCTTAGATTTGCAAATGACGGCATAGTAATATGCCTCTTGGTTAATTTTGGTGTCATTCGGATTGGAAATCTTAAAACTTTCTCGTAGACCATCTGGATATGATTCCATGAAATAGTTTTGCCTTCCATTGCAAATCCACTCTTTTTAAGGTTATTTCTAATGCTTTTCATCAAATGTGGGGGGTCACAAACATAAATAGCTTTTCATCGTTGATGAGAAAATATGGCTTGTCCCTATTTATAACTAATTTCATAACAACCGCTTGATTGTTGGTGCCTTGATCACAGATCAATACTTTGGGAATCAAGCCTAACTCTCTAATCCTGATAATGATGTCTTTCAAAAGTGTTTGAAGGACATGAGTTTTAGTTGGTCCATTAGACAGGTAGTATGCGAGTGGTTGCTTCCATGTGAATGCAAGTCCTCTTACCATCACAACCAGAGCTTCGTCTAAGTGACAGAATAGACACCACAGCAAAATCTAACGCCTTCATCACTATCAAAGACCATAAACCAAACTTTCGCAACAACGTACAATGCCGTCTCATAAACCCATGTAAATCACAAATCGGAAAAATAAGTAAACAGATTTTAGACAGAATCAACACCAAAATCGTCAAGAAAACCGAATTCAACCA
Source organism: Berghia stephanieae (assembly GCF_034508935.2). NCBI lineage: Eukaryota > Metazoa > Mollusca > Gastropoda > Nudibranchia > Aeolidiidae > Berghia > Berghia stephanieae. The sequence continues at coordinate 38,376,136 of NC_088365.1, forward strand.
ATGGAGAAACACCGCTGAAGTTATCAACTGGTACAGAAACACAGAAAACAAACAACGACAAAACGCAATCATCTTTGACATCTGTAATTTCTACCCTTCAATCACCAAAACCCTACTCCTCAAAGCACTACAGTTCGCATAAACCTTCGACAACATCACCGAAGAAGAAATACACATTATCCTGCACTCGAAGAATACATCACTTTACAATAATGGAACAGCATGGACAAAAAAATCAACAAACTTTGATGTCACCATGGGGAGCTACGATGGAGCAGAAACATGCGAGCTCGTCGGACTATATCTACTTTCTCAAATGCAAAATCTCGATATAAACATTGGACTATACAGGGACGACGGACTCGCATTGTGCAATAAAACACCGAGACAGACAGAATTAATAAAGAAAAAAATATGCAAAATCTTCCAGGACAACAATCTGAAAATTACAATCGAAGCCAACAAAAAAACATTCGACTTCCTGGACATAACCATCAACCTAAACGACGGCACCTATCAACCATTTTCAAAACCCAACAACATCCCATTGTACGTTCATAGACACAGCAATCATCCGCCATCTATAATAAAAAACATCCCCGAGAGCATTAACAAACGACTATCTAACAACTCTACAAACAACAACATATTCAACGATGCAATCCCACCGTACACAAACGCACTACAAAAAAGTGGATATAACTACAAACTAGAATATGAGGAAGAGACCATTACCACCCCAACAAAAAAACGACAAAGAAAACGACACATAACATGGTTCAACCCACCCTACAGCAAGAATGTGACAACTTCTATCGGTAACAAATTCTTCAATCTACTACAAAAATGCTTCCCTCCCGGTCACGTTCTACACCCAATCATGAACAAAAACACCATCAAAATAGGATACACCTGCATGCCAAACATACAAAACATTATTTCATCCAACAATAACCGAAAACTATCACAGCCAGATCAGCCCAGCAACAACCTAGAGAAAAAATGCAACTGTAGGACCCAGACAACATGCCCACTAAACGGCAATTGCCTGACTCAAAACGTAATTTATCAAGCCACAGTAACACGACCAGACACACCAAAACAAGAAACATACATTGGCCTCACCGAGTGTCCATTCAAAACCAGATACAACCTGCATACATCTTCCTTCAGAAACATACACAAACGACATTCTACTACACTAAGCGAACACATTTGGAACCTCAAAGAAGAAAACATACAACACAGCATCACATGGAAAATCATCTCCAGAGCACAGTCGTACTCCCCCTCTTCTAAGATTTGCAACCTCTGCTTGGAAGAAAAATTCTTCATCATCACTAAACCGAACATAGCAACACTCAACAGAAGAAACGAACTAACTTCCTCATGCAGACACAGAAACAAACACCTTTTATGTAATTACGAACCTCCATAAACACGAATCTATAAAAATACGAAAACACAACAATCTACTTTCACTTCCACTTCCTGATGAGAGCAACGCTCGATAACAACGTTGTAGAAGTCAAACTATCTTAATTATATTTCAAATGTTTATATATATATATATATATATATATATATATATTATATATATATATATATATATATATATATATATATATATATATATATATAAGATAGGGTTGGGATCAACATTGTGGTCCCCTTACTCTCCAATTCGCCAGCTTAGGTCATCAGATAAAGCAGGACCTACCATTTGGAACTCGCTTCCTTTGTCAGTAAGGTTCTCGGGCAGCGTAGAAAATTAAAGAAAAATCTAAAGACTCATCTTTTTCCAGAAAAATTTTATCCTAGGCATTTTCTTATTGATGATACGTTTTATTTTTTGATTCCATTTTGTTGAATGTCAATTTCATTTTGTAAAACTTGCATAGTTAGTGTGTGCGACGGTTGTGTTTGGCTCGGTACGAGTGTGTTTATGGTTTGACAAGTATATTGTAAAGCGCTTTGAGGCTTCGGCATTTCGCTCTATAAAAGAACACTTTATTATTATATATCAAGTGTTTACCTTAGATTACTTTTCTATAAAATACTCTCGGAAGTCTTTACGATTTTTGAAATCATAAGAGTTGCTATGATATAAATCGTTATCTCAATGATAATGGTTATCTTTAGGCATATAAAATTTAAACTACTTTTCCCCTTTAAACGCTAAATTAGTTTAAAACTAGATTTAAAAGATTCTGTGGAACGGTGGGCGCCCCCCCCCCTTTTACTGCAGACATTTATAAAGCAAGTCAATTTTAAAAGTTTCATTTCAAACTTATATGTATGATATGTACGATTTTTCCAAGCAAATAATAATTGTCACGATTTTTTGTTTGTTTGTTTTGTTTCGAAATAATTGGATTTTTAGTACCACAAAGGCTCAGAAACCACTAGACCAACCGTCACCAAATTTTGCATGGTGTTTACAATTGTCACGAAGATGGTTTTCGTGTCTTACATATTTATTAGGAATCGCGATGATTCAAATTTGTTTCGTCAAATCCCATCGAAAACAGACACCATCATTTTTAGCACTTGAGTTGTGTGTCATATTTCCGGTAAGCGAGTATAACAATACGGTAAGAGCGACGTGTACCGAGTACGCAGGTCCGGAATCAAGAATCACTTCAACTTTCCTGATGGGCTCATCGCGTCAGTGGTTACCGGTTCTGTCTAGTCGCTCCATCACGATATGGTTTGTTTTCAATAACTTAATTATTACAAAGCCACCGAAAAACTTCTTTGCAATTCAAATGTTTCAAAATAATGATAATTGAATTCTAAACTTACATCACAGCCGAAATTCCGAGTCTCGTGCAACATTTATTGCAGTTGTAAGGTACGAGTGAAGTCAGCATTGGTACTTTAATTTAAAGGCTTAACAACCTACAAATTAGTAATGGACACGACGACACGCTGATTTTAAAATTAACTCGTATTTTAAAAACAATGCTCGGAAAAAAAAAACCAAAACCAAAAGAAAAGAGAGAGAGAGAGAGAGAGAGAGAGAGAGAGAGAGAGAGAGAGAGAGAGAGAGAGAGAGAGAGAGAGAGAGAGAGGGGGGGGGGGGCAAAAAATAAAATACAGTAATAATAACACAAGACCCTATAGGTACCGATATGTTTTCCTTAATTAAGTTGAAGATGTGTTTACTTACATATTCTTCAGTTAAATATTCATGCAACTTCAATATTCAAAGAATTCACAATAACAACCGTGAAGTTACCATATTTTGGTTCGATATCAAAGTCACAATCTTAGTGCCGGCACTACAATTACACAGTAAGGTTTACTTGGGTTGAAAAAAACCCCGTACTGTTCATTTTAACACCATGGTCTCATACTATAGTCAGATTTTTAATAAATGGCGCGTGTTTTTCTTCTTTTTCTCAGCTGCCCCCCAATGCATAGCTGCAAAAATTTGTATGAGCCTCTGAATCAATTTGTCTTAATAAAAAAAAAATCATGAATTTAAAACAATAGGAAAGGATTTCGTTTATTACAGCTATATTAAAATCGATAACGGGTGAGGGTCGGAACTCATAGAAGATTTACATTATTAAAATTATGAATTTTCCGCATATCCATTTTGAAGGAATTCGTTAAACTGGAGTGTTCGGTTAATTGAAGCTTAAACGATATACGTGCAGTATTTGAATATGAAGCAACGAATGGCAATTATTAACTATCAGACATTTTCATTTTATAACTATCAATACACTTTTTGAATCCATTTATCAGATTTTTATTTTAAAATTCTTGTCAGTTATGCAAAACGGCATAGATTTGTCAGGACAACAGTATACAATAAGGTAAATTTCGCTAACAAAAAAAAAGAGAATAGTTAAGATGACCACGGAAAAATGCAAGTCACAGCTAGTAAAAGGAAACATCTTCATCTTAACTTATGGGGAACTATTTTCCTATTTTGATGGAGACACTCTTTAAATTATATTCTTGCCTTTCAATTTTTAGATAAAATGTTCTTCAAAATTCACTTGAAATTGGAAAGAGGAAGAGGAACATAAACTATTCATTACACTGTATTTTTGTGTTTTAAAGCGAGGAACATAAACATAATTCAACTATCTCGTTATATCAGCAAAGTAAAGATGTCTGGACCTCCAACCTTTATTCAAGAATTACAACACACTCACCAATAATATATATATATATATATATATATATATATATATATATATATATATATATATATATATATATATATATATAAGAGAGAGAGAGAGAGAGAGAGAGAGAGAGAGAGAGAGAGATAGTTCGAAGATGACGTCACTCAGGTCTTTGTTATTGTTTTTTGCCATCCGCGTTTATGAGTAATGCTCACTGAACTGTATTAACCTGACTATAAACGTTCATGGCTACACACAGTTTTGTGTGTTGGTCCGTTATACTTTCGGATGGCAATGTTATGAGCTTCTTAGCCAAGCGCATACTATCTATATATAAAAATAATCGTCTGGTCAGTCTGTGATGGAATATGATTAAGGACCATAACTCTATAAACCGAAAATAAATTATTTGGATTTGCATAAATAGCATTTATGAACCGGTTTTAATTTCAGTTATGTCATTCGCCAGGTTAATATTTCTTTATCAATTTTGAGACTTATGGAGGAGGCTCAAGTATTTTTGATCTGATCAGATCGTATAATGTACTATACAAAAATTCATAAAATAGCATTGCATATTCTTAATATGTCGATTTTTTTAAAGGGGAAGGAGGGGGGTAAGATCAATTAAATATTGTCATGTCTACTTTAGTGATATCTTAGTTGGTCGAGCACTCGGTTCACATGCAAAAGGTCTGAGACCCAGCCTGACCAGCCTATCTACCCAACAGTGAGTGGATAGCTGGGTCTATTAGATTTCTGATAAAAAGTACTTTAGGATAGACAAGTGACATATCCAAGAATAGAAAGTAATTGCTAATGTCCGTTTCACGTTATAGATATCGGGATAGACTCCGGTTCTATGGGCTAGTTTTTAAAAAATATAAACTATCATTACCAATTTTTATTTTAACTTGAGGGATTGACTAGACGGTTGTGAAAGAGCACACGCAAAAACAAAAACAAAAATCCTGTTTTTATTTTGGTGACATTTATTGGTTTAATTAAGATTATGATTTTTCAAGGCTTTGCATTATGATTGAGAAGAAACAACTACACACCCATTTATTTTTGTCCCTGTGTTTCTCATTATTTTTAATACAAAAAACTGCACTGTTCCCTAATTATTTGAAATTAAACAGTTTGAGAAAATTTCATTCTACTTTCAATTTTTTGAAGTTTTGTGTCAAAGCAAAAAATTTTTAAAAATGTTCAATGAGGAAATAGCGTGCAACACATTGACAGCTATTATTCTCTAACCAAAACATCTCAATCATCTCAACTCTACATCATATTCGGGAACATGTTTGAAAACAAACTATTTAATATAAGATTTATTTCTACGATTTCTACCATTACTGTTCCTATTTCTTTTTTTTAAATATATATAACGGTAGATTTAACTGAATCCATCAAGAAAGGAATATTGACTTCGAAGAAGACCTAGTTAGTGCGGTCGTGGTCAAACGCTGAAATGATGAATGAGATTAAAGTAAAATTAAAAACCACCAGAAATGGTTAACCCCCCCCCCCCCCCCCCTATTTTTTTTTTCTCTTTGGTCATCGACTTTCATGTTTGTAACACAGCACATTTTCAACTTTCACAGCTGATTCACTGTAATACATGGTTATGAAAAGTTTAAATATACAACGAAGTTGCAACATCACATTTGTACAATATTTATTCCATCACATAGAAACGAATTTAATCAAATCCAAGCACAGAATTATTAAAAATTACAAGAAACACTCAATACACAGTTTGCTTTTTGAGAAGTGTAGTGTTGGACATATCATATTGAAATATCGATATAAATGCCAATATCGGATCATATCGATTTCAAAATATCATATCGATATATATGATGATCGCAGTTTACCAGGGCTCGTTTTCGTGAACGAGGACTAGATTTGTAGTTATTTGCTAGTCTAGTAAATGACTAGCTAGTCTTAAGCCCAAGGGAAGCAAGTGACTAAAACATTGGATTTCATGAACGCTTTCTAGTCTCGGACTAGCTAGTCTCTTGCCTAGAAGTGGGCATTGTAAGGACGGTCACTAATTCTGCTGTTTTGTGCGAGTAACATCACCTCCCTAATACACGAAGGCAGGTAAGATACACCCGCCTTCATACTTACAACGCAAAAAATTTCCAAAGAGGAAATTAGCAACAAACGTGATATTGACTGTCGACTGTTATATACTGCAATGATGTCCATCGTCGACTGTCAATTCTATATTTAGGCCAAAGGCAATTTCATTGAGACGACGAACACGGAAATTGAAACAAAGAAATTGAACCAAAAAACCCCACAAAAAAAAAAAACAACAAATAAAAACACAAAAAGGAAAGTGCATTCTGATTAATCACATATTTCAGTCAGTTACAATATCAACAGAAAAACTTTAATCCCTAACTATACTTTCTAATCATTGTCTTGGTTGTTCTTTGACGCAAACCCTTCAAATTCAGAGTCTCTCATTCACTCTCAACTCACGAGCCGATAGAATCAGGTTTTTAAACTTATCTTACAGTTTTTTAAAATGCCAATGTCAATGGCAACAGGACACTATTTGCCTCTGTCATTTGTAATCGACGTATTTTCTTTCCGAATCGAAGCGCACTCAATCTAAAAATAGCTGCTAGTTCGTTGACGCTATGACTAAAACTTGGCCAAACTTAGTCCGAAGGTGCCGTGATTTTAGTCCCTGACTTGTTTAGTCAGCTCACATGAAATCCGATTTTTTCAAGATTGACTAAAGTCAGAGATAGACTAAGCGCTAGTCCGCGTTCATGAAAACGTCCCTAGGGCTGCCGGACGGCCACGTGCATGGCCAAAATCGGACACACAAAGAATCAGTTTTTCATTTCTTGTTATTATCGTCTTATTATAATGTAGCCAAAAAACAACACAAAAAAAAATAAATCAGTTTACTATGAAAAACAATGGAGAAACGAAGAACTTTTTCGAGAATAGAGGTGTTGGGGGTATGTAGGGAGCAAGCACGTTTATTGGATTTTTAAATCGATTTTCGATGCAATGATGTATGATTCCTTTGCATCGATAAATATCGATATATCAATATTTAAAGTTAGGAAACATCGTATCGTATCGATATAAAATTTTTGTGATATCGCCCAACACTAGAGAAGTGACTCAGATATTCGACTTGGGTACTTAGTGTCAGAGTATTTGCATTGAATCGATACTAGGTAGTGGCTCCTCTCATTATTTTAAATACAAACAATTTCTTTAAAAATATATTATAAACCATTTTCCTAACGAATTCCATGATAATTGAGCAAAATATATGATATTTTAAATACAGAGAATATCTTTCCGTGTCCAAATAAAAAAGTCTACGGAGTTCTCTTGCAAAGTCGAAAATTATGTATTGAAATTGAGTTCAACTTTTATTCAACATTTGAATCATAAATTTTGAGTTGATCGACTTAACACCACGTTCGTTGAACGGGCACCGTTCGTGGAGCGAACATCAATGCTAATATATATATATATCACCCGACGCGGCAGGAAGTCGAAATCGAAATTTATTTATACAATCATATCTACATTGATATTCTTTTAAATCATTGATTATTACCTCTTGATTCCATTTGTTATTATTAATGGCTCGTTGTATTTGACTAAAATATGTTTTCCGTTGTCAGTTTTGGAGCATATTTGTAGCTAAGTCTCCAATGCCAATAAAACTATAATCTAAGCCAAATAATTGATTTGTGATCAACAAGTGAGCACCATCACTTGCTGGCTATTTTACTTATGACTTCCAAGATTTACAGAACATTTGTTTCAATGTTAATGAAACATAATACAATATATTTTGTTTACTTATTGAGCAAATATTCTTTTTCATGTTAAAAAACAATATTCTATTTTCGCATGACCAAAATTTTAACCACAAAGTTTTCACTAAAATTTCTTTGTATTGTTATTTGAATTAAGTAAAGTTCAGATGTGTGGTGGAACTTAAGGCTCCTTATATCGATATAAATGTGAGGTAGTCTAACTGTGTAGAATACTCAAAATTAACCCATATAAAACACAATCTCTCTCTCTCTCTCTCTCTCTCTCTCTCTCTCTCTCTCTCTCTCTCTCTCTCTCTCTCTCTCTCTCTCTCTCTGTAATAGATCAACTTGTATTATATCACTTCATATTAAAATATTCATGATGAGAAAACATCGAGTCATTTACTAATCTAATGTACCGGTAAATAAAATAGACTTCAATAGAAATATATAGGTGCAATCATAGAAACATAAACATAAGAAACCAAATAATGAACCGTTTTCATCGAGGCGGGAATCCTTGTGGCCGCTTTTGGATGTTTTTTTTTGCTTCTCCAAGCGCCACCTGGCGGGCGTTACTGCCAAATAACAGAGTATTGCAGGTCTCTGGAAAATTGCTGACGTCAGGACTGATATTCACAAACAGGCATGCCTATAACAGGAGTGGAGATTGAAAAAGTATTAATTTAATAATTCACAGGAGAAATATTGTATGATTTAAAAAAGAATTAACTACAGTTATGCATCTACAAAATAAGAAACAAAAGTTGTATTTTAAAATAAATAAATAAGTAACAATCCTTTCATTCATGACCTGGGAAAATTTGTCTTAGGGGTCTATTCCAATGGAAGACTGGAATAACCCAGGCATCAGCCACAGACAATTCAGTACCGGAAAGTGAGCTAGGACGGGATTACTTTCTCAAGACCACACGAACGGCAGGGAGTCGAATCGGTACCTTCTCGTGAGAAGCAAAGACCATAATAGGGCCGTGCAACGTTGTGCCATCACTCTAAATGAGATAAGTTACCCCACGTTAAAAATGTGTCTCTGTGATTATATATGTGGATTTGAAAAATTGTGCTTTCTCTCAGCTTTGTTGTCGTTTTTCTTTTTAAAGACCCGACTTCTTATCAGGGGAAATACGAAATATTCTTGTACGGTAGTGCTTGCTATTAAGGCAAACTTAGCCATTTGACGGTCCATTTATGCCACGATGAAAACATCTCCGGAACGTACAACGTAATTTCATTCTCCTTTAGTAAATGTTGATTTGGCGTGTTTCATTTGTAATTCAATAGTATCTAAATGTTTTTATTTATTTTTGTGTTTGCATATCCATTGCTTGTTTTAACACATATTGCTCTATATATTATTTTTAATACAAACAATTCCTTAAAGTTCATATAAACCACTTTCTGTTTTAAAAGATGGGAAATAATTCTACCTCACATGATCGAAATATTTTATATAGAGCAGTAAAATTAGGTGCCCCAAACGTAAACAAAGGTCTAGAAGCACATGGCAAACCACATGTTCCTGTCTTGACAGCTCACGTTCCAATGTAAATAATAGAAAAAAATAACCTTTAAAATTTGGCTGTTAGGTGGCAAAAGAAACACATATTCATAAATATTCGATCATGCATCAAATAATGTCTAGATATGGATATTTTATGGAACAAAAGGTAAAATTTATCAAAAGTTACAGTCTATATATTTTTAGACCAGAGCAAATTATTGCGCTGGTGTGAACAAAACGAGAATTATTCGGAGCCTGATTTTCATAATAATTTAGCCTTATATTATTATTTCTGCAACTGTTAGATTTTATGTAAACATATTTTCAATACTGAAAGTGCATTGCCTACAACTCAAACTACAAAATTGGGAGACCTATATTGTGCGTAAATTATTCCGGTCCCTAACGGAAATCACTAGCAACTTGTTATTGTTTACGTTTGGGGCACCTAATTTTACTGATCTATAGTTTAATAAAGTTTTAATGATTACTATGTCCGATTACAAACAATAGAGCAGTAAAGTTAGGTGCCCCAAACGTAAACAAAGGTCGAGAAGCACGTGGCAAACCACATGTTCCTGTCTTGACAGCTCACGTTCCAATGTAAATAATAGAAAAAAATAACCTTTAAAATTTGGCTGTTAGGTGGCAAAAGAAACACATATTCATAAATACTCGATCATGCATCAAATAATGTCTAGATATGGATATTTTATGGAACAAAAGGTAAAATTTTCTAAAATTTATCAAAAGTTACAGTCTATCTATTTTTAGATCAGAGCAAATTATTGCGCTGGTGTGAACAAAACGAGAATTATTCGGAGCCTGATTTTCATAATAATTTAGCCTTATATTATTATTTCTGCAACTGTTAGATTTTATGTAAACATATTTTCAATACTAAAAGTGTATTGCCTACAACTCAAACTACAAAATTGGGAGACCTATATTGTGCGTAAATTATTCCGGTCCCTAACGGAAATCACTAGCAACTTGTTATTGTTTACGTTTGGGGCACCTAACTTTACTGCTCCATACCAATATGTCAGTCGGTAAATACCGGGCTCTCTAACTCAGGGTAACAATTAGCGGCGGGCATTCGGAACATTTTCATGTTCCTGGTACGATTGTGTTCCTGGTAGCGTTGTTCCCGGTACGGAACCGATTCCTGGTGCGATTGTTCCGGTCGAAGAGAGTTTCGTATCAGTCATGTCCTAAGTCCTAACCACAGGCAGACGAGAGGTTCAGACTGGGGGGGGGGGGGGGGGGGGGGGGGGGGAGGGACGTAGGCTGGTTTGCGCGCTCTTTCTCTTTCTACACACACACATACACATACACACACACACACACAACACACACACAGTAACAGTAAAATGACCAGGAACTTGTTCCTGGTACTAGTTCCTGGTTGAGCTATGTTCCTGGTGTTACTGTTCTCGATAACCAAAACCCGTGCGGCACTAGTAACAATGGCCTCACACGCCGCACATCGAAATCTGCCTCCTTCTCTCTTTGTATACTATAAATATGATAAAAGATTGAAAATTTTATTTTATTTTTTTCATTTTAAAAGATTTTGTACCTATGGTTCCCTTTAAAAATATATTTACATGCAAGTGTCAATACTATTTTAATTTTATGTAAGATTTTGACCACAACAAACATCTTTCCTCACGCTAGACAGCTAGGTAACTGCATGGGATGGTGTGTCGGTAGTAACAAGAGGGTGTATATTTAGTGGCCGTCCCACACAAAGAAACTTGCTTTTATTCTTCTCTTTTTACGAATGAATATTGAATGTCGGTTTCAATAAAATTTTGTATTAATTGCGTCGAAAGTACACATTTTTGTGAGTAAAAACGAAAAAAAAAACACACAAAGTTATTCTGTTGATATTGAAACTGGCTGAAATAATGTGATTAATAGAAAACACTTTCTTTTTTGTGTATATATTTGTTGTTGTTTTTTTGGGTTCAATTTCGTTGTTTCAATCTCCGTGTTCGTCGTCTCAATGAAACGGCCATTGGTCTATATATAGAATTGAGAGTCGACGATGGACATCATTGCAGTCTATATATGTTATCTAATATGTTGATAATTTTAAAAAAATAAATCTTTATCTTAATTGCAATTGAAAGGAAAAAATAACGAATTGGATTTCATGCACAGTTCGTATCCTGATATGTTAACGGTCAATATTTAAAAAAAAAATCATCCTAAGTTATATGGCCCGAATTTTGACACCCTGTGACCGTGTTTTTGGTGTGCTTTGTTTAAAACCTTGCCGCTCGTTTTGTTTTCAAGCTATCGGCGTGCGCTTTGTACCATCAAATAGATGAATGATTTTTCTTTAATATCATATAAATTAATATGTACTACCTTTCCATTTACGTTCGCAATTTTCATTTTTTGGGGTGTGTAATTTTTTTTTCTGATGGTGGCCCTACTTTAAAAAAATGGGGCCTTAATTACAACACTCACTCTAGGGGTCCTAACTTCGACACCTACTTCACGAGTTCTACCCATGCAGTGGCGTATTGAACTTGGGTAAAAGGTCCACTGCTCTTTTCTTTGTCTTATTTCAATAGATGTTATTATATTATTGCCTCACAAAAATGACAAATCATGATATAAAATGAGATAGTTTGTCCTTAAGTAGGTATTACTTCTTCTTCTTCTTCTTCTTCTTCTTCTTCTTCTTCTTCTTCTTCTTCTTCTTCTTCTTCTTCTTCTTGTTCTCTCTCTCTCTCTCTCTCTCTCTCTCTCTCTCTCTCTCTCTCTCAAACACACACACACACACACACACATTCACACACATACACACAAACATTTTATTTACGCGCGACTGGCCACAATATTCAATAATTTTACACAGGATTCTTTGTAATTTAACTGTAAACAGATACATTAATGACCCTCTGTCTCATTGAGGTGTTATATGGGCGTGAAACAAAAGTTGATTTGAATTGATTTGGCTCAATGGTATTATTATTATTTTTTTATAACCTTTGGTCGAGCACCCGCTTCACACGCACAGGGACCGTGATCGATTCCGGGTGCAGTCGAGATTTTTTCTGATCCCCCTGTCCACCCATAAGTCATTGGGTAGCTGGGTCTGTTATAGCTAGCGAAAAGTACTTTGTGATGGACCACTCACATTATAGAAACGGGATAAACTTCGGATCCATGGGCCAATTAGCTCTTAAAGGATTGCTTTAGGCTCAGCTTTTGTTTTCCTTTCGTCGGTTTTTCCTTTAAATTCAACATTGGAACTTGTTTCATTCCGATATAATACCGAATGGAGATGGTGGTTCACATTTACAGATATGCATTGATAAAAAGAAATTCTAATAGGGAATGAGATTAGCGGAAGAGTAGCGTCCCTTGATTGGACGTCACCCATAGTCTGTGACGTCACCGGCGGAAAAAGTTATTAGAGAGAGAACGTCATGTTGGTTGTGCGCATGTGAAACAGAAAGAAAATTTATTGGCGATAATCAATGTTTTTGTGTCCGAAAACAAAAATTTAGGTGAAAAACAAGTTTGAATGCAGGATCTCTAAGAGTGTCGACTTTAGGGCCAGTGTCGAAATTCGGACCCCTACCTTAGTGGCTGCATGGAAAAAAAATGCAAAGTAGCCAAATTTAATCACACGTATCGTACCGACTCTCTCCCTCCCTCCCTCCCCCCCCCCCTCTCTCTCTCTCTCTCTCTCTCTCTCTCTCTCTCTCTCTCTCTCTCTCTCTCACACTCTTTCTTTCTTTTCTCTCTCTCTTTCTATCTTTCCTTCTTTCTTTCCTATATATATATAGGGGGGCAGGGGGGAAGCGGGGGCCAATTCATAGAAAAACGATGTTTCGAAAGATCCCAAAGCTAGATCAATCCGTCGGAAATAACATAAAAATGAGTAAAGAAATTAATGAATTACTTTTTTTAATGAAAAAAATGAAAAGAGTGCACACCTCCTTTCAAATATATCTCCAAAAATTAAAAAGGGCGAACCAGTTACTTGTGCCGTGGAGTCATCTTACAACGTTAAAAACGTAATCATTTATAAATTAGACAATAGACATAGAGTTCATTTTTTTTCCACCAACACTTGACTTAAACATTCTTTGTTGATCAACTTTTCATCCCGTTCAATGAATGGGCACCTCTGCTTATACCTCAATGACTTTAAAAGGTGGGTCTTACTTGGGCGGATACCTTACTTTCTTGTATTCGTCAAAGAAAAAAATATTCATTCTTTCTCTATGTCTTACCTTTGCATCGCCTGCAAGGCATGGCCATAGAATCTGTGTTAGTTTCGAATTCCTGTAGGGGATGTGTAGCTGTCTTTCTCTTAAGGCAGTAAAGACCTATGTGAACATACAAAAAAAATGCATACGTTGAAAATCGAAATCAGGAATTGACATCCCGTTACTATATTATCTGTATTCCCAAGACTCCAGGGCCTGCTATTATCTAGAGTTACTAAATTTAGTACTATACTGGCCTGGTAATAGACTCTCTAGTCTTAAGCCTGAGCAAAACAGGACCCATTCTAATGTAGTATGACTAGATCTGGTCCCTTACCTGTCTAGTATAAAAGACTTACTAGTCTTTAGCCTGAGAGGAGCAAGTGACTAAAAAATCGTTTCTTATTTGCGTTTTCTAGTCTCTGACTAGGTAGGCTTTTGCATAGAATGGACGTGGTAAGGAAGTTACCTTATTCGGTTATTTTGTGCTTGTAAGGACCAGTCTTCATACCTTCCCTACGCAAAAGATTTAATTAGCACTATATCCGGTAAAGATTTTGTTTCATTTCGTTTTGTATTTGGGCTTTAACCTTACTACTTAATTTGCCATTGCCGCATAATGAATCAAGTCACGTGGTATTGACTGTCAACTATGTTTATGTCAATGAAACACGCGTACAAATTGAATCAATGTAATGAATGTAACAACAGGTCCCCCCTAAGAGGAATACACTCAAATGTTCGCGTATTATTTTTTATTATATTATTTTACGTTACGTTATGCCTTTTGCGCCATGTTGTCCAAGTGAGCAAATTGGGGGTTAATAATCTTGCTCAAGCGGGGCTCGAACCTGGGTCATCCGGATCACAGTGCAATGCCTTAACCACTCGGCCACTTCGCCCCCCCCCCCCCATATTATATATACACACATATAGTATATAATATAATTTAAAAAATTTACGCGAACTGATTTACAAGACAAAAACATTTTTTTCCCCAAAACTAACAATATTCATTTGACTGTTTTCCTCTCAGCCAATGACTCCGGCAAGGGAAATGACAAAACCAAGTAATCTCATTTCAAGACAAGGACATAAAGAAACTTGGAAAACAATATAAGGGATAGAAGACACAGCATGACCTCTTGCCACCATGGGAAGTCAAAGACCCCACCCAGTCTATTGTTTATAAAATGTTAATCATAAATTTACAAAATAAATTTACATCCATGTGTCACCCTCTCATCTAAGGACAGGGGAAAAAAGCATGTAATCTTATTCCAAAACAAAGATAGAAAGCTACCTGAATAAGGAAAACAGACATAGGGGGTGAAGAAAGCAATAATGACCTTGCCCACAATGGAAGGTCAATGACCCCACACCCAGGGTAGTCAAGCATTCACCATCAAATTGCAAAAGCAACGGATAAAACAAATTTTAAAAAAAGTCATTACAGTACTTTATTTTCTTTATTGTGCTCCAACTTCATGTTTAAATATACAATAGATTTCTATTTATTTACCAATTCAAAAATATTATTAGGTTTTGAATATTATTGCAGAATATATAATAATGGTAACAGAAGTAATACTACTGCTACTAGTAGTTATACTACAACTTGTACATTTTTTTCACAAACATTTCGGGCAAAATTAAAATTGTTTAACACATGTATTAGTATAATGAAAAGAATGAAAAGGATTACAAAGGTATATAAAATCAATCATTTTTGGAAAAGAATGAATAAAAAGTCTGATTGCTTTCTTTTCATTTCAGGTTCGCCATTCCCAAAAATTGGGTTATAGTGGACTCCGCTCGCTGCAACGGTATGGATTTGAGAAGTGGATGGTAAATCTTCATCTTTAAATCTACAGTCATCAAACGTAACTTTCTGAAGTTTTTTACGTGTGTCGACAAGTGCTTTCTGCTCAGCATCAAGATAGGAACCTGAAATGTCTGTCTTCACAATCCTGTAAAAGAAATACCAAGATTAAGTTAATATATAGAGCAAATAGTACATTATTGACCTACCACCTCTGGCGTCTATCGTCTATCGTGTCACTGGGAATTTTAATTTTAATATGTTTGAAAACAAAGAAAACTTAATTAGGCCCCATTTCCTCAAATACGCAAGTCATTCATTTTACAGGTCAAAATAATTTTTAAAAAAAGTCTTTCTTTGACTTCAACTTCAAATGCCAATAGTGCCTGAACCTTATGATGAATTGCAAAATGGTTTGGCATATTTATGTGGATATCTATTCTTTAAAAAAAATAGAGTTGTGGATCACCATTGCTCCGTACAGCAAATGTTAAATATTTATCATCGAGCACAAAATTACGGCAAACCTAAAAGTTCTAAAACTATTTATTTACAAACTCTACAAGTAACACGCGAATATTTTAAAAACTAAATGTAATTCTATCACCTGTGGAATCAAACTATGTATGCTCAGAAAATCTGCTGTTAATGTTCGGGCAATTATTGGCCTTCGCCAAAAAACAAACAAACAAAAGAACTGTATTTCCTGCACCAGTATACAAAAACACACACATATGTATTCTCTACACGGGAAATTCCATTGAGTGTTACAAGCGCTGCACCTAACCATCAACTTCTTGTAGATGCCGCTGGCTATAACCAATACAAATGGACAAACTTAGCCCATAATATTTTACATTTCTGGGAATGTTTGTTTTTTCTTTTATGCCATATAATTTATTATTTTTTAAATTTAATTTGTTGCCAGCGTGTGTATTTTGTACATACATAGGGAATACATGCGTCTGTAAAAAACGTTTGATTGGTCATTCTGCTGATTTGTGCAGATTGCCTTTTACCACAATGAAATGACAATTGGCTTGTAAAAATAACATGTAGACTATAATATTAATATATTCGATTAGCTTAAGCGGCTTAATTTAAGGTTAATAAAACATTTCCTCCCAGATCCTAATAATAGAGGAATAAATCAATATGGGTGAACTCATTTAATTCTATCTATCTCATCATAAGAACACTTTGTCACTAACGTTGTGTGGCCTTGAGCAAGTCACCTCAGCCCTAGCTCAGTTTGTGGCGCTGCGTCGCAGCAATGCCTGGGTTATTTCAGTCTCCCTAGAGGTGAATAAAGAGAATTTATATTTTTAAAATTCGTTACGCTATAGTCAAAGACAAAAACCTTCAGAATTTTTTAATTTTGTATGAACTATCCTAAAAGGCAACCTATCATAGCATAGAAGGACACGCTCACAATAGTATTAATTTCATTGCCCTCAAATTTAATGGATAATCCTCTTTTATTAATTGTCATTGTCCATTCATTCAATAAAACAAAATTAATCAACATAATAAAGACAAAGCTTTTGATTCAAATGAAGTGATGTTTTTTGTTCAGTCATTTATTATCTCTGAAGTTAAAAGTCTTAAAACTCAACCATGTAAGCTTTTGTACAGTCTGGTTATTTGAAAAAAAACTTCTCTTGATGTCAGTTCTTGCACAAACAATTTGGACAAACTTTGACTTCATTACTGGCTCACCGGACAGGCATTCCTTACATACCTTATGAGCAAATGAAGTCACTTGATATGTGCTCTATTCCCCTTTGTCTTATTACTTTCCTCATAGTCATAGATTTGTGTCTTAACTTTGCAAAATGAAGTATGATTTTGTGCCCTTTGTCTACTGTTATGTGCATAGATCTACAATCTTTTCACTCTCTATTCAACTTCCTTTTAACTGGCAATGCAATGACCTTAAAGTGTAATGAACGGCCCAAACGTTGCCAACCTCACTTTTTACCCAAAACATTGCTTGATTTGGACCTACTAAATTTCAGGAGAGTGAGATCTGCTTTTATATAGCGCATGCAATATCCACCCAAAGCACTCTACAAGATGTCCCAAGCCAACAGAAACATTAACATTAACATGTAGGAAGAGATATCATGCCTACATAAATATTGTTTTAAACAGATACAATCAATACACTTACATTTACATGGTCAATGATAGAGCTAGTTTCTCCAATTGTTGATTGTTCAACTAGAGCCGTTGCTGCCTGCAGTAATTGCGTTTGTTCCTATCTTTAAGACCTGAGTAATGGTCTGCTTTTTTCTCTGCCCTATGTCAAAGCTTTAACGTTGGAACCCAATCAGGATCAGTTTCATCAAGCAGTGTTGCTGGCCTTCCTGTAAAGTCAGAAAATTGATTGTTGAAATATATCACGTAATTTCTTGCCTATTACAATCTGGTCCTGGTCCTTATGTGGCTATGTGGTCTAGTGGTATGACACTCGATTTTCGATCGGAAGGTCATGGGTTCGAGCCTCGCGCCCGGCGCATAGTTGAGTCCTTGGAAAAGGCTCTTTACTCACATTCTCTCACCGTACTCAGGTGTAAAATGAATACCTGGCCGTTAACAGCGTTTTCTTTGTCCGAAAAATTGTAATATCGCCTAACAGGCGTCATGTCCCGTTCTACATGTTAAATGTTGCTGTTGACCAGGGACCCCTTGTAAAGCGCTTTGAGCACATTTAGTGAATATTGCGCTATAATATAAAGTTCAATTTTTTATTTTTTTATTTTTACTATCCTTAAGCTTTCCTTTAAATTTACATCAAGCTTTGTCAAATTAGAACAAGGGTAGAACAATTATATAGTGCAATTTCCATTAAATGAAAATTTGTTCAAAGCGCTTTGCAAGGTGTTTCTAGTCAACAGCAAGACTTTACATGCAGGTCGAGACCTGAAAAAATTGCCTGAAAATCCTCGAGCCGAAGCTTTTTCAATAACATGAGCAAAAATCCCCATTTCCCAGAATATTTTCTTAGAATTTTACCAATTCAATCGGCTGTTAAACAAAATGAAAAAGTATTTAAATCTTTTTTTCCGGCAGAGCGAAATTGCCAGAAATGCCGGTAAATTTACAGGCCTATGTTTAAAAGCCAGTTACCCAATTTATGCCTGAGTATGGTGAGAGAATGTGAATAAAGTTCCTTTTCCAATGACTCAACTGTTCAGAACGGGTGGAACCCTAATCCTTCCAAAATGACGGTGATAACTATACCACATAGCTGCAATGAAAGTATCGGGATCCCAAAGGACAATTTATTTAAATTGAAAATTTTTAATTAAAAAAAATTTATTATTCTTGTCATATTTGGGAAAAATTCCATATGAAGGCCCTAATTCAATGACTATACGAAACATTATAACTAATCGCTCACCTTGAGTTAAAATTAATTTCTAACTATGAAAATTATGAAAAGTCATTTTAGTGGATTGATAGAGGTAAATTGTTTCTTTCTTTGGATTAAAATTTAAAATAATAATAATAATAATATTTATTTTTGTCAGTAAAAAAATAACCATTACTATCATTATAAACTGACACCGGCAATCACTAAGCAGCATGTTAAACTTCTGTCAAAAACTAGCATTTACATGTCCAACATCGTGTAGAAAAGCAGTTTGTTCGTGTTACTTTACAATACACCACCAACGGAGGAACGGAAAATAATAAACTTAAGAAAAACGCAACCTTACTTTTAATATTAATGACTTTCTTCAAATGGAGGACATGTTTTAACAATGCACAATAAAATAATCTTGACAAAGCATAAGTTATAAACTGGAACATTATAATTCTAAAATGAATGACCAGAACAACAGTGAAAGACTTCCTCATCTCATAAAAGCCAAAGCTCGAAAACGAAAGTAGCCCTATCACTATCGATAATGAGGCATTTGGTTTTGATTTAGAGTAAGTTGCACGAGAAATGCATGAAATATTCATGGTCCTATCTGATAAATAAACACAACAAATAAAAGATCATCCATCCGGACCGTGTATGAACCATAAAATTAAAATGTTTACTTCTAGACCGTCTACAGACTACAGATTAGATCTGAGTCTGAGATGAGTCAGATGATTTCTCCAACTTCGGAGTTTCGCATAGAAAAGTCACATCGGTGAAAAATCTCTCCGTAGATTTTGTTAGACCACCGAGTTTGAAATTTTTGATTTGATTTCTCTTCCATGAAAAAGAAATAATCACGCAGAAATTAAGGCAAGGACCTTGGTTCCAATTCTATACTCTTGACTTCGATGACTGATGCTATGGCTACATGATAATGATGTTGGAGCGAAGTAAATTTGGCTTTGTTCATAATCATTAAAATTAATTCATATCTATGTATAATATTTAAGATTTTAATTTATCAATCAATTCTTACCTTTAATAAAATGATCACTGCAAACTCGGTGGCTGCTTGTTGTTATTGTTGTTAGATTTGAGTTTGAGCCATCATCAAACTCCTCTCTTTTGATCGCCGCAACCCATTATTTTGGAGTCCTTCGTCTTCCTGATTGATGGGATCCTGAACATTTTAACTCCATTTCGACCCTGTCTTCTAGTGTACATGATGATTATGCAGTTATTTGGCATTTTTTCACTTTTTTAAACGGACAAGACCTTCTTTTTCACCATTGTTTACTAACCAGCCTTGTTCTTTTGCCATCC
>NC_088365.1:38401373-38426373 GCF_034508935.2 Berghia stephanieae
ATAAATTGATTACGGGGGAAGGTGGGGGGAGGGGGGGGGGGTGGGTTGACCCACAAACGATCGAGGTGTTGGGCTTCGGGTAGACCATGATACGAAATCAAAGAGAAAAGGCCGCTGGTACTTGGATGGTGGAAATGGTTGGGGGGGGGGGGGGGGTAGTGACAATCAGCATGGGATGTATATATTAACATTAATAATATAGGCAATAGATGACCAGGGATGTGTATTGTTTGTGTATTGTTTGTATATGTTTGTGTGTGTGTGTGTGTGTGTGTGCGCGCGCGCGCGTGTGTGTGTGTGAAAGGGATTACACAAAAACACCTTTCTCTGTAGCTTCCAAATGATTACGTATACGATAAATTTGAAACCCACATTGTTTGAATCAGCTCACTAATTAATTCCTGAGCCTTGAGATGGTGACGCAACTATTACATACAAGACCTTGCAGTCGAGACGGCAGGGCTTTTGGGTTACACAACCACTATTTACCCATCGGTCAGCGGTACTCTTTGATGTATACAACACTCACCGCCTTTACGCAAAGCCGCCTGCCCATAAATCAAGAGATGGTCTCCTAACTGTTCACAAGCGAACTGTCAAACGAGCAATCGATGATTGGATAAGAATCTCAAGATCTCATATAATAAGGTAAGTTTTGGAGAGGTGATATCCCCCCACCCGTCATCGGACAGAACTTTCATTGCGTTATATCATATGAGCTCCGCCTCCTCTTTCTATTCGGGAGTGACGAGATTAGACGAGAGGACGCGAGAGAAAAAAATGGTCACGTGTTGGGCAAGTCGTTCGTTAGGCGAGCTTCGGTGTCTAACTATAACTCCGTACTGTTACAGTTACACCCACTCACTCTATTACTATGAATATATATATACTCTATATTTATGAATGGCGCATGCTTTTCCAGTTTTTCTAAGACGTCCCTCTATCAAAAGTTGTAAAACTTAGTGTCAACCTCCAAATCAATTTCTCTTAACCGAATAAAGATTTTGGCCCGTATTGTGGTGTCATATCACAAAAAAAAGATTTCTTCTTCACGACTAATAAAAAGCCACTTTAAAACTGCTGTCATAAAATTAGAGATTTTACACTGCTAAATATGTAAACAGTTTCGCACCACAAAGTAAGAGTTGAATTCATCGTTTTTAAAAAAAAAATCTGGTGACACGGTACTTCCGGCTAGTGGTTATGAGTTCACATCATACTATTTTCCGAATAAAAGCAAAACATATTTAACTGTTATAAAGTAACAACTTATGTAGTTTGCATCCAATTTTGACCTTATAATTTATTGCTTTTTATGTACATTACGTCGCAATTACCGAAGACTGATATGAATCTCTATCTTTAACTCATTTGAACAAGTGATTAAATACTCAAAATTGTCAAATTAACATCGAATGTTTTTATTTAACTTTGAAAAATTGTATCTATGCATGAACGTTTCACATAGCATTTAAAGTTTTCTTTTAAACCTATAAGCTCTTAAACAATACGATGTGATACGGAATCTCTTTCGGTTCCTTTCTCGTAAAGCTGCGAAAAGACGTCTACTTGTATCTATCGATAAGCCATTAAAGAGGACAATAACTATGGAATTGGAATTTCACAATCAACCATGAGTTTCGTATGTTATTGTTGTTACGTTGTTGTTGAACACATGCACATTTTGTGGAAACACTGTATCATAAATTGATGAATTTCTACTTTTGGCTGGTCTACATTAAATTTATGTAATCCTCTTTGGCATAAATACCAAGCTATTTCTCAAAAATTTGAACTCAAAATAATGTTGGAAGCGCGTAATGTTCACTTTTATTTGTTTTCATCAATAACGTATATTTATTGTTATAAAATGTAAACTTGTTTGTCGTTCCTTCATATTCGGATTCTGTACGAACATCATATAAGTTTCAATTAACTGAACATTCCATTTTAACAAATTCTTTCAAAAGGGATAAGCGGAAAATCATAATTTCGACACTATAAATCATTTTTTAGTTCCAATCTTTACCAGTTATCGATTTTAATATAGCTGTAATAAGCGAAATACTTTCCTATTGTTTTAAAATTCGTGAAAAAATATTTTTATTAAGAAAAAAATGATCCAGAGGTTCATACACATTTTTGCAGCTGTACATCATGAACAGCTAGCTGAGAAAAAGAAGAAAAAGACGCGCCCCTTATTAAAAATCCGACTATTGTACTCTGAATATATAGTTCTGTCTCATTGATCTGATATGTTACTTTATTAATTAACTCTATGAATATGGAATGGAATGGAACTATGAATTTGATGCTACTCCATTGACTATATTGAATGAACCAGTACTCTGAGTGTTTTTCCTCACATGAACTTTTGCCTCTTGTGGGTCTGATGTTCATGGACGTGATTAGTTAGCAAATTCATGATGGGGAAAATTGTGGTGTTGTGAATTGCAATGGTAACTACAATGAAGCCAACAAATGTTGTGTGTTCAGATTGCCTAAAGAGGAACCAGAACGGTAAACATGGTTGAACAAACTCCCTCCTCGTGATGATATTGAACCACATCCAACAAAATTTGTTAATTGTGAAAGACATTGGTCTGCAGGTGTTCCAATGAAACTTCTACCTGGCAGAGCGATCGTCCTTTATAGGGATGAAATAGTGTTTAAAAAAATTAACAAATTAATAAATTCGAGAGATCCTAATTACAGCCACCATGTAGTGCATCCCTTAGTAGATATTTTGGTATTCATATTTTTCTTGAGATCATCCTCCACAGATTACCTCCCTTTGTTGATATTGTACATCTCCTGTCTCCTTCATCGAATTGTTCATCCTCATCCTCATCATCACTTTAAATGAACATTCATTAATCAAGCTTCTAAAGAAATCATCCTGAATCAATCACTATTAGATCAGTTTTTAGAATATCTAACTACTCATCCTTTCCGTTTCTTGGCTACTCTTATTCACTACTGATAATAATAATCATTAAATATTTTTTTGGACCCAGAATTCACAATCACTCTCTAAAATGGTAGATCTTGCCATATAATGCCCTTGCTATTATTTTGGTTTGAATTTTCTATATTTTTTGTTGGCCCCCACTAGCGTTGCCTGAAGATTCCATATGAATGTCCTTTCAGTATAGTTGTCCTTGGCTGAAACATACTCATTCACATAGAGATAGATCGATAGATGGATGGATGGATTGATGGATGGATAGATGGACTGATAAAATTATGGATAGATAGATTGATAAAAAATGGATAGACGGATGAGACAGTTAAATGGATAGATGCATGTAAAAAAGATGAGAAGGTTAGATGGATGGATAAGTGGATGGATGAATGGACTAATGGGTGTGCTTACTTATCCGAACCAGCGACCACCTGAGCTCTAGCCCTTCGGTCTAACTAATGGGTGTGAACGATGGATATATGGACGGATAGATTGACATATGAGACGGTTAGGTGTATGGATCAGTGGATGGATGGATGAATGAATATATAATTAGATAGATAAAAGAGAATGGAAACATACATTGCAAATTATGAAACTTTTGAAACATGCGTATTTCATGTTCCACGACGATAGATGTTTTGAGGGTCGCTGAATCTAATGATGGAATATAAAATGTCGAAGAAAAAAATATTTTAAAGATTAAATGAGTTTTGACTAGTGATGCACGTGTGTCAGCTCGTATGTAAGCTACAAGAAAGCGTCACTACATCAAGTCAGTACAAACGACCCACCGCATAGATCTTCAAGAAAAAGACAACACGGCTGCATCACACAACTAACTGAACGATATTGATGGATGTGTAAAAATGTTGATTCGTTGAACTTGTCATGATATGTCAGGAGGGGCGTGATATTTTGGAGACTTCGTTTCCCCTCCGAATTACCTACCGATTAAAAAGGGCTTATTCCTCCGGCATGTTTTGTCACGATTATCTTCACAAGTATTCCTTGTTATCCTGTCATGTCGAAACGTGGAACATTTTTAACGGTAAACGTTTCTAGTCTGTTAGGGGGACGTTAGTGAGCAACATTGAATACTCCCATAACAGAGAGATGTGTGTCATACAATTTTACTCGGCATTACAACTAGGTACTGGATAGAAACCAGAATCATGTGAGCAACTCAGTGAAGGTCACTCACCTTTGTTGAGATTTTTCTCGCGACCTGGCAGTTTTAATGGCTCTAGTCCATATTATTATCCCTACCACAGACAGACTTAGCACACAAAGGTGTTGCATTTAACATGAGCTAAAGAATATTTAAATTTAACTATATCAAATAGTAATAGTACAATAATATAGACGCATTGCTCCCTAGACGCTATGCTTTCTTTTTTATCATTGCAGTTGCGTCATATTATTCAATTAGAAATGAGATAGTTTCTGAGTCTTATTATATACCAATAGTATCGCCAAAGAATTTGCTCATATTGCCTGACATCCCTTGATGGATGGTTATTTGGGGTGGGTGGGTGGTTGGGTTGGGGGGGGGGGGGGGCATGGGATAACCAAGGCCTTCTATTTTTCTTCAGTAATTGAGAATCGACAACACTCATCCTCCATCCTAAATGAATTGCTCCAACTCACTCCGGGTCTTTGCAATGATCGATATCTATCCAGCCAGGCGTCTTCGGATTGTGGTTTGTGTATGCTATGCCCCAATCATCTCCATCTTCCTCCTAAATAGAGATTAATTATCATTTGTCCTGTTCATGTCCACCTATCACATTTTCCATTGCTAAAAAGGTTCCTATGAATTAAAACAACATAAAAGATCGAATTTGCTCTTTTTATTGATGTATAACGCAATTGGATTAAACGTATTTGTTGACATCATTTCAAATATATTCTAAGATTGTTGAGATAACTCATAAAACATTATGTGATAAGCAAGTAAAACCCACAAAACATAGTATGCAATAAGCACGTATAACCCACAAAACATATGTAATAAGCACGTATAAACCTACAAAAACATGTTACGTGATAAGCACGTATAACCCACAAAACATATGTTACAAGCAACAACATATTATGTAATAAATACGTATAATCCACAATAACATATCATTATGTGATAAGCACGTATAATCGACAAATTATGCGAATTTCTATTGTAACCAATCTCATAATATTTACAAATTTGTCTGCTATTTAAAAATCATACCTGGTAGAATTCATCTTCGTAGACGCTACTTTTCTATTGCTGTCCCCAATGGCCATTATTTTCTTAATATCTTTCACATCATTGACAGGCATCTCCATGATATTTGGGATTCGCACCTGATTTCCCACCACTGACAGTTCAAGGGTGTGGGTTTCATTCGTAAGGAGGTCCTGGACTGTTTCATTGTAGATTTCAACCATGGACACCTATTGAAGGATCAACCATATAATAATAATTTTTTTACAAAGTGGTGGAAATAACATTGTTTTGTGATCAATGCAAATGAGGAGTAGAATATGATGATAGTTATATCGTATGGCTGCAATTCAAACTGGAATTTGTCGACCCATTCGAATTAATCCTAGACTCTCAGGATTGTCTCACTTAATATAAATGAAGATCACGTCAATTTACTCTTTGTTATTGGTTTTAGACCGGCAGCTATTTGTTTATCTCATTTCATTCTTCATGCTTATTGTTACACACATGGGCACAATTAAGCGGACTAGATTTATTTATTTACTGGTCTAGTAAATGACTTGCCTAAGCGGAGAATGTGACTAAAAAATCGGATTTTATGAAGGTTCTCTAGTCTCTTGTCTAGAGGTGGGCGTTGTAAGGACGGTGATTAATCTGACTATTTTGTACTGGTAACATTAAGCTCTCTTGTACACGATGGCACGATACCAGCATCTCAAGCAAATGATTTTCAAAGAGGAAATTAACAATACATCCGGTATAGAAAAAATGTCTGCACTTATCTTATATTTTTTTAAGCCAGTGTCAATAGCAACAGGAAACTTTTTGCCTCTGTCATTCGTAACCGACGTATTTTCCTTCTGAGTCGACGCTCTCTCAATCTAAAATTAGCTGCTATCTTGTCAACGCTATGATGCTTCCCAGCAACTAGTCTCAGACTAAGCTTGTAGTCCAGCCACAGCAAATGACTAAAACTTGGCCAAACTTAGTCCGGAGGTATTGTGATTTTAGCCTAGGACTTGCTTGGTCAGCTCTTATAAAATCCGATTTTTTCAAGTCCTTGACTAAAGTCAGAGACTAAGCGCTAGTGTAAGAGAGTAAGCCTATGCAAAAGGTTATCTAAGAAATTTGGTGCAAAACTGTCAATTATATATCAGCAAATGGGTTTAGTGAGTACATAATGCAGGCATATCAGTTAAACTTGGTCAGTGCATGATACGTTTGGGCAGTTTTTATGTCCAAGTTACTGGACAGGTTATCGTGTTGAGTACTATTTAATCAATCATTCTTAAATTGGTTTAGGGGTGTTGAAACAGGTGAAAGGGGCATTTATCAAAATAATGTTATATCATAAAAGGCGGGGTTTAACATCAATATGTAGGAATTGACGTTTCAGGTTTGAATATGATTTGGTCTTACTCTTAGGGGTTGGATTGTAGACTGACAGGGAACTGTCGAAACTACAAGGGGGTGTGAAAATAATGGAACTATGGGTAAAATTATTATAGGGATAAAAGAGGATGTTTCTAAGGAAAACGGAATTCTGCATTCTACTTTACGATGAGCTGCACTTTCCTAGCGTCCTACTAAGAATCTTTATATTACGGACTTAGAATTATTCCACGTATATCAAAAATGGTTACTTAGACAAAATGAATTTACATTTGGATTGATTTTACGGATTTGGAATTTATGAAGCTGATTGAACTATGACCATGCAATTTTATTTGGATTTGGAATTTATGAAACCGATTGAATTATGACCATGCTATTTGATTTGGATTTAGGAATTATCACAACAAATAAAGCTGTAAGAAATGAAACTTGGAATCTGGATTTTTATTTGAATGTCTTGATGTTGTACATTCAGTTATCATCATCGGTCCTTGAACTCTTTCGTCATTATTTACGTCTTCAACACAACGCAAAGGATCATATTACTATCTATCAAAAACACCACTATGCGATTATCAGCCATTACATAATGTGTGCAACTACCCCACACTAGTCCGCGTTCATGAAAACTGGCCATGGCGTTGTGTATTGTTTACAATTGCTTTAGCGGGCAGAATTTGTGACCATTTATTTAACTGCATTCTATCAATAAAGTAATCCATGCACACACATACACACACACAAACACACACACACACACACACACACACACATATATATATATATATAATATATATATATATATATATATATATATAGTAGGCATCCTTCCGTCTCAAGAGACGATGGTTTGCGCCCTGTATGACTTTAGTCTCATCAGTCTTGTTGAGAGCAACGACGGGTGTGACTCAGCAGACCAATCCTTGCATGGCAGTCTCTACCGCAGTTGTTGCACACATAGTTTGACTGTGTGTTTGGTATTTGGATCTGCTGCCATATATATATAATATAAATGGATTCACTCACTTATATGGCCGAAACACATGTTTCTGTGGCTTCCACCCACGTCTTCAGTCGTCATATTATCGGCATATATATATATATATATAATATATATATATATATATATATATATATATATATATATATATATATCAAGGACAACTATACTGAAAGGACAATCATATGGAATCTTCAGGCAACGCTAGTGGGGGCCAACAAAAAATATAGAAAATTTACACCAAAATAACAGCAGGGGCATTATTTTATGGCAAGATCTACCTTTTTAGAGAGTGATTGTGAATTCTGGGTCCAAAAAAATATTTAATGATTATTATTATCAGCAGTGAATAGGAGTAGCCAAGAAACGGAAAGGATGAGTAGTTAGATATTCTAATTCTGACCTTATAGTGATTGATTCAGGATGATTTCTTTAGAAGCTTGATTAATGAATGTACATGTAAAATGATGATGAAGATGAAGGTGAACAATTAGATGAAGGGGAAAGGAGATGTAAAACATCAACAAAGGGAGGAAATCTGCGGAGGATGATCCCAAGAAAAAGATGAATACCAAAATATCTACTAAGGGATACAATAGTCGGATTTTTAATAAGGGGCGCACCTTTGTCTTCTTTTTCTCAGCTGTTCACAATGTACAGCTAAAAAAATTTGTATGAACCACTGGATCATTTTGTCCTAGTAAAATATATTTTTTCACGAATTTTAAAACAATAGGAAAGAATTTCGCTTATTACAGCTATATTAAAATCGATAACTAGTAAGTCTTGGAATCTAAATATGATTATAGTGTCAAAAATATGATTTTCCGCTTATCCATTTTGAAAGAATTTGTTAAAATGGAATGTTCGGTTAATTGAAACTTATATGATGTTCGTACAGAATCCGAATATGAAGGAACGACAGACATGTTTACATTTTATAACAATCAATATACGTTATTGATGAATATAAATGAAAGTGAACATTACGCGCTTCCATCATTATTTTGATTTCAAATTTTTGAGAAATAACTTGTTCTTTATGCCAAAGAGGATTGCATAAATTTAATGTAGATCAGTCAAAAGTAGAAATTCATCAATTTATGATACAATGTTTCCACAAATATGTGCTTTTGTTCAACAACAACAATAACATGCAAAACTGAGGGTTGATTGTGAAATTCCAATTCCATAGCTGTCCTCTTTATTTAATGACTAATCGATAGACAAAAGTGGACTTCTTTTCGCAGCCTTACGAGAGAGGAACTGATAGAGATTCCGTATCATATCGTATTGTTTAAGAGCTTATAGGTTTAAAAGAAAACTTAAAATGCTGTGTGAAACGTTCATGCATAGATACAATTTTTCAAAGTTAAATATAAACATTCATTGTTAATTTGACAATTTTGAGTATTTAATCACTAGTTCAAATGAGTTAAAGCTAGAGATTCATATCAGTCTTCGGTAATTGTGACGTGATGTAAATAAAAAGCAATAAATTACAAAGTCAAAATGGGATGCAAACTACATTAGTTGTTACTTTATAACAGTTAATGTGTGTTGCTTTTATTTTGAAAATAGTATGATATGAACTCATAACCACTAGCCGGAACTACCGTGTCACAAGATTATTTTGAAAAACGATGAATTCATCTTACTTTGTAGTGCGAAAATGTTTACATTTTTAGCAGAGTAAAATCTCTAATTTTATGACAGGGGTTTTAAAGTAGATTTTTATAGGTCGTGAAGAAGAAATCTTTTTTGTGATATGGCATCACAATACGGGCCAAAATGTTTATTCAGTTAATACAAATTGATTTGGAGGTTGACACAAAGTTTTACAACTTTTGATAGAAGGATATCTGAGAAAAACTAGAAAAACATGCGCCATTCATAAAAAATCTGACTACTATACTATAGTTCATTCCTTACAGTCAATGAGTAGCATCAGAATCAGATCCATAGTTCCCTTCCATGTAGTCAAGATTTAATTAATAGAGTTACTTCTCAGATCATTGATACAAAACTATATATTCAGACTACTAGTACAATCCTTTCAGTCAATGGATCCATAATTCCCTCCCATAGTCACAGAGATAATTAGAGTGATTGAGTTGGGTGAGTGTAGTGTAACTGTTGTAACAGTAACATCTCAGATCATTTTGATCATGAGGCAAAACTATATATTCAGAGTACTAGTCCCATACGATTGACAGTCATATCAGCAACACCAGATCCATGTAATGGGCATAACTATATATTCAGAGTCCAAGTTCCATCATATATGGTAATATCAGACCCACTAACTATTCTAGTCTAGCTATCATCTAGCAATAGCAATGACTACTATCTATCTAGCAACTGTTGTATTGTTAGTGGTAGAAAGGACTGTTCAAGTTGTGAAGTTGAGGTGACGAGCAAAGGGCCCTCTAGACTTATACACTAGACTAATACAATAAAGTCAATATTTATCAGTTAACCATATAGAAAAAAAAAGATATAAAATTTATATTTAATATAAAGCCACAAGCCATAATAAAATAAGAAACAAATCCGAACAGGATGTCGGAGTCTGATCACCATATCTGTGCGACTCGACAGAGCAAGCACGACAATGGGTCCAACTATCGTCTGCAGGAACTACAGCCAGATACTAATTCTAAACATTTCTTAAATAATAATCATTACGCAATTATTATTGGTACTTACCACTTTTCAAAGGTTCTGGTTCGATAAATTAGCCATAGATCTATCTAGTTATTATAAGGAATTGAAAGCAGATTCGTACTTTCGATTTTAAAAAAATGAAAACAAACCCAATCACTCAATTTGTAAGAGGGCGTCATAAAAAAATAGTTCATACTTTCCAGTAAAATTGTTGATAGTTCACTACTTTTTATATATTTTCATATCATTCAAGATATAAGAAATATTATTTAAAACTTATGGTCGCCAATTAACCAATTTCCTATAAAGTACCGAAATTATAAGAACAGAATCAATTATTGCGCATTCGAGGAAATTGTACCAAGGCAGAAAAGTAGTAGTTTTGCTTGAAATCGTTATCCAACCAATGGCCCCCACTAGCGGGGGCTGAAGATTCCATATGATTGTCCTTTCAGTATAGTTGTCCTTGATATATATATATATATATATATATATATATATATATATATATATATATATATATATATATATATATATATATATATCTGTACGTGTCTATGTCGTTAGTCTATGCCCGTCTAAAAC
This sequence comes from Berghia stephanieae, assembly GCF_034508935.2. Taxonomy (NCBI): domain Eukaryota; kingdom Metazoa; phylum Mollusca; class Gastropoda; order Nudibranchia; family Aeolidiidae; genus Berghia; species Berghia stephanieae. The sequence continues at coordinate 38,412,195 of NC_088365.1, forward strand.
GTTTGTGCACGAGCGACGCTACACAAACCTAAAAATGACGTCAAACTATAAGTCTTAAAGGATTCTCGTGACAGGCTATAAGTTAACGAAAAGCAATCACTCAACTGGCAATCTAAAAATAACAAAGAGCCGAGTGACCTCAACTTCATTCATACTATTGACTGTGCAAGGGGGACATGGGGTTTGATCCAAGGCCACGGTTTGATACTGACTGTGTTTGCGTGAGTGATTGTGTGTCTTTGGGTGTGTGCGCGCACTGACGATGGTTTGCCGGTGTGTTTAAAATGGAGATTGTGTATGTGTGTGAGCGTGTGTGTAAGTGTTTATTTGTGAGTATGTATGTATGAATGTGTGTGTGTGTGTGTGTGTGTGTGTGTATATATGTATGAGTGGAATTATTTTTGTGTGGATCAAATATACCCCCTCCCCGGAAACTAGCGTCTATGTTATCATCCATGAGCGTTATGTTCTTGTTAGTGAGCGAGTATAATATGTATAATTAAAATGGCCATAAACGAATCAAGTCCAGATGCTATAAAAAATTGCAATCCAGAATTACTGTTTTCTAAATCTGGGTGCACACATAAGCAAATTAGTAAATACCAATCTAGACAATTTTCAACGTGTAGGCTAATAAAGTCTAATTTATTTTAAGAGACTTATAACATTTGTTTAAAATCGATGATGGCATTTAAGAGTTATGCACGAAAACCAGATGTAATAAGAGGTTGAGCTTTTATATAGAGAAATATCCACTAAATGTGCTCAACGCGCTTTACAAGGGGTTCCTGGCCAACAGCAACATCAAACATGTAGGACGGGACATAACGCCTATTAGGCGATGTTACAATTTATTTCGGACAGAGACAACATTGTAAACGGCCAGGTACTCATTTTACACCTGAGTACGGTGAGAGAATGTGAGTAAAGAGTCTTTTCCAAGGACTCAACTATGCGCCGAGCGAGGCTCGAACCCAGGACCTTCCGATCCGAAAGCGAGTGTCATACCACTAGACCACATAGCCGCACAAGAAGTTGGCCATAAAATCTTTTACTTTGTATATTAATCCCAACTTGTCAAAAATTATTAAATCCGAGATTTCTTGGAGCATATCGGAATGATTTATGGGACCAATCGATAAATTCAGTCTTTGTTCGCATAGTGACATGAATCGGGGCTGATAAATACATTGATCTTTCCTACGAGAACGGCGAAAGATAAGGGTTTATTATGCTGTAAACTGAGTACATTCAATTTTCTCTCCTGTCAGCTTGTCCTCCATTTGACCTTTCCTCTCAGTTACCATCATCATTTGCTTTTTCACCCTGGGTCAGGGTATAGGCCACATATAAACAGTTTCCATTCTTCTCTATCCTGAGTTAACTTTAAAAAAAATCTCGTTCCATGTCCTATCACTTCTCTGTTTATCAACTTCTTTAATTCTTCTCCATGTTCTCCGTGGCCTTCCCCTTGTTCTTCTGCCCCGAGGGTTCCAGACCAATACTTTCTTTGTTATAGTGGAGTCATTCTTTCTAAAAGGCTCCATACACGCACAGATCTCATCGCGGGGGGATCGCCGAACAGGCACTGCTGGGTCGCTGTGACCCGATCCCTGTGTTAATCGCAGATGATTTTTGCCCACACACGGTGAGATATTTTTTGAGGCGATCGGCGATCGGGGGCGTGGCAGTATAAAAAAGTGGACAATCTTTTTCAGATTTTCGCTGTTTTCACGTCTGATTCGTGATCAGCATCAAATTTACAATAGGTTTGATACTAAGAACTGTGTGTTTACTCCAAAAATTGGTGAAATTAGAAATAAATTTTCATTAATAGTGAGGCTATGTGGCTGACAGAACCGATCACAGTTACTGTCTCTCTATTCTATCTTTCGTCTTGCGCACAATAGTGATTACTTCTCACTAAATTATATCAATTAGACTGTTGAAGGAACGAAATTGACATCATTCCACTTTTTGTTATTGTATTAAGGCAGCCATTTTGGTAATTTGTTCTCACTAAATTATATCCATCAGACTTTTAACATTCAAGGTTACTCGTAGTTTTGTGTGACGGTACGTTATTTACGACTGGCGGATGTTGTGAGCAGTACATCTAAACTCATAGCATCAATAACCGTCCAAGATATTCGTATCATATGTAGCAATAGCTACATGTGTAACATGTCCAGAGAGAGAGAGAGAGAGAGAGAGAGAGAGAGAGAGAGAGAGAGAGAGAGAGAGAGAGAGAGAGAGAGAGAGAGAGATTATTTGCGCTATATATACCGCTATATTCAATAAAGGTGCTCAAATCACTTTATAAGGGTCCTTGGCCAACAGCAAAACATGTTAGATGAGACATGACTGTAAAGCGATATTACAAGTGTTTCCCGACAAAGACGATGCTGTAAACAGCGAGGCACTTATTTTAAACGTGAACAAAGTGAGAGAATGAGAGTAAAGAGCCTTTTCCAAGGACTCAATTATGCGCCACTCAGAACGGGACTCGAATCCAGTACCGTCCGATCAAAAGGCGAGTGTCATATCATAGACCACATGCATAGCCGCACAAGAAAGTGATGAGAGAATAGATACATATGTATTGAAGGAGGAGAGAAGGGATGGAGTGAGTAAAGTTCTTGGATATTTATAGAAGGAACCAAATTGACGTCACTCATCTCATTGCTATTGTTTTTAGACACCCATTTTTATGATTAGTTCTCATTAAAATATATCAGATTATAAACGTTCAAGGTTCCATGTAGATTTTTGGGCTGGAGCGTTTTACCGGCTGGCGGACTTTGTGAGTATTTTAATTTGACACAGAGCATCAATGGATTTGACGTTAGTCAACCCGTTGTCATTGCTTTTAGACAGCCATTTTTCTAATTAACTTATCACTAAATTATATCAATCAGACTATAAACATTCGAAGATACACAGTTTTATGTGTTAGTATGTTATACCCCGATGTCGTGAGTATTTTTCCAATACGCATAACATCAATACATTTGCAATCAGATTTAATTTTAAAAGCAACGTAGACCATGGAAATTATTCAATTTTGTGGACAATAAAGATTTGTTATTTATCATCAGAAGCATTATTATTATTATTATTATTATTATTATTATTATTATTTTATTATTATTATTATTATTATTATTATTATTGTTATTATGTATTATCATATTATTATTATTATTATCTCATCTCATCATCATTATTATTATTATTATTATTTTATTATTATTATTATTATTATTATATTATTATTATTATTATTATTATTATTATTTATAAAACAAATCGACAGTGCTCCCATGACAGGTACTCGCATCCCCCCCCCACCCCGCCCCCCCCCCACACACACATACGCACACAGCTCTTTTTCTTTTTTTTTTTGGGGGGGGGGGGTGTTGTAGACTATAATTCAAGGTGTTACATCCAATTTTGTGTGTTGGTATCAATGCCCACCCCTGTCATCACGTAGTTAAGGCTTTTTGGCATCTGCCAATCCCAAATTAAGTTTGTGTCAAGGTCGATTAAAAAAAGATAATAACACAGCATTTATTTGGCGGAATATCCACTAGACGTGTTCAAAGCGCTTTACTAGGGGTCCCAAGCCAACAGCAATACTAAACATGAAGGACGAGACATGACGCCTGTCAGGCGATATTACACATTTTTTTCCGACAAAGACAACGAACGGCCATGTACTCATTTTACACCTGAGTACGGTGAGAAAATGTGAGTAAAGAGCCTTTTCCAAGGACTCAACTCTGCGCCACTCAGAGCGGGTCTTGAAACCTGGACGTTCCGATTCGAAAGCGAGAGTCATACCACTAGAGCCCATCATAGAACAGGGAGGGGCACTGTTCTGTCGACCACATAGCCTCACAATTAATTAAAATTTATTTCTAATTTCATAAATTTTTGGAGTAAAAACATAGTTCTTGGTATCAAACCTATTGTAAATTTGACTCTGATCACGATTCCGACGTCAATACAGCGAAAATCCGAAAAAGATTGTCCAATTTTTTATACTGCCACGCCCCCGATCGCCGATCGCCTCGAAAAATATTAAGCAAGGCGGGCTTTGCGAGCAATCGACCGTCCCTCTGCTCGTCGGCCAGGTATTTGGCCACACACATTGCGTGATCGGCGATCGACCCACGATCAAAACCTTACGTGTATGGAGCCTTTAAGGGTGTGTCCAATCCACCTCCATCGACTTCTTCCTATTTCCTCTCCCACTGAATTCTGCTGTGTTCTTTTCCACACTTCTTCGTTCTTAATTCTATCCATCCATTTTATTCCGATTAGCTTACGCATGCACCTGTTTACGAAAATATGTATCCTCCTTATAAATGACTCCGATGCATTCCAAGTTTCACATCCATAAAGTAGGACAGACTTCATGTTTGAGTTGAAAAGTTTCAGCTTTAGTCGAAGGGAGATATCTTTCGTTCTCCAAACTTTGTTCAAAGATGTGAATGCAGCCTGTCCTATCCGTGCTTTCACCTATGCTTCCGTGCCTCCATGCTTGTCAATTATACTCCCGAGATAGCAGAAAGTGTCTATAATATATTCAAGCTTATTCAAGCTGATGTTGTGAGTTGTATTTTATCATTATCGTTGATTGTCAGTGCCAATGTAGATGGATCTGTCTTATTATTGGAACTAGCAATGAATAAGGCTTCGGTGATGCATTGTTCGTAAACAGTTATCTTTGAAATAATATCGGATTGCAAACATATGCTATACATATGGGTGTGGCCGGCGTACATATGGTAAGCGAGAGAATGTTGCCCTAAAATTCTCACAACAGGGGAAGTGTAAAGTACAAAAAGGACTGGACCTAAAACGGATTCTTGAGGTACACCAGAATGAAGGTCACGCTCTGACGAAGTTACTTCCCAAATTAAATGGCTCTTTACTCAGATTCTCTTACCATACTCAGGTGTAAAATGAGTACCTGGCCGTTAACAGCATTGTCTATGTCCCAAAAAATTGTAATATCGCTTAACAGGCGTCATGTCTCGTCCTACATGTTATATGTTGCTGTTGGTCAGTGACCCCCTGTAAAGCGGTTTGAGCACGTTTAGTTGATATTGCGCTATATAAAAGCTCAATTTTTATCAGTGCCGAATAGCTAGAGCCCATTATCCTCTGTAGTTGAGCTAATTGTGCAATCCGTCCTGTGCTATTGAGTGCGCCATACACTGGACCAAAGAAATATTCAAATAGACGATGATAAAGTGACCGTTGATAATAGAAAAAAACCCTCACAGAACAAAAATCACAAACAAAAACACAATAGCAAACAAAACAAACAAACAAACAAAACCCCCAAAAAGTAAACAAAGCAAACAAAATATCACAATACTTTCTTTAATTTTAATAGAGCAAACTTTCTATCTGTATTGTTGGGGGTTTCGAAAGCTTTCAGCTCTTTACATGGTACTGGTTATAATATTCTAACATTTTGTAGCGTGATATAGACACACGTTTTTGTACATGCAGTGTTTTAAAAAAATATTATTGATACATTTCAGATTTGAATAACTACAACGCTATGTAAGATTTCATCAAACGGTTTTTTTTTTTGCCAAATTATGTGCAGAATAATTAATTTAAGTTTTGATTGATATTAGATTTAACACTGTGCGCCCTTTGGTAGCCGAGGTATGATGCCATTAGAAGAAAAGGGTAAATTGAAAATAAATCGTAATTAACAGTGTTTGTTTTTAATCATTGACACATTTCAGGTTTGAATACCTCTAGAACAGCTACATCGACATGAATTTGGTTTTCATATTAATTCAATTTATTAAAGTTTTTTTCTGATATCTTACTTGTGATCGTGTGTTTGCACAATGGGGTAAATTCACGCCGCTTGACAACGGAGAGCGATGTCACGTGACTCCCGGCAATTAAGGGCTTACAATGGCTGACGATATAAACTGAGAGCTCGTGTTTGTTGACACCTCTGATTAATAAACGCAAACGTGTGGACTTATTTTCTCTTAATTTCTTATTTATTTTGTTGTGTGAATAATGTCAAGAATAAATTTGAGAGCTTTTCGTTTCATTTAATCTTCTGTTGATAATAGAAAGTTTCACACATTCAAGCCTCCTACTCATACTCCCAGTCCTAGATTAGATCGATTCAATGGAGGTAGTAGAAGGCCCAGTCAACACAATCTGACAATACAGCTAAAAACCGGTCCAAATTTACAAAAGGTTGCTCCTCTGAAGAAAGTTTGGCCATTTTCATTTTATTTTTTTCTTCTTCTTTCTGCAGAGACGCCAACTTTAAATTTGACTTACAGGAATTTCAGACACCACTCGCAGGAATTTCAATGCCGAAGAATTTCAATGCACACAAGAAAAGGGAATTAGGATGGTTTTTGGCATTGTGTTTACATATTGTGTTCTAAACAGATAACCGATTAGAACTATATCATGATATGTAAACACAATGCTCCATACAATCCCAAAGTTTCCTTATTTCAATTGAAGTAAAGCTCCAAAACCTAATGGTAGCGATTGTAGAACTGGTGGTAGAGAAGGTGGTGTGGTGATGGTGGGTTGTAGTAGTAGTGGTAGTGATGATGATGTGGTGGTGGTGATTGTAGTTGTAGTAGTAGTTGTAGTGATGATATGGTGGTGGTGGTTGTAGTAGTAGTAGTAGCAGTGGTAGTGCTGATGATGGTGATGATGATGGTGTGGTGGTGGTGGTGGTAGTGGTTGTAGTAGTGGTAGTGATGATGATGTGTTTGTGGTTGTAGTATTAGTCATATTTATTATGATGATGTGGTGGTAGTTGTAGTAGTAGTGGTGGTGATGATGATTTTGTGGTGGAGGTTGTAGTAGTAGTGGTAGTAATGATGATGTGGTTGTGGTGGTTGTAGTAGCAGCGGTAGTGATGATAGTGTTGTGATGGTAGTTGTAGTAGTAGAGGTAGTGATGATAATGTGGTGCTGGTGGTTGCAGTAGTAGTGATAGTGATGATGATATGGTTGTGGTGGTTGTAGTAGTAGTGGTGCTGATGATGGTGTGGTGCCGGTGGTTGTAGCTGTAGTTGTATTAATGACGATGTGGTGGTGGTAGTTGTAGAAGTGTTAGTTAAGATGATGTGTTAGTTTGGATGTAGTAGTAGTAGTGGTAGTGATGATTATGTGGTGGTGGTGGTTGTAGCAGTCATGGTAGTGATGATGAGGTGTTGGTTGTAAGTAGTGGTAGTGATGACGATGTGATGGTGGTTCGTAGTAGTGGTCGTGATGATGATATGGTGGTGGTTTGTAACAGTCATGGTAGTGATGATGAGGTGGTAGTTGTAGTAGCCATGGTAGTAATGATGATGGTGGTGGTTGTAGTATTAATGGTAGTGATGATGTGGTGGTGGTGGTTGTAATAATAGTCGTAGTGTTGATGATGATGATATGGTGGTGGTGGTGGTTGTAGTGGTAGTAGTGGTGATGTTAAATGTTAAACGTTTGACAATTGAAATTTGGTGTAAACTAAAAAAAAAAGATTGAGGTTTTATAGAGCGCAATATCCACTAAACGTGCACAAAACGCTTTACAAGGGGTCCCTGGTCAACAGCAACATTTAACATTTAGGACGGGACATGACGCCTGTTAGGCGATATTACATTTTATTCGCTGTTAACGCTGTTAACGGCCAGGTACTCATTTTACACTTGAGTACGGTGAGAGAATATTAGTAAAGAGCCTTCTCCAAGGACTCAACTATGCGCCGAGCGAGGCTCAAATCCAGGACCTTCCGATCCGAAAGCGAGTGTCATACCACTAGACCACATAGCCGCACGAAACTAGCATAGGGCCACCACCACTCTTTCTCCCATCCAACACCACCCTACTTGTTTTTAATGTGGCAGACTACATTGCTGATATATGGAGAGAGTAACAATTAAGATTTTTTTAAAAATTCCATTGAAATAGTGAAAGAAAAAAGAAACTAACAGGCAACGGAGGAGTCAACACAGCGAAGAAACGCGAAGGAAAGACAAAGAAAGACCTACCCTGAAAGGATTAAGCTTCTTACAAATCAAACAAGGCAGTAAAATGACAAATGATAAGAAAATATAAATAATGTCTGAAAGGTGAAACTGTTGATAACCATTGTTATCGTTGAGTCAGTCGAGGCTAGAGCATGAAATTAAGTGTAAAAAGTAAAAATAATATGAAATAAACATAATTAATTAAGGGTAATCCAACATGAAGTAGAAATATATGTATAATATGTCACAGTAAATAGTCTGGTCCAAAAAGAATAAAGACACCGCTGCAACTAAAAAAATAAAGTTCAAGCTTTGCGCTCGAAAGAGTAAAATCGAAAGTGGATCGAGAATCGAGAAGGCCGAGAACTCGGCCCATTCGAAATCAGCTGATTGGACGAGAAAGCTGACTATTAGTAAGTTCACGCCGGTTGTCACCGATCGAAAGAGCTTATTTAAATTTTATCCCCCCAAAATAGTCGTGATTATAATGTTTAATCATAATTCTAAATCAAAGTGATCTTCGTTTAACTTAGCTTACTGATGACTGTATCTACTACACAGTCAGTCATACAATACTGACAACACATTACCACCAGACGACACAGTACGGACATCACGTGACCGCCTTCTAAGCCGTGAATCAGCCCCATTGTCCGATCTTAAACTCCACGTTACCACTTCCCTTTTGAATGTCTAGCCGCAAGCGTCTATCCAGTTCGTTATGTGACAGAACGAACGGCTTCTCTTATTTTTCTATTCAGGTGACGTCATACACGAAATACTTTTACAGAGTCAAGGCAATGTTCCAAGTTGATATACTTAGATTGCCATATTAAATGAAATAAACTTTCGAGAATCATGTCGGACTAAGCCAAAATAAATCACGATTTATGTCAAAATTACCATTTTCTACAGATGACGTCATAGCTGAGGTAAAGGACGCACAGTGTTAAAACTTATATCAATCAAAACTTGAATAAATTCTACACATGTGACAAAAACCGTTTGATGAAATCTTACATAGCTCTCGAGTTATTCAAACCTGAAATGTGTCAATAACACACACACACACACACACGCACACACACACACACACACTGTATTTCTTTGCGCTAGTTGTAATTTAAGACATATTATTCATTATAGCAATATTCTTACCTTCAAGGTGTATATTTTGGTTTCCGTTCGTTCCCCACAAATCTTCAGAAGTTCTGTTATTGCTCTGATTTTTACCACGTTAAAAAAGAAAAAAAAATTATCAGTATTATTCTCATGCTTAATTAGTTGCTAAATTATGATCTTATTCATATTATGCAGTACATTTCAAATGGATCACTATTGACGCGGTCTTATTTGCAGGTCTGATAACCTAATTCATTATGGGCTCATTATTGTAACGGAAATATAAAAAAAGTGACGCAAAATATTGTCCATTAGAACAATGATAAAATAGTCTCATAAATGCGTTCGATTGGCAGACCTACATTTATGTAAACGTCGATCACTCTTCATTTATCAGACTTCTCACTCAGCGTATTTATTTCTTGTGAATTGTTATTGTTATATTGGGCGAATATAAAACGAACTGACTATTCGAGATCTTACAACAATTTGATAATATTGTCTTATCAGGCATGAAAATCTAAAATGATTATATTCTAACAATTCTGCAAAGTTTTAGTGAAATGAAACGGAGAAAAAACTGTTTTTCTTTGTGTGGGTATCACGCATGAATGAAATATTACAAGACAAATGACATCGCAGATATAACCAACAAACTTGAAGAGGACAAAAATTACCGTAATACACGTTATACTGCCGTTTATTTATTTATTCATTTATTTTGTTCAAATCATATGGGCTTTTTCTCATTGAATTAACAAATAAATTATTCAAAGATTGAGTTTGACTAAAGACTGAATGCCTTGATGACAGAATAAAACAATGATTATAGCCGTAAGCTATGATGACAGAGCTACAATATTATCATGCTAAAAGACCGATGAACGAATGATTTGTTTGTGTTGCTTGTGTATGCAACCGATTACTATAGCCTGTGACTAAAGGAAAGAATAATTATGCTAAAAGAGTTTCAACAAATCAATTTCATAATGAAAAAAAGTCATCCGAAAGAAGATATAGGGGGCATTTAGATATAATAAATATAATACTAAAATTCCCTTTATTAGTTCCAAAAAGGAAATTGTCTCTAGAGTTGTTTTTTTTTTTCCGATGGGAGACTGAAATAATTCAGGCGCCAGCTGCATTGCAGCGTCGCAAAATGAGCGCAAGGTGACTTGCTCAATGCCACACAGCGCAGCGGGTACCTTCTAAGTAGGAAGCAAAGACCTTATCACTGGGTTACGCTATCCCAAGAAAACTGGGCAGAAAAAAAGTGAAACAGTCGCAATTCTTCGATTAATACAATTTTACACACCCCATAGAAATATTCACAAACTATAGACTTTTTTCAACATCTCTATGAATTTAATTAATATAATTATTAAAAAGCATCTGTTTGTCTGTGTAAAATTTCAAAACAATTGTAGGACTGTTATTATAAGATTCATAATGTGTCTTTTTTTCCGTTCACTCTTTAAATATTAATATTTCAAGTCATTAAAGCACACTTTATCTTGAGTTAAGATATCTTTTCTTCGTATTTAAAACAATTAAGCGAAGTTGAGGTGTCAGGAATGAGGATCTTAAGATGGTCACTAGGCTGGACAAGAAAAGATAAAGTGGGAAATGAACGGATTCAAAGGTTGACTGAAGTAGAGAATGTGTCGATAAAGATGAGCGAAGATAGATTGAGATGGTTCGGACATGTTCAGAGACGACAGAGGGAGTATGTGGGAATGAAAATATTAGATATATTAGATTTACGGTTGGCGGGAAAGAGTAAAAAAAAATGGACACCCGATGACCAGATGGTTGGATAGGGTAAAGACGATATGAAAGAACTGGGCCTAGAGAAAATGATGCAATGAATCATGATAGAAGAAGAAGAAGAAGAAGAAGAAGAAGAAGAAGAAGAAGAAGAAGAAGAAGAAGAAGAAGAAGAAGAAGAAGAAGAAGAAGAAGAAGAAGAAGAAGAAGAAGAAGAAGAAGAAGAAGAAGAAGAAGAAGAAGAAGAAGAAGAAGAAGAAGAAGAAGAAGAAGAAGAAGAAGAAGAAGAAGAAGAGGTTTTCTTTAAAATTGTAGCCATATAAAAATTGACAATAAGCAATTCACGTAGCTTAACTTAACTGAGCTTTTATATAGCGCAATATCCACTAAACGTGCTCAAAGCGCTTTACAAGCTTTAAACATTTATTGATTTCTACTGTAGGTTCTAATGATGAAGATATTGTATTTCATAGAAACCTATGTAAAAATACAATTTGTGCATTCGTTTAAAAAATGTTATGATAATTCATACACAAATACATTTTTTAAACGAATGCACAAATGCGCTGAAAGGTCAATCAGTTAGTCAAGCAGTTATTAAAACAATCCTGGAATATTTATGATAAAATCCAACAAGGCAAATTTAGCTACTATCTGAACGAAAAATAGTAACATAAAATAATTTTTCTTGAGATTTAAAGTATAAAGTTGTTTTTTTTTTTATCCAAAAAAATATCAAGGATAATTTTGATGAAAACTGGAATTAAATTTCCAATGCCATGACTTACCTAATGTTTATACCTGGATTGTCCTCTGGTCCCATCATCGTGTATGTCTTACCACTTCCGGTTTGACCATATGCTAACAAACAGACGTTGTAACCATCCACACAGGAAGTGATGATTGGTTGAGTGTCTGAAAAGATCTGGAAATGGGAATGGGGTTGGTAAAGGGTCACAGAAAATGTAAGATATCTTATTGGAATAATAATTTTAGTCTGAAGAAAAACTAATATTACAAAAACGGTCTTGACTGAGATCCGGTAAACACACCTCTAAATAACCAAACACGCATGGCAGCTGGTATTTTAACAATTCTTGGGAAATTTCTACTGGATTTTGTTGACTCATTTTATATTTAAAAAATTACAATTTCAATCAAACTGTAAAAAACAACAACAAACTAGCGAAAAACATTAAAACGTTAAAACAAACTAATAAAAAACAAACAAAAACAAAGCAAAAAAAAACAAACAAAAAAAAACCAACAAAAAACAAAAAACAAAAACAAACAAAGATAACAAAACAAAAACAAAAATTCAAAAACAATCATACAGAAAAAAAAATCAAATGAGAAATTATAATAAATGAAATTAAACGAAAAAAGTAACACGATAAATAATAAGAAAACAACAAATAATATCTTAGTTGAAACGAATCTAAAATTGAAGGAAATATTAAATTATGGCGAATGATAGACTGGGACATGAGCATGTTGTTTATATTCCACGCTTGATGCCTTAGACATATCAAGAATACTCTCTGGCTCTATACAATGTCAAATGTTGTCAGAAACATCGTGAATTGTAAGGATAGCAGTGCAAAGAAGAGAGGTAGAGCGATAGGAAATAACATGAGAAAAGAAATAGGTAAGAGACGTCACGAAGACTATCCTGCATTTGATCTAAGAAAGGAAACAAATCAATGGTTGATCCTGGAAAACTTGGGTTCAAATGCGGCAGGCAAAGGTGATGGAATGGGCAATATATTAAAACTCGTTGAGAATCATGACTTCGGACAGAAAGAGATGTATGTCTTCCATTGATTGTTCTCCAATATACCTTCAAACAAGATGGTATTGAGATCACTGTGTCTTTCCCCGATTCAATATAATGCAATGTAAAGTAAAATCTGTTTATTTACGAAGATGAAAAAGATCAATTTAAATTAAAGCTAGGTACACAAATTAGCAGGTCTGATAGCCGAACGCAATTAAGGGCTTGATTTAATATTGTCGTAATGGACAATATTTTGCGTTTGTCTGAGATTATTTCCATCACAACAACGAGCCCACAGGAATTAGGGTTATCAGACCTGCAAATAAATACACCTCGGATCAAAGTATTTTTAAATACCTGATCTTGGTTAGTTTCCGGCGTGTAAACCTTATCAAAGCTGAAAGTCTTCTTGGATCCATCTTGGTTAGTGGCCATGATATCCTGGTCTGAAGGGAATTTCAGACAGCTGGGAGCACGATCATCACGACGAGGACGGCAAAACACTCGAATATTTCCACGAAGCTCTTGTAGCTGTTGAGTTGAAGCGGTTGTACACATTCCGGAAAGAATGAATAAAGTATATCATTATTAGTATTACAACAACAACAACAACAACAACTACTACTACTACTACTACTCCTACTACTACTACTACTACTACTACTACTACTACTACTACTACTACTACTACTACTACTACTACTACTACTACTTATTGCTTCCACTGCTACTATTGTTATTACCAACTACTATACTATACTACTACTACTACTACTGCTGTTGCTGCTTCTGCTGCTACTACCACCGCCACCACCACTCCCCCTCCTACTCCTCCTCTTCATGCTACGACTACTTACTCCTCCTCCTCCTCCTCCTCCTCCTAATCCTACTAACAGAACTTCCACCACAAATACAAACACCATGACAACCAATTCCACTACAACTTCTACTACATTGCAGTTACTATAAGAACAAAAACAACAACAACAACAACTACTACTACTACTACTACTACTACTACTACTACTACTACTACTACTACTACTACTACTACCACTACTACTACTACTACTACTACTACTACTACTACTACTACTACTACTACTACTACTACTACGACTACTATAACTATTACTACTACATCTACTACTCATACTACTACTACTTCTACTACTACTACTACTACTACTACTACTACTACTACTACTACTACTATTACTACTACTACTACTACTACTACTACCACTACTACTACTACTACTACTACTACTACTACTACTGCTACTACTACTACTACTACTACTACTATTACTACTACTACTACTACTACTACTACGAGTAAAGAGTTGCATCAATAAAAAAGGAAATATTGAGAGATCCTCCTCTGCTCTATATAATTTCTTTAGAGATATAATTTACTAAATGATTGTCAACATGGTATTAATATATTTTTTTAAATTCTTGCATTACCCAACTGTTATTGG
>NC_088365.1:38431373-38451373 GCF_034508935.2 Berghia stephanieae
CACAAATCTATCAATTTCTTGCCTATAAGCCACTTCGTTGCCATTTGTTATGAGGCCTTGAAGAGCGGTGTCATCTGCAAACTTTATTAAAGGTACACTCAGGTTTTGACTTCTACAGTCATTCGTGTATATTGTGAATAATACAGGGGACAATACACAACCCTGAGGAGCACCAGTATTTGTAGTTATACAGGAAGATTTGTTTTGTCCTAATTGAACATATTGTGCTCTCTCCGTAAGAAATTCGAGCACCCAAGCAATTATATACTTGTTTAAATTCAGACTAGTCAATTTTTGAACAACCAACTGAGGTTGCATTGTATTGAACGCTGAAGAAAAATCTGCAAAAAGCAATCTGCAATAGCTCCTAGCGTGATCTAGATGCCTGTAGATGTTGTTTGTAAACAGCAAAATGGCATCCTCTACGCCACGTCCTGGTTTGTAAGCAAATTGATGACTATCACTCAATGGCATAAACTGATTCCTAATTTTAACAAGAACAAGTTTTTCTAAAGATTTCATGACTATTGAAGTCAGTGCAACAGGTCTGAGATCGTTCATAGTTTCAAGTTTTTCTTTTTTTGGAACAGGAATAATTTTTGAAGTTTTCCAAATTTCAGGGATCGAAACGCATTGGAGGGACCAGTTAAAAATATGTGTATAAATGGGGGAAAGCTGGTGGGCACATTCTTTTAATAGTTTTCCTTTCAATCCATCCGGCCCAGCAGCCTTCCTCTCGTTTAGTTTCGAAAATACGAATCTCGTTTCCTCCTCACTGACCTCAATAGTCATTTCATCTTCCAAAGCCCTGTCTAATTTGTGTTTTTCATTTTCAATATCAAATGTGTTTGCTGTGTCGAAACGTGAATAAAATTTATTTAAAGTTTCAATTTCGATATCTTCTGATATAATCGTGGGCTTTGGATTATAGTTCACAGCAGTTTTAAGCCCCCGCCACGTGTCCCGTATATCCCCAGAAGAAAAGCATTTTTCAATTTTATTTTTGTACTTATCTCTACAACTAGATATTACCCTCTTTATCTCTTTTTGTTTTGTTTTCAGATCTTTTTTGTTTCCACTAGTATAGAGAGTTTTCTTTTGGTTCAATAAAAGTTTTAGATCTTTTGTTATCCAAGGCTTGTTGTTAGGATAATATTTTATTTCTTTTTTACAAGACACTAGCTGTTCACAGAATTTTAAATACTCACTCACACAGTCATTCAGCTCATCCACACTATCACATGATTCGATAAAAACATTCCAGTCAGTGCATTCAAAACAACCACGCAAATCTTCACACACTTCCGTTCCAGATCTGTACACTTTTCTTTACTGGTTTTACACGTTTAAAAACAGGGCGGTAGGTGGGGAGTAGCAAGAGCATGCAGTGGTCAGATAAACCTAATGGGGCACGGGGTAAACATTTATAACTATTTTTAATATTACACAGGAATAAATCTAATGTTTTTTTGTCCCTTGTCTCGCAGTCCACGTATTGATGAAGTCCCGGGAGAGTAAAATCGTTACATTGGTTAAAATCGCCAGAGACCATCAATACGGCATCGGGTGACTTAATTTGAATGTCCTGTATTTCTTTCCTCAAAATATTTTTCGCTGTGGTGTTGTCTGATGATGGTGGAATGTAGACGTTGATGATGATGACATGAGTATATTCCCGGGTAGATAATATGGTCGTGACGAAACAGTAATAAATTCAATATAATCGTCACAATACATTTTCTTTATCTGACAGTTATTGGGGTGGCACCATTTGTTGTTAATATATGTGCACACCCCACCCCCAGTTCGTTTATTTACATTAGTCCGATCTCCTCGAAATAGTGAATATTGTTCAATATTAAAACATGATGATGGTATGTGAGGAGATAGCCAAGTCTCTGTTAACGCTATTATGGAGGCTTGACGATAGTCACTATTAAAACGACACAGTGAAAACAGTTCATCAATTTTATTTTTCAGTGATCTTACATTACCTGTCACTACACAGGGTAAAAATGGACGAAAAGGCCGTCTGTTAAATTTTGTTTTTATTCCTCCTTTTCTCCCCCTCTTTCTTACTATTGGCTCCCCCTACTCACACCCTTTTTATCCCGGTTTTTCCATATGGTCCGCCAGACCTTATATCGGATCTCCGCCGTCCGTATACGAATCCCGCTAGTGGGAAAATATTCGGCACACCCGGCTTTAGTCTCAAACAGCACAGGGACATACTGTCTTACAACACCGGGTGCCAATACGCGGTCTTTGCGAACCTGGATGCAGAGCCCAGCCTGTACTTGCACCGGCGACTAGGCAAGAAGCAACGGCTTAAGCCTTCTCAAAGCTCTGCATATATACGCGGCGGGTGTCGTCTGGGTCCAATTACTCCTGCCTGCCAGGAGTTTGTTCCTACCTACTAGGAGGTTTGGTTCCCACTCCAGATGTACCGTTGGTCCGAGTCACGGGCACTTCCCACCCTCAAAGGAGCTGCCAAGTTCTCACACCTGGGTCTCGTACATCTCCTACCTACTAAGTTTTGCCAAGTACCCACGGTTGAGCCTCGTAGGCCTCCTCCTTCCAGCAGGGTGGTGTCGCGCGCTCTTGTCCCATCGGACCATTGATCCCCAAACCAAAAAGGCAGCAGAAGTTTCTAATGGTGCTCACACTATTATGTTATGACGATCGACCCAATCAGATTTTTGACACTAATTCGTAAAGTTGTTCCATTACAATTATACTGCTGGACGGTTGTCTATAAAAGCCACCAAAGGAGATTTTTCCTCCAGACTGGTCATCATGGCACCACACCTAAACGATTTCAAGGCACGACTGACATGGGCCCGCGCCCAATGAGGACGCCGCTGAAATACAACCAGACCATTGATTTCTTCAGCGCCTACCAGATACAGACAGTGAAATTTTTGTCCTGATAATTCAGCAATTAGTGTCCGAATTTCTATCGACTGATGTTATGTTACTTTCCACCGCTATTAAGACGCCGATTTCGCCTAGTGCAAGGTCCTGTCGGCAAGGCGGCGAGTCGAGGAAGTTGTCAGTAAACAAATATAGATTTGTTTAAGTGCGTTTCCGTTGCAATTAGACCACCGAGACGGCGAGTTTGTATTAGTTGTTCCAGTTTAAACTTTTTATTTATGCTAATTAAACAATGACAATTCGGGTTAATAAACTTGATTCTTGTATTTGTTCCTCCACTATTTCTTAATTGATCGCTGGGCTGATCTATATTGTCTGTGTGTACCTATATTTAATTGTGTGTTTTTTTGTGTAGACTGTCACGATCGTTTTGATTCATAATTAATTATGGGTGTAAGAAAACGGCGACGTTGATATATTATGAGTTGTGATCGATATAATTTGGGACTAGGTCTGTGACCGACGATGGTTCCAAGTGTGCGTTGTTTACGACGACCGCCGCGACTGTCACGTCGTAGTCATTGGTATAAAATTCTTCGTTGCGAATAATAATAATAATAATAATAATAATAATAATAATAATAATAATAATAATAATAATAATAATAATAATAATAGACTTTTATAGAGCGCACGGTGTCCTTAAAAATGAGGCTCTTGGCGCTTTATATCGACACAAAACAATATAGAAAATACATGACATTAAAAAAGATGTTTTCAAGGATTTCTAGAACACACAATGAGTGACAAGGTTAGGATTCTCGGATGCTCTGTGTAATGGTGTTCCATACAGAGGGACGAAAATGAGAAAAGGACTTTGTTCCCGCCTTCGTAAGAATGCGTGAGACAGCCAAACGGGTGGTGTAATTGGAGGAACGTAAAGATCGGGTTGTTGAATACTTCTTTAGGAGTCATGTGAGGTAGGGAGGGGCAGTGTTTCTAGACAACGATAAACTCGGACACATGCTTTGAATTTAATCTTTTTCTCAACAGGCAACCAGTGTAATCTTCGAAGGAGAGGTGCGGCAGAGTCAAACCTCAACCTTCGAAAGACCAATCTGGCAGCATTATTTTGGACCGTCTGCAGCTGCCTGAGCTTATTTTCCGGGTCACCAAATAACAGAGAATTACAGTAACCCAGCTTTGAAAATAAAAGAGAAACAACACATTCTTTGTAACTGCTAATAAACTAGTTTCTTTCTCTCGAACATGCCTTCATTTTTTTTCTTGACGATAGCGTCGTGCATGGGCCAAGGCTCTCTCAGTCACCTTGTCGTTCAGCCAGTGATAACTTATCGCTGGCTGATCGACGAGCAGATTTAGTGCTCTCCTCCGTAGTTTATTTCCTCCATGGTAACAACTGATTTCTTACCAACATAAATTAGGGCTAATCGATTTAGCCAACGTCCCTTCCAGTTCAAGGCTAGAGCTGAAGTAGTCGGAGACCAGGGCCCGTTTTCATGAGCAAGGACTAGATTTAGATATTTACTAGTCTAGTAAATGAGTAGCTAGTCTTAGGCATAAGCGAAGCAAGTGACTACAAATCGATTTTCATGAACGCTTTCTAGTCTCTGACTAGCTAGTCACTTGCCTAGAAGTTGACGTTATTAGGACGGTGACTAATTCGGCTATTTTGTGCGGGTAACCACGCTCTCTTGTACACGACGGCAGGTAAGATACCCGCCTTCATACTTTCAACGCAATAGATTTCCAAAGAGGAATTAACAACACAACCGGTATAGATAATATTTTGTTCTTTTCATATTTTAAGTTACTTTTGTCATGATGAATCAAATCACGTGATATTGCCATTCGACTTCAGGGTTGCCAGTTTGGCATTTTAAATGCCAGATTCCAAAAATCTGGCATTTTAAAAACCGTTTGGCATTTTAAAAAATCATTTGGCATTTGGCATTTTCATTTGGCATTTTCTTTTCTTGTATATTATACTTCAAATGACACCTTTTCTTAATTATTTCTAAACGCGTCATGTTAATGTATTTCTTTTTCATTCTTAAAATCCAACCGTGGTGTAGTGGTTTAGCACTCCACTTAGTAGTCAGTAGGTAAAAAAATTACCCCAACAGGAAATTTAGTATAATTCAAAAAAAAAAAAGAAAAGAAAACACGCAAGCCACCAGGATAGGATAGTAAATTGTCTATCAAAAGTGAGTAGTTTTCTTAGTGGGGGTGGGAGTCAACAGACTTTGGCATTTTTTTTAGTGTTTTGGCATTTTTTGAGTCTTCCCCTGGCATTTTGTTGAAAAATAATCTGGCAACCCTATTCGACTTCCTAGACTACAATGGTTAAACAAAAGAGAAAGTGTGGTCTGATGAACCACATTATTTCAGTCAGTTACAAAGCCAGCAGAATAACTTGTGTCTCCACTTTACTTTCTATTCATTTTTTGGGGTTGTTCTTTGACACACATCCTTCGATTTCAAGTCTCCGGTCACTCGAAACTCACGAGTCGATTAGATTCAGTTTTTTAAATAGTTTTTATTCACAAAAATCTGCACTTTCGGCGATCTTATAGTTTTTAAAAAGCCAGTGTCAATAGCAACAGGACACTTTTTGCCTCTGTCATTCATAACCGACGTATTTTCCTTCCGAATCGAAGCTCTCTAATCTAAAAATAGCTGCTATCTTGTCGACGCTATAATGTATCCTAGTTACTAGTCTCAGTCTAAGCTTTTGAAGTCCTGCCTCAGCAAGTGACAAAAACTTGGCCAAACTTAGTCCGCAGGTGTCGTGATTTTAGTCTGGGATTTGTTTATTCACAAGAAATCAGATTTTTTCAAGTCCTTGACTGAAGTCAGAGATAGTCCGCGTTCATGAAAACGGCCCCAGAAAATGCTAGTAAGAACCAATTTCAGTCACTTACTTCGCTCAGCTTAAGACTAGAAAATCTTTTACAAGGCAAGCAAAGTACTAAAGTTGGTAACTTTACGTAAAGAATGTTGTCGTTGAATTCTGTTAGGCAGAAGGACTTGGAATTCCGGTTAGATTCACTGCAGCATCTACTTCTCTTAAAGAGATGTAGTCAGGTGAGTGTTCATTTGATTACCGATTAAATGAAAATTAAGTTTATTGTAAAACATAACATCGAAGTTAAGTTTATCTATCAATATACTCAACTGTCCTCTCACATCGTTACCCGACCGTCTTTTCCTTCGCGAAGATTCGACCTCCGCTCAAATACCTTGCCTTACAACAGGGTATTCTTGAAGTCCCCATCTTTCTACAGAAGCCAGAAGCAATGAATCAATAAAAGAATTACTTACGGGTGTCTTTGGACGTGCAGACTTGGGTTGTGATTGCTGCATTGCTTCCATTTGAGATTTGGCAGACGACACCTCAGCTGAGATTTTACTGTATTTTTCCTCTAATTCAGAAAGCTGAAATACAATTGGGATATATTTTAGCAAATGTGACAACAGAGGTGAATACTTTTTGATTGTAGATTGCGACAACAAACGACAGATTATAAAGCGATTAGGAATAGTTGAGATACATTTGACACCCTTGTTAAAAGTGAATAATCCCCCATTTTTAGCTGACATTTAAATTTATTGTTGTGTTCATTGATTGAAAGAAAGAACAGTTTGCTCGTTAGATAAATCTCTCTACACTCCATTTAAAGTTATCAAAAATATAGAAAAAAATCGGACAAACGCGTAGGGAAATGGTGTGTCAAAATCTTTATACAGATGGATTGGGTACCATTTGTCTCTCTCTCCAGCCTAAATCGATCAAATTGCCGCGAATATACTACTTCACAAACAGGAAAGGAAGTACTAAGTGAGCTTTTCCGGGATGAGTTCCTTACAAGTGGAAAAACTGGACATGAATTCCTAGGCCTGACTCGATTATTGGGTTAAAAAAACAATGGCACGTTAAGTGGTTTATGCCATTGAGCAATGCCATTTTTCTTTACTTCAACAAAGATTCAACAAATCTCATTTCTCATGCATTGCAGATTTTCTGTGTAAATCATCTCACTGATCTTTTTATGAGCGTAACAAAGATCGTCGCAATTGTGAGATGGGTTCTCAATATGTAATCATCATGCCGATGACAGCAAGCCAAATTAACGACTCGTAATGATTCTGGAGACTTTTTTCTCTTCCACGTGCGTATGAATTAATCACACTTTTTGGGGAAAACAATGACAACAAAGAATGGCCATAAACAATACATGCACACTATTTTAAAGTAAATTTTAACAATCCTGTGACAGCTCTATGGGATGAGATAATGCATTGCAATTCCATCCGATAGAATCGGGATAATTTTTCCATGAGTAAAAAACTTAGCCCTTTGTTACTACTTTGCGGCTCTGCACTGTTGCTGACGCCTGGGTTATCTCGTTATTTTCTCGAAATAGCAGCAAAAGAAAAAAATTCCCATGAGTATGAATTAAGGGAATTAGACATTTGCCGTTAGCAACTAATTTCATCATCACAGTTCCTCTATTTAACAGTCCTCTAAAAATAGTTATAAAACCCCAGGGGCCACATGAGACGAAAAAAAGTCATAAGACAATTCATGACATGAAGACCATAATTCTATTTTCTAAGATAACATATGAGATATGTGTTCATAGTAAATATTTTCATCTCTTTGAGCATGAAAGAGATGTGCATTGATTTTGGATAATATTATATACAGATAGGTCAATCCAGACAACAATATTATCATCAAAAATATTATTACTCACTTGCTTTTCTGCTTCAATTCTCAATTTCCTCTCGGAGTTTAATTCCACTTCCTGAAATTAAAAAAGAAACAAAGAAAAAAAAAAGACAATTGAAAGAAAAAAAAGTAATCACATGCGACAAGTAGCAATGGTTAATTTGATAGATCGTATTTATTTTATATCATTAATAGCTGTCGTGCAAAGCTATACTTGATTTGTTACGTAATCTTAAATGCAAGGCGATAAACATTTAATTCTTTCCGTGTGAAAAGAGATTATGCGATTTTTGATTGAATGTTACAATGTAAACATGGCTGCACTGTTTTACGAGAATGATCATGATACGTATGATCTACTAAACCTCTCTTTTCTCAATTTTGGGCAAGAAAAAGCATTAGTTATCATCCATGAACAGAAAAATGTTTGCCAGCTTTATCTACAATACGAAACTTACCAGTTTCTTAAGTTTAACTGTCAGTTCTTCAATCTTTTGATCTTTATTTTCATCTGCTTTGACAGCTTTAGACGTTCTTTGCGGCTTCAGCCAATCTAGCGGTTGAAGTGATATAGAATACAAAATATATATGGAAGCAACTGATCGCTTTGAAATAGGGAGAATAAGAAAAAAAAAAGTGTGAATTACGAATTTTAGCAGGCAGAACTGGTGAGCATTTTAGTTATCCTCGTACCAGAAATACCATAGTTGGCTGTGAGTTCCAAGATTAAAATAAGATTCAAATTTATCTTCCAGATCCTTTACATCGTGTACTATTTTTAATAAAGATGATATAACCCTCTCCTGACGAACCATGGGAGAAAATCGTCATATTATTCGTTATGATGCAACCGACAGTTCTGATTTCTCTTCTACGTCACAAAATGTAAAGAAATGCTTTGATTACAGCTATAAATACTACACACTGTGTTGAAGAGCTCATTTTGCCGAACAAGATTAAGTAAGAAAAGTCTATTTTTGTGTTGGGTGGGTGTGAATTCTTGGGAAAAATTCTAAAAATGGCTGGTAAGGGGGAGAGTTAAAAATACGTGGCGTCGCCCACTATCACTGTACAACATAATTCAGCGCTATGTCAAAATATTGTAATGAATGCTCACAAAATCGAGGACCCTTTGGTTGGGTTGGTAGGTATATACTGGATATGGAAATATTATTATCACTTCTATAACAACATTGGTCATGATGAATGCTGACCCTATGGTGGTCATATCATTACATTACCCGGTAGGCCGCATGACCTTGGATCTCTCTGTGATCCATTGTTGGTTACAAAAGACATGCGCCGACAAAACTATTTGTATTTATTTTTATGAATCCGTCAGATAGATTTAAATAAACTTTGAATCCAACAATTTTAACTTGTTCGTTGAATAAACAATTGGTAAATCGGTTAACATGCTATGTAAAACAAGTGATAACTTGTACGGTACTATGTGAATATTATTGGGTAATCTGCATTCAATCAGATTTTATCTCATTAAAAAAAGATAAGAAATATGGACAGAGTGAAAAGCATCTCTAAATTTTACGCAATATTTTTCAGTATATTGACTTTACTCCTCTGAAAATAAGCCAATGGTATTCTGTGAGAATGTTTATGAGAAATGCTTAGGTCAACAGCACACGTGGACACATTAATTTGATGATTACATATTACATTTAAAAATGATTTGACAAAGCCAAAAATCTAAAATAGCATCACAGTATCCCCACAACCTGCAGAGAAGATGAATAATAATAATAATAATAATAATAATAATAATAATAATAATAATAATAATAATAATAATAATAATAATAATAATAATAATAATAATAATAATAATAAGATGTATGAAATAACAATTGGCCTTTATGTGCCATGCTGGGGGTAACAAATAAAGCAATGCAAAGCGCGTGTAGCATGTTATAATATTAGCTATCTATACATTAGCTCCTTTCTGTTTCAATATTTCCTATTGTCTCAAAACCAGGGTGGACAACAAGCCCATAATTGCCCACGATATCAGACCTGCAAAATTATATACGTCGCTCAAAACGGAATGTCAGGGTTTAGAAGCTTAACCTTCTCCTTACCAACTATAGAAAATCATCACATTCGTTACTAAACAACCAACATTTTTCTCATTCAGAGTTCTTTTCTGCATCACACAATTTGAAGAATATTTTGTTATAGTTATAAGTGAGCCCTACTAAACAAAATATACAGCATGTCCTTATTCCCTTTGAGTTAGAGTTTTACAATTTTATTTTATGTTGTGTGATAAAGACGTTTTGAGGAAAATCCGGAAAATGGTCAGTAAGGAGAGAGTTAAAATATAAATTGTAGTAGAAATATGAGACTTAAATCAAGTTGTTTTGTTTTAATGAGAAGAATAAAATAATTTTTTTTTAATTGGGAAAGAGTCAAATTAATATATTTCTTATCATTATGATTTTTCAGCAGTTTGTTCATCATGACTTAATACCGTTACCATGCGGTAGGCCACAAATGAAAGGTCGAAGCAGTCGTGAATCTTGAATCAACCTTCTGATCGTGCGGGCGTGAGATACCCGATGATTTACTGTCATTTTTAGAAATAATATTATCTTTCATGTTTATTTGCTAGTGGATGTTGATAAATGTAGTACTCGGTATGTATCATTCATTCGCCAGATATGATTTAGGGGTTTTGGTACCTAATAGAAATGCGATAGATTATGACCATAAAACTGGTATTCAATGTGTGTCGTCATTTAGAGACTTAAGGCATGTGGGGTTAATCTTGTTTTCCATGACGTTAACTGAACAATAACAATCACTAAACACCTTTAAAACAACCAAAAAAGAAAGGTAATCCGCCTTATTCATTCCTTAGTTGAAAATTGTCGTTAGGATCTATTTCAAAGGAAGACTAAAACAGCTCGTGCGTCTGCCGCTGTGCAGCGCTAAAAAGTGAGTTAGGGAGAGATGGAAGGTTCAAGGCCTTACAGAGGGTGGGAAATAAAATTCGGTACCCCTTAGGTTTCAAATACAAAGACCATATCGGTCAGCTACACAGCTCTCCACACTATAGGATATATTTTGGGAGGGATCAATTATTTCATTTTAATACAACAAAGAGACATACATTTCTTATTGTCTACGTCTGATTAAAAATCGGTTATCAGTGTCACATAACCATAAGGATTGTTAATAAGGAAAGGGGAGGAAGAGCTAAATATGATTGAGTAAACAGTAAAATATTGTTATTTAAACTGGCTAAATATTATTAACATTAATGCTGGCTAAATATTATTAACATTAATTAAAAAACAAAAACAAAAACAGGACAGAATCCTTAAGAATAACATCAATCAAACAAAAAGGTCTCGCTTTTCATGAAATCAAACCCTGTAATCACGAGATTATTTCTGATAAAACAATAGCCATTACTAAAATATCTGAGAGCTGCTTCAAGACATCGATTCCCACGTATACTGCATCAAAGACATGAACATCAACACCAAACATAAGAATAGAAGTCTTTGGCGCACCGTTTTTCGCTGTCTCTGTCCGAAAAAAATGTAATATCGCCGAACAGGCGCCATGTCCCGTCCTACATGTTAGTGTTGCAGGGGCCCTTGTAAAGCGCTTTAACCACATTTAGTGGATATTACGCGATATAAAAGTTCAATTTTTTTTATGTCCAGTTAGTTCTACTTTAACATGTTCATGTTGTAATGGTATCGGATTAAATCATTACAAATTTTGACTATAAAAAGAAGAAAAATCTAATGCATAATTCCAGTAGACAAGATCACCCCATTTATACAAATCTGATTTCCGCATAATTTCATGTTAGATTTTAATATAACCGATGCTTCCGTATCACAGTTCAATGTTGGCATTCCAATAGTTACTATTTAAGTATTATTGATTTAGAGTTGAAAAGATATAGAGTATTGGTTAACTGAATTAAAAAATGTCAAAACAGTCAAAGAAAAGATGGTTCATTATGCGAGGCTATATAAATGTTTATTTTAGTGAAAATGGAGTTTTATTACTGGTTAAAATGGCTAAGTTTTGTTTACATTTCATCAGCTTGAAGTTAGTCAGTGTGGGTATTATTTTTTGCCATCAAAATGTTGAAAAGAAAACCCCAACCTTTAATAGATTGAAGTGGTAATTGATTTCAAAACGCCAACAATATATCTACTATCTTAAGATTTTATCCGTTAATAATAGCGATAGTAGATAAAAAATACACGGCATGAGATGAAATAAGATTCGACTTTTCATGAAAGCTAAGACAATAACTTTCTATTCCCTCGTCCAGTCTCTTCCAGTCAAAAGATGTCTTTTTCGGATGTGGAAAAAACTTCTTATATAGCCGGTCCATCCAGCTATAGTTACCCTTAGCGTCAAAGAGACAATGGCATTTGTTTTCTACCCTTTAGACACTACATACGTCAATATAAACGTAGCATCCACGAGATCCAACAACAGCAACCCAATCACTGATAGATGAAGACATAGGTTAGAAAATATTTCGACCGAAGACCAAAGACGGTTTCTTTACTTTGCCTATAAGGGGAGTGCTGTATTAAATGAGCTATCGGGACCCATATTGGGATATGTGATGTGTTATCATAACACACGACTTATTCCATATTCTGGTAATATATGGAATGGAAAGGCTGCATTCAAGCACAGATTATATAAGTAAAAGTATAAAGCAAATAAATGTTGCCTGAGGCCTGGACTTAGATGTAAAATTAAATTAGAAGATAGAAGCTACATGTTTAAAGTAAATTTTATTTTGTAAAAGTGTTATCACTCAAAGTGTCCATCATCGGGATGCACTCTTAATGACCAGAATGCAAGATTGGTCGGTCATTCAATTCTGAAATGTATGCGAAAGACTTGAAAAGTAAATTGGGAAT
The DNA here is from genome assembly GCF_034508935.2 of Berghia stephanieae. Classification (NCBI taxonomy): domain Eukaryota; kingdom Metazoa; phylum Mollusca; class Gastropoda; order Nudibranchia; family Aeolidiidae; genus Berghia; species Berghia stephanieae. The sequence goes on from NC_088365.1 coordinate 38,443,929, forward strand.
TAAAGGAAACTAATAAATCATTATTTTTAATCACCATGTTAAACATGGCTTATTCTTTGGAGTGAAATGTTTGTTAAAATAGTATAGGAAAGTTTATAAACGTAGCCTCGTGTCTATATTGTAGTTAGCAAATGAATCATTAACCAAGCTGTAAGATTCGAGGAAATGAAAATAAATGTCTGAAAAGTAGATTAATACACTGAAGGCAGTAAAGAGTTTTTTACTCTCCTTTTCCCCACACTATACTGAGAAAAAAAAGGGATACCTGAATCTGAAAATTAAAACAGATAAAATATGGCAAGATAAAAACACAATATCGTGACATGCAATGATAAGGTAAGAATTAAAAAAAACAAAAACAAAACAAAACATCATTATTCTTGTAGCCAGTCAGTAACAGACGATGACAGCAATAGTCCTTTCAGCACTTCTATCATCTGACATTTTAAAGATGTCTCTGTCTGGTCCTAATAATATTCAATTCTGTTTCATATAAAATGTCATCATCATCATCATCATCATCATCATCATCATCATCATCATCATCATCATCATCATCATCATCATCGTCATCATCATCATCATCATCATCATCATCATCATCATCATCATCATCATCTTCAAATTTCAACAAGTCTTCTTCATGCAATATTACCATATCAACAAATATTAAAACTGGCGACGAGGTAATGGCTTATTCCGGGTTGTTCGGCTCACTTGAACCGTGTGACAGGGTTTCTCCTTTCCCCGACTATAAAGAAAGACTAGACTTTTACTTCGAGGCGAATGAAGTCGTGAGTGAAGAGAAGAGACGTGCAATTCTTCTATCATCGATTGGACATAAAATTTCAGTATTATTAAAGATTTATGTTATCCAGCTACGCCTCGCTCAAAATCCTATACAGAACTTTGTGACATCCTATCGTCCCATTTCAATCCCAAACCTTCAACGCAAAAAGTTTGAATCACACATACGAGAAGTTGGCGAGTCTACCAGATTTTGTGATATCTTTGCGATGAATTCGACAGAGGGTGCAAAGGAAATTTGTTGTTAACAAAATACACCATTCGCTTAATATTCTGGTGTCAGCAGGCAGACCTACTAAATCTTCATCTATTTCTGCATCTACGCAGAACAATTCATCATGCCAAGGCTGCGGGGGCAATCATCTTCGATCACAGCGCAAATTTCGACAAGCAAAATGTTTATCTTGCAACACCGTAGGTCATATTTCAAAAGTCTGCCAACGGGTTAAAAACGAACCGTTCAAAAAGAGCAGACAAGTGTGCGTGATATCTAGACAATATCTATATCAGTGGCAAAAACAAGAAGGAACATTTGGAAAATTTAGACAAAGTACTGACAATTTTGGAAAATAAAGGATTAAATCTCCGCACGGAAAAGTATCAGCTTATGAAACGAAGCATACAATTTTTGGGATATACATTATCTACTGAAGGAGTTCAGTCACTAGATGACAAAATTAAAGCAATTCAACTGGCACCAGCACGGAAAAATCCAAGTCAACTTAAGTCTTATTTAAATTTAGGACTGGTAAATTACTACACCGCTTTCACTGACAATCTTTCATCAAAGATTTACCCCCTATATCAGTTGCTTCAAAGGAACACAAGGTCGCACTGGTTCGATGTGCACCAAACCTGCTTTGAATAATCCCATCCTCGTCGCCAGTTGTAATATTTGTTGATATGGTAATATTACATGAAGAAGATGTTGAAATTTGAAGTAACAATAAACAAACGTTATTGAAGAATCATAGACAAACGGCCATGTTTAGGTTCATTCATAGAAGTGTTAAAAAAGGGAAGAAGATCAGTGCGCACCAATCCGCACGGGTGAATAATGCCCCAGTACAATTGAACACTTTAAACAATAGCAATATAAATACCTTACATCCATCATCATCATCATCATCATCATCATCATCATCATCATCATCATCATCATCATCATCATCATCATTATCATCCTCCTCTCCCTCCTCCTCCTCTCCCTCCTCCTCCTCCTCCTCCTCCTCCTCCTCCTTCTCATCATCATCATCATCATCATCATCATCATCGTCGTCGTCGTCGTAGTCGTCGTCGTCGTCATCATCATCATCATCATCATCATCATCTGCATCATCATCGTCGTCGTAGTCGTCGTCATCATCATCATCATCATCATCATCATCAACATCATCATCGCCATCATCATCGCCATCATCATCATCATCATCATCATCATCATCATCATCATCATCATCATCATCCTCATCATCATCATCATCAACAGCAGCAGCATTATTCTTCCACGCTTTAACACGAAGGATACAAAATTATGAAAAGTGTATAGATATGATGTTCTATGGAAACCATAAAGTTTTAATGGTTTTTCTCTAGATATCTTGCCTGTAATAGTTTTCTTTGAATTTCCAACAGTTTTATTGTTTGTTTTGTTTTTCAAAGGAAAAGAAAATAACTTCTAATCGTTGAAGATTAAACAGAACAAAATCAGCGTATACTTAATCAGTAAGATAGCTCTTTTATGTCATACCATAACAAGGTAACAAGAACCTCGTCATGGTCCTATTTTTAATAATACTGTGTTCAAAGTTTTATCAATAATACGAGCAGTATTGAGCTTGATGAAAACACATCTTTCCCTACATTGTGAATTTAATTTGCGTTCACTAAATAATATATTATCTTCACTTAAAACTACAAATTCGACTCTTACCATCCCCTTCCAACATCAAGTAAGTCCCAATGCATTCGTCAGGGTTGTAGTTACAGGCGCGGAGCAAAGCCAGGATATCTGCTCGGTCGTTCCAGTTTGGCAGAGCATCCTGAAAAGATATGACAGTATTGGATTTGCGATATCATCTTCAACATTACTATAATTAGTATCATCATCATCATCATCATCATTATCATCATCATCATCATCATCATCATCATCATCATCATCATCATCATCATCATCATTTGTTAGTCCATTTTACAAGTCAAACAAATGGCCTTGAGTAATACCTACCTCTACATGGTCAACCATTTGCTTCACTAGATGATGATGCAGTTCCCATCCAATAGGAAGTCGCAGCCATTTGCCGGTGGGACGGTCAAAGAAAAAGTGGACGTAATGCCGCTCCTGCAATTTGAAATTATTCCATTAATTTTATATTATGGCATATAAATTGATCACCACTCCTATATTATAGTTAACAAAATTATGTGTAATGGTGATACAAAACATTGCAAACTGCCTCTGTATTATTGTAGTTTGTATGAACATTAAGATATTTCAAGAGATTGCTTGTCACCTTCGAACGTCATAAATGTACTAGATATAAATTCTTGTGCAAAGCAGTCGGATCAGGATTGACTACAAGACATGTCTGTGGTAAACCTTTGACATAGAGCATAAGGCGGGATAACTATAATACCCTAATAAGACAGCGGTTAAAAGACGTAGAACTGGATTTACATAGTTACATTAATTATTCTATCTATTCTCAAAATTATTTTTGTATTTATTTCTAAAAAAGTTAAAACTGCTTGAAATTTGCAGTAGGCTCTTTGAATAGAATTTTTTTCTTCATTCCTCTCGAAGGGGAAATTTATCTTTAAGGTCTCATTCAAGGCAAAACTGGAATAACTTAGGCATTAGCCGTAGTGCAGTGTCCCCCTCCATTGTGTGATATAACCCAATTCGAGTTATTTCTCGACAAAAATGTTATATACAACTGTTCCTAACCGGCAAAAAATAAATCATGTATGTCGAAGCTCACTTTGAGCAAAAAATCTTTACGAAAACTTAATTCTTTAGTTTCAATAAATTAACAATTGGGATTAGTTAATAAAAAAATAAAATAAATAAAATAAAATTCCCTTTATTAATCCCCAAGGGGAAATTTGTCTTTAGGGTCTATTCCAAGGGAAGACTGGAATAACCCAGGCGTCAGCCGCAGAGCAGCGCCGCAAAGTGAGCTAGGGCGAGGTGACTTGCTCAAGGCCACACAACGCAGCGGCGGGTGATTGAACTCGGTACCTTTCGGGTAGGAAGCAAAGACGCTGCCCCTTACTGTTATTTGTATGTTATTTTACTTAAATACTTTGCTAGGAATTATGCTTATGTTAATATTTTTTTTTTAAAACCCATTCATTTCTACTTTCACTCCTTTTTTATGACCCTGACAATCACTATCTTGATTCAACTGATTCGATTTTCTAACAAAAGGAAACACTCGAAATATACGAATTGTCCTGCTAATTTATGTGTAAAATTCAATATTTTTATTTTCTGGCAACATTGGTCAGTTTTAGCCAACACAAGGCTAAAAGCGATAAAAAATCCATTAATTAATCTTTTGGCAAACGACCGGAAAAGTCATTCGGACACAGTTGGCCGACGGCTCCATAATTTTCTATACTGAGCAGATTGAGGGGACAGAGATTGGGAATTGGAACATGTGACAAAATAGAAAGAAAGAGAAAGAACGAAAAAAAAGAGAGAGAGAGAGAGAGAGAGAGAGAGAGAGAGAGAGAGAGAGAGAGAGAGAGAGAGAGAGAGAGAGAGAGACCTACCTCCATGAGATAGGTTTCAACCCGCCCTCTCTTAGGATGTTTTAGGTATCCTTCACGATCATCGTGGTCGCCTTGGCTTGACCCCTGACCTCCACGTTTATCTTCCTGGCCCTGTTGTGACGATTTCTGGATGAGGAAAGCATGTAATGATTAGAGTAAGTAGTAGAAATGACAATAATTCATCGAACATAAAAAACAACAAATGCCAGTGATGGTGGGTACATTTGAATTATAGCTGAATATTATGACAGCCAATGTTTTAGCATGAAATAAAACTTCACCTTGTTTTGTTGGTTGTCATCGATGGGCACCAGACGTCCCTCAGTCAGCCATCGCTCTGGGAATGGTTGCCACTCCTGTAGAGAATGAGGAAAAAGCATTATTATTATTATTATTATTATTATTATTATTATTATTATTATTATTATTGTTATTATTATTATTATTATTATTATTATTATTATTATTTTTATCATTATAATTATTTTTATCATTTTAAATTATCATTATTATTGTCATTATTATTATCATTTTCATTACCATTAGTCTTATTATCATCATTATCATGACCTTTGATATTATTATTATTATTATTATTATTATTATTATTATTATTATTATTATTATTATTATTATTATCATTACGTTCCATCATAAATATCCAAAGGTTGAACCGCAACAAACCATATAATTGTTGGCTGGATTAGATGAATGAGTTTAGATCGCTCCCACCGTAACTACAAAAGTACCACGTGAACAACTTACATGTGAGTGCCAATCATCAAGGTAATATCTCCTGCCACCCCTCACGGCACAGATGAATTCTCTCCCATTGTTGTGCATGAATGTCTCGAATATAACATCTTCATCCTGAAATATATTGGGAATTGAATCTTTACCGTTATTATCTCCTTATCACTAAAAATATAAAAATATGTATGTATGAGTTGCACATACGGTCACAGGGAATCCACATATTGGAACCAAGCACGTCTGTTCCTGGCTAGTCACAGTATGTACGTTATAAAGTAAGGGAATGTGTTAATTTCACGATGGTCAATGAAATTAACAACGCTCCATTTATTCCCCTGGTTTGTTCATACAAAACATCCATTTTTGGAATAAAAATATTCACCTCTATGACTGTTTGAAAAAAAACAACAACTCACATACTCAAAACAACAAAAAGTTTACAGTAATGGTATGATATAGCAATTTAAATTATTCCTTTATATATCTATTGAAAGTAGTATGGATTACCTCTAAACGATTTTAAACCTGCTAAAAATAAAAGTCTCTCTCCCTATCATGAATACAAAAAAAAAAAACAAAAAATAAACAAACAAAAAAAAAACAAAAAACAAAAAACAAAAACAAAACCAAAAAAACAAAACAACAACAACGAAATAAATTAATAAACCCAAAAATACAACAACAACCCCCCCCCCCCCCCCAAACATCTATTTGTTAATAAGATAAATTGGCTTAAAAATCATCTAAATAATGATGAAGTAATCCCCCCCCCCCCCCCCCAGAAAACCGCTGCCCATTTATTTCAAGCTGTATTACAATATGAGGCGATGAGAATAAAGATTGTTGTGTATTTTTGGTACGATTATACGGTTTTTCTTATCCATATTCCTGAAGAATAGGGCTGTAAGGGTTTATTGATCAAGGTGTCCAAACAATATATTCTTTTTTTTCTCTGTGTAACCGACAAACCGGAAAGAAAACAACGATTCGATATGAACAATTAATCAATACAGCCAACCCTCAACTACACTAACCATAAGCTATCATTATTCGTACTTTTTCATGCAAGCTTCCAATAAATCGATACGTTCGATCAATTCCAATGATATTAGGAACAAACGAGCAAAATCGATGCCTTCGTATCATGGCCGTCTATGGTATACTATAGAAAGCCATGCCTCGTTTCCATTCCAGAACAGTGAAACGAAAGTTCCTTACTTCTATTATATGGCGGGGGAACATCTGTTAGAAAAAGGCACTGAGCAACTCGCGTTTTATACCCATACGTCATTCGCATTTACGACTTTCTCTTTAACTCACAGGTGTCTCGAATCAAAGGCCATATTTTTCTTAAGAAGTAAATTTGCTCATGGTCATAAGCGGATACGGTTTAACCAAACAAAAGCGAAATGGACATTTACCTCATACCGTGTCATGATCGAAAAAGCCCACCCTTTATTTTTTTGACAGCAGAACTAATCGACAATATGTGTGTGCGCGCACGTGTGTGTGTGTGTGTGTGTGTGTATATATATATATATATATATATATGTGTGTGTGTGTGTGTGATTGTGATTGTGCGTGTCTTTCATTGTCACGATGGAAACGGTAACCATCATAAATGTCTGTTTGTCTATATTCTCGACTCTACAGTCATAAAATCTCAAAGACCACTTTCCCTTACGTTATAAAAATATTATAATATTTTGATGAACTAAGCAGAAATGCGTCTGTGCACGGGGGTTGGAGCATCTGTATTAGATATCGGTGTTATAGATGGCATTCCATTGAAGACCGTAAAAGCTGAATTGGTAGATAATTAGACCTACAAAGGGAAAGGCATCGCCCATGGGTTGGACAACTGTGTCCTTAATGTCTGGTGGATAGTGTTTTGTAAAGCCTAGCCTCCTACCCAAAGGGATGCAAGCAATTATCATCACTGTACTTTAATACAGAACTTTGTAAACTCCGGTTCTGGTTCTTAAAGGAACTTTCTCTTTCTTTATATTACGTTTCTTGCACCAATGCTAGCACCCCAGATATTCATTTAATCCAACGTCGAGTGAATATACTCTATAATTATAATTTTATACCTGATGACCGTT
>NC_088365.1:38456373-38461373 GCF_034508935.2 Berghia stephanieae
CAATGATATATTTTTTTAAGAAAGGATTTCTATCTATCAATCTCTCCTATTGTTTTTACACTCAGCCATGACTTACAAACCCGTGTAATAGAAACACATACGTTTATAATTCAGAGCACTTGACTTCATTCACTCTCATTCATGAAGGCGCAATATTAAAACCATAGCTAGCTTTGGAATTCATTCCTGTTCCTATTTGAGGCTTGAGAGAGTCAAAGAATAAGATTTGTAGTGAACAAAAGTTCTTTAAAATGCAAAACCCAAAAAGACTTTGGACTGGCTCATGTATTACACTCCACACACACACACAAACACACACGCACACACAAACACACACACACACACACACACATAAACAAGTTGTATTATATCATACATAAATTAATCTCCCTCAAGATATCAATGAAATAAATAATACAGTTCCCTTTTTTCATCTTCAAGCGGAAATTTGACTTAGGGTCAATTCCAAGGGAAGACTGGAACCCAAGTGTCTGACGCAACGCAGCGCAACGCCGTAAATTGAGCTTAGGAGGAGTGGCTTGCTGAAGGCCACATAACGATCTGGATATCGAACTAGGTATCTTTTGGGTGGGTAGCGAAGTCTATATTGCTGAGCCTCATTGCTCCCCCCCACCTTTCCATCAAGTCGTTATGGCAAGGTACGGTTTCCTCGATTTTTTTTGCTTGTCCCAAGGAGTTCGAGGAAACCGTACTGGAGTGTACTATAAATGTTTTGAGACGCACTTTGAAATGGACTTGAACAAATAATGCTTGTCGTATCATTTATACCCTTAATAGGTCGTAACAGTAATAGAAAATCCAAAGTGGTGGTGGTAGTAGTAGTAATAGTAGAAGTAGTAGTATTAGTAGTAGTAGTGGTAGTAGTAGTAGTAGTAGTAGTAGTAGTAGTAGTAGTAGTAGTAGTAGTAGTAGTAGTAGTAGTAGTAGTAGTAGTAGTAGTAGTAGTAGATGTTGTTGTTGTTGTTGTAGTGCAGTCGAAAAAGTAGTAGTATCAGCAGCAGCAACACGGATATTATTTAGTTGAAGATGATACATAAGATAAACTTGAAAGCTTACCCAGTAGGTCACCCTTCTTATCGTTTTTACTCATGTTGGATTGCTTGATAGGAACCTGTCGCTGTTGTTGCCTAACCTGGACCTCCTGGAACTCTTGCTTCCTCGATGCGCTCGGTTGGGCTCGCTTGTAACTTTGTGAAGATTCTTGGGTTCTTAGTGGTTGGTTTGTGTCGGGTTTCTTCGAGGCACCACTCCCCATTAGGAAAGAGGGGTACTGGATAGATAAATGGATGGTTAAGTTTGAGATATAACTCTAAGCAGACTGACATTAAAGCGTGTGGACATTTTTACAGCGGAGTGACAGTGAAATACAGGAAAGGGTTGACAAAAAACGTTATACGGATTGATGATCGATGTTTGAAATAAATGACGATAATTTGGACTAGGAGTACAACTGCCGATGTGAGGGCTGATGGAGAAGCGATGAATGGAAGTAATGGATAGCAATCATATTATTTCTTGCATATATTAAAAAAAAAAAACAGAACATATAAAAACATTTCGCAGAAAGATTTTGCATAGCCGAGAAAGAAATGGAAAATGGAACATCATGCATGTAAATTTTATGTTTTGAAAATTATAATCAAAACAAAACCACTTAAATCTAGCGTTCATGAAAAAAGAATTACAATGCAAAATATCTAAGAGTATTTATTGACATCAATCAATTCAGAACAAATGAAAACTATATTGTAAGAAAGTAAATTCCTTCCTGGTCTTTCTCAAACGTTACAGATTATTATCTGTATAACATATTTGCATAAAGGATTAAATAGTCTTAAAGCAGTAGGTCAATACGAACTGAAATCCAGGAAAGTACAAATAGAGGTTTCCGATAGATCAGTTGATAGAGCACTGGCATCACACGCAAAGGGACCGATATCGATCCCGGAGGCAGTCGAAAAATTTTCTGTAGTGTATGTGTGTGTGTGTGTGTGTGTGTGTGTGTGTGTGTGTGTGTGGTGTGTAAAACTAAGAACGTATTATAGTATACATATACGTATTACGTGTCCCAATAAAAAAGTCATCGTTATCTATAAGTTCAATATTTTCTTTGTTATCAGGACTTAATGGATCTACAATCTTGCTATTCGTGTGTCAAATTAGAGAATTGTACCTTGTAGTGTCTTTACCTACTGACGTTTCAAAAAGACAAGCCTAAAAATAAAATATCCCAATTTGTGACACAAACTTTTTCGACAGTCAGATATTAAGTAGGACACATACCCCTTTGACCCCAGGCCACAAACTATTTAGACTACTAATCCCATGTAGACGTCACGACAAAACTCCCGTTATAGATCGATCGAAAATTGCCAATAATATGACCAGCAATGTAGGAAGTTGTGAAATAGGTCTGTCCGCCACACACGTAAGGGATAATAGCCAATGAATTATTAATAACACGGTGCAAACCACTTCATTGGAACACCATTACTTCAGTAAATTTCAATTTAGCAGCGATGTGACTGATATCCTATATTCGGCATTCACGATTGTGTCGAGCTTCTTCGAGCAACCTTCTGTTTGAAATTTTGAAATGCTAACAGTACAATATTTACCTTAATAACCTAAATATATTCACGTCCTGTAAACTTTGTTTACACTCTAGATAAATTAGTAAAACACTTCCCTTTTGGCTAATCGTCAAAAAAACCTTAAAAACCTTATGTTTTTTTCTCTTCGCTGTGACAAAACCAATTTTCTGGCTGTTCAAATAATTTGCAGAATCAATAATTAGCTTTTCGCATCATGATAACATTAAATATCTTATTCTATTATCTATTATTAGACAGTCGCTCCCTATAAAAAGGCAGGTTCGTTTGAGCAGTATTGCACTGTAAAAACTGACACGTTTCAAAAAGTAAGTTAATCGAATACAAGTAGATATATTTATAAAGAAAACCAATGTTCAATGGTCTGTGAATAGTTAGATTAAATGGTAATAGTATAGAAATGATCAAAGTCGAGATTATAATACTAGAGGCGGTCTTGAATAAACTATTTGGCATACCAACCAGGACAAAGAAAACTAGTGTATACGCAAATATAAATATATATCCTTTTGTTGTCTTTTTCTAAATATTTTCCAAACGTAACATGGCTGGAAATTCTAGCATGATTTTAATCCTTTAACGGCAATATTGAATATATCTGCATTCATATTTCCATCTATTGCTTAATAAAGGATTATAACTGCACGCCTAATCGTGTTTAGGGGCCGCGTGGCTCAGCGGTACGGTCTTTGCTTCGTACCCGAAAGGTACCGAGTTACACCACCCGCCGCTGCGCTGTGTGGCGTTGAGCAAGTCACCTCGCCCTAGCTCGATTTGCAGCTCTGCACTCCAGTCTTCCCATCGAATAGACCCCATGGGATGAATAAAGGGAATTTTATTTATTTATTTATTTGTTTATTATTTTTATTTACTGAGGAAGGAGGAGTAAATGAAATTCGACCAGGGCTTCAACTGATTCAGGAGTCGCATTGTTGTTTCTGCCCTCTTGGAGAATACGACAAGATATGTTTTTCGGTTGAGATGATTTTCAATATGAAAGAAATGGTTGTTAACAATGTTGGTAACTATGATAAAATTACACGATGGAGATGATTTGAAACCATGGCAATCATGTTGTTTTTCATCAGAACCGTATATGAGAGCCCCGTGTTATTTGAGATTAACCGGTCTCTGTAGTGTAAAACAGATAGTACAATAGCTTCTTGTTATTTCGACTGGACAATAATCCATAACAAAGTACTTTATAACGTATCTAATAGATCCAGCTTCCCGATGCCTGTTGGCTGAACAATTGAGTCAGAAAATAAATCTGATCTGCGCCGATCCCTTTGCTTGAGGCAAACGCCATACAATTGGGTTGTCGGGACCCCTTTGATACCGTCCCACACAAAATGTCCTTCAGAAACCACTACAATTGATCTCTAAAGGTGTAAGTCTGGGCTGTGGGATCTCTAGGGATCGTTTGTAGCACGGCCAAAGTGATCTGCTAATCATCTTTTCACTTAATTCCAGCAATGGTCCATCTTGCTGGAACCATTGGTTTTCTTGTTGCCTTGACGTTCTTCAAAAGCGTTTGAAAATTTTCAAATTACGTCTGCTGATTGTAGCAACACAATTTCCTTAGTCGAAAAAAAAAGGAAGAATGATCTGATGATTCAATGAAAACTGAACGTTACTCATGCAGTTATTTTTGATCATGAAGTCCTTTCTCGTACACTTTATCTATTGGTGATGATCTACAAAAAGTGAAGTTTTCGATTTATCACCAAACAATCATTTTCAATTACCTTTTTCATTTAAATCACGGTTAATTTGTCCACGAACCAATGACAATTTCAATTTTGGTGTTGGCATCACAACCCAAAAGACGTTGATATATTTGTACTTTATATGGCTTGAGATGAACATCATGTTTCATAATCTGACGCAAAGATTCTCAATTTAAACCAACTTAAAGCAGATGTTGACGAATAGATTTTTCAGGTTTTTCTGTGATTTTATAGACTCATTTCGACACCTCTAGTTTCTGGTTTTACAAGACTTCCAGTTATTCTTGGAGAATTTCTAAGCTAAGTTTTCTTTATTTGTTTTAGAATAATATAGTTTTTAAATATTTTTTTATTTTTAAAATTTTATTATTTATTTTATTTTATTTATCTCTCTCTCTCTCTCTCTCTCTCTCTCTCTCTCTCTCTCTCTCTCTCTCTCTCTCTCTCTATATATATAATATATATATATATATATAATATATATATATATAGAATGCAAATTGTCACTCACATTTTTTGTGGCCGAGACGATTTGTTTCTGTGTCTCACACGTCTTCAGTCGGCGTAATCCATAGTAATGTCCTACCAACACCCATAAATATATATATATATATATATATATATATATATATATATA
>NC_088365.1:38463873-38488873 GCF_034508935.2 Berghia stephanieae
GTCATTATTATATTCATTATTATATCATTATCATCATCATCATCATCATCATCATCATCATCATCATCATCGTCATCATCATCATCATCATTATTATTATTATTATTATTATTATTATTATTATTATTATTATTATCACCATTATTATCGTTATTATAAGCTATTATGATCAGTATTATCGTGATATAGCTAGAACCCATTCCATAGGTCTTATAGCTTTAAAAAACTACTTAATTTACTTTTCAATCTCTTCAACAAAATGATATATCACGTGTTAATATAAAGTACTTGTTATTTTCTGACCTAAGCAAGTGCCAGGACGTCGTTTCTTAATACAAATTCATAGAAAAGTTCATTGTCCACCCAGATTCTAACTCAATATTCTTTTAATTCCAGTAAAAAAAATAAATTAGGGCAATCCTATATCAATGTTAAACAAAACAAAATTATTTTTAAAAAATAATGATTAGATTTTGCAGTGAGAAGCATGGATAATCTTGATAATAAAACAATCTTACGCGTGATCTGCTTCGCACTGAAAACTATAAGAAGAAAGAAAAATCAAACAGCCTGCTCAACATACCAGAATGGTGACGGAGTTTTTGGCTCCATGATTATGATTCCATAAAAATAGACTGGAATGATCGGTCCAATGGAATATATATATAACTCGGAAATGATCACTGAAGCAAAGAATATAAAAAATGCAAGAGAGTTGAACCGAAGTAAACAGGCAAGTTCACCAACTCAGTCAACTACTCCCGCTGCTTAGCGCCGTATAAACAACACAGTTGTATAAAAACATGAAAGGGGTTTGGCTTCATTCCGAAACGAATCAATAGTGTCCACCTTGTGGTGTGCATAACCTCATTCGACCTGCTGCATTATTCGTCTATCGGTCTACGTGGAACCCGTTATATTATGTCATAACCAACGATTAGAAGATTGCTGATCATAAAATTAGAGACAAAAGAGACCTGTCCACCTCCCAATTGTTATAAAACGCTGCACAAACAACTCTGTGCTATTCATTTTACAGTACCCTATGGGTTCAATTTATTTGGTTTTTTATTTTTTTTTAAATTTTAATTTTTTTTTTGGGGGGGGGGGGGGGGGGGGGGGGGGGGTGTTTATGGTTTCTTTTATCTATTTCTTTTCTTTTTTTATTTATTAAACCTTATTTCGAAGATGCATCCCTCGAGTCTGAGAGTCTGAGGTCCGAAATTCATCCTTCACCGAAAACTACATTAATGATGTGATTATTTTATTAATGAATGTTTTCAATTTTTATCGCAGTAGCCTATTAAAGAAAGATGTATCTACGTAAAAAAAGAATCATTTGAAAACCAAATTCACACACACACACATATATATATATATATATATATATATATATATATATATATATATATATATGTGTGTGTGTGTGTGTGTGTGTGTGTGTGTGTGTATTTTTTTTCTTGAAGAGTGGGAGTTCCTGTTGACTTCTAATTTTCTAGGGTGATTTTGATCTTATTACGTTGTTATGTCATCATTTAGTATTTCCCATATATGTGTCCTGTTACCCCAAAACGATGTTGCTTCGGCGCGATTAGATGTTAAAAATGATTCTTGAGATCAACCTTGTGTTTTATTGAGAATATAAACGGGACGAATAAAAAAAATATATCACATTTCTGTTCATTTCAAATTTACAATTCCTTTTCGGGGTCTGGTTCACCTCGACAAAATACCGTTCTGGTGCAATGGGTATTGACTTTAGACTGTGCCGTAGCGTCCAAACACTATATTATTATAGCCATTCATTGGTTTGGTGCTAGGCGCTAGGCAAACTACTTCAGTATTTCAATCGCTGTACCCTTGTAACCTTTGAGATAAGCTAATGTTGAAGTTTTCAAGCATCAAATTGTAGACTGATTATTTGGCTCTGGTATATTTGCGGTCCCAAAAATTATTATATTTATATTCGCAGTCTTAAACTGGTTTGGCTTACACCCATTATTGTTACACTCCTACCACACGTCATAAATTACAACGGGTGTTTATTTTTTTACGAGAGGAGTGAACCTGAGACTAGAGGTTTCGGCGGGTTTCGTAAAAAAAAAAAAAAAAAAAAAAAAAAAAAAAGCAATACCAGGGGGGTATTACTTTTTTTTTTTACGAAACCCGAAGAAACCCGAAGAAACCTGACAAAGTTACGGGAAGTAGGTAGCGGTGGGTAGTGAATCAGGGACTCAGGGAAGTGTACACCAGTGGGGAGTGAACCTGGAACTATAGGAGAAGGAGGGTGTTTCTTTTTTACGAAACCGCCGAAACACGACGAAATCCGACAATATCCGACAAAGTTATGGGAAGTAGGCAACAGTGGGGAGTGGACCTCAAGGAATTTACCCAATGGAAACCGTACGGTGCTCTTATTGGCTAACCAACCAGCGGCCTCGATGAGAAAAATATCCGCCATTTTGATGTTGGCTGGGAATCGCGTTACTATAGTAAACAAGCGCTGATCGGCCGTTCATGAAAACAAGTTGCTGCTCGCTCGTTTAACTCAAAATTATTCAAAACGATCTCTCTAAAATGATATAAATGTGACATCTTAAGGTTTTCTTCACGGTCAAAACCACACAACATTCTATTAATGATTACGTCCGAGGCAAAAAGGAATATTGACAGGTCGACCGAGAGTTGAACTCGTGAGACGACAAACATCAATGCGAAGTGTAGCGAGAGTCAAGCTATTGTTTGTCTTGTCCTATTCTATATAGAGAAAAGGATAAATAGTATAGCCTCGTGTGTGAGTGGTTGCGTGTCATAGTCTTGTTTTAAAATTGTTTCTGTTGTTTATGTGTGTAGTGATGACTCTCTCACACTCAATTTCAATGCCGAAAGAGGAATTCCCGCACACAAGAAAGGGGAATTGGGGTGGTATTTGGCATACATATTGTATAGTATCTAGTTCTAAATAGATAACTGATTAGAATTATATTATGATATATAAACACAATGCCAAATACAATTCCGAAGTTTCCTTATTTCAAATGAAGTAAAGCTCCAAAACCTAATGGTAGTGATTGTAGTACTGAGTGTTAGTGAGGTGATGTGGTGTTGGTGGTGGTTGTAGTTGTAGTAGTAATAGTGATGATGTTATGGTGGTGGTGATGATTGTAGTTGTAGTAGTAGTGGTAGTGATGATGATGTGGTGCATGGTGGTTGTAGTAGTAGTGGTAATGGTAATGATATGGTGGTGGTGGTTGTAGTAGTAGTGGTCGTGATGATGATGTGGTGGTGGTGTTTGTAGTAGTAGTGGTAATGATGCGGCTATGTGGTCTAGTAGTATGACACTCGCTTCCGGATCGGAAGGTCCTGGGTTCGAGCCTCGCGCTCGCGCATAGTTGAGTCCTTGGAAAAGGCTCTTTACTCACATTCTCTCACCTTACTCAGGTGTAAAATGAGTACCCGGCCGTTAACAGAGTTGTCTTTGTCCGAAAAATTGTAATATCGCCTAACAGGCGTCATGTCCCGTCCTACATGTTAAACGTTGACCAGGGACCCCTTGTAAAGCGCTTTGAGCACATTTAGTAGATATTGCACTATATAAAGCTCAATTTAAAAAAAAAATATTTCAATGATGATGATATGGTGGTGGTGGTTGCAGTAGTAGTAGTGGTAGTGATGATAATGTGGTGGTGGTTGTAGTTGTAGTAGTAGTGATAGTGATGATGATGTGGTGGTGGTTGTAGTAGTAGTAGTGGTAGTGATGATGATGTGGTTGTGATGGTTGTAGTAGTAGTTGTAATGGTGATGATATGGTGGTAGTGGTGGTTGCAGTAGTAGTGGTAGTGATGACGATGTGGTTGTGGTGGTTGTAGTGGTAGTGGTAATGGTAATGATATGGTGGTAGTGGTGGTTGTAGTAGTAGTGGTAATGGTAATGATATGGTGGTGGTTGTAGTAGTAGTGGTCGTGATGACGATGTGGTTGTGGTGGTTGTAGTAGTAGTGGTAGTGATGCTATTGTGGTGGTGGTTGTAGTAGTTGAGGTAGTGATGTGGTGGTGGTTGTAGTAGTAGTGGTGGTGGTGGTTGTGGTAGTAGTGGTAATGATGATGATATGGTGGTGGTGGTTGCAGTAGTAGTGGTAGTGATGACGATGTGGTTGTGGTGGTTGTAGTAGTGGTAGTGATGATGATGTGCTGGTGGTGGTGTAGTAGTAGTGGTAGTGATAATGATGTGGGGCTGGTGGTTGTAGTAGTAGTGTTAGTGATGATATTGTGGTGGTGGTTGTAGTAGTAGATGATGTGGTGGTTGGAAAACACATTACAGGTTATTATAATACATGATTACACACATTCTCTAACTTCATTTTTTGACAGCTTCGTTGTGCCATAAATATACGCAACAGTTCTGAAACATTTTATTGTGGATTTTGATATTGTTTGTTGTTTTTCTTGTGTCGTTATGTTGACATAGATACCGAATGAATGGTAATAACTACATTCTCAGCCAACGACAAAATGGCGCTGAATGCTTTCATTGGTGGACACTTTTTAGGCTTCGTACGTATTCTCATTCGTTTAATTCTATGGTGGACCTAGGACTACATGACCTAGGACGATGGGTTTCGGCGGATTTCGTAAAAAGCAATACCAGGGGGGTACCAGCGAAACGCTCCTAAACCCGACGAAATCGACAAAGTTATGGGAAGTAGGCATCATCATCATCATCATCATCATCATCATCATCATCATCATCATCATCATCAAATCATATCATTATTATATATTATATATTATTATATATATTATATTATTATTATTATTATTATTATTATTATTATTATTATTATTATTATTATTATTATTATTATTATTATTATTATATATATTATTATTATTATATATTATTATTATTATTATTATTATTATTTATTATTATTATTATTATTATTATTATTATTATTATTATTAATTATTATTATTTTATTATTATATTATTATTATTATTATTATTATTATTATTATTATTATTATTATTATTATATATTATTATTATTATTATTATTATTATTATTATTATTTATTATTATTATATTATTATTATTATTATTATTATTATTATTATTATTATTATTATTATTATTATTATTATTAATTATTTATTATTATTATTATTATTATTATTATTATATTAGTAGTATAGTAGTAGTAGTAGTAGTAGTAGTATTTTAGTTATTATTATTATTATTATTATTATTATTATTATTATTATTATTATTATTATTATTAGTAGTAGTAGTAGTAGTAGTAGTAGTAGTAGTAGTAGTAGTAGCATTATCATTGTGCTGAAGCTCTGGACAACTGACCGTTCGATCCCTGGTACAACTTCAGGCTAAAGGGGGGGGGGGGGGGGGGGGGGGCTCCCATTCGCTCGTGATTGGCAGCGAGGACAGCACATCTGTTGTGAACATCGGTAACTGCCTCAACTTTAACGGCCATTTAATGCTCATCACTTGAAACTGTGGTGATTTGAACAAGAACAAAGACGTTTGCACCAAATACGACATCCTTGCCGTTACACAGACCAACTACAACGGCTCTTTCCCTAAGAGCTGCGACCGTATCACCGCAGACCCTGTGCCCCCAGTGACTCTTTCACAGGGGGAAGTTATAAACTACATCATGTACAAAAGCTTCCTAGGATCTAGAATAGAATATACTAGAGTCCGAGGCCACCAATGCAATCTTTTCATAATTGCTATTTATATGCCTCATACAGAGGGGAAACAGAAACATTTCCCAGCAGATACTCTCTCAGAACTTGGTCATCTACTAAAGTGAATTCACATGACTCTATGCTTCTTCTTGGTGAGTTGAACTGTAAACTTACAAGAAATGTTAGGAAGCTCACCGGTAGATGGAGCGGTCAATCTAAAAAAAAAAAATCATGAAGCTGAGAACCATTTATATTTATATTTTTAGGAACAAATAAAAGCTTGCAGTTGTATCAACTTTCTTCCAACAGCAAGGGGTTAAAACCACCTCGATTTACTTAGGCAAAGACCCTGTCTACAAACAATTGCAAATTGATTACATTCCCATATCCTCATATAGGCAACTTCAATCACAAAATGCAAAACAAGATTGGGATGTCAATAACTCGCTGGGGAAGACGCTACTGTACTTTAAACATGAAAGTGAAAAGCACCAATGACTCCGAGCCATTTGATATATCCAAAGGTATTCTTCAGAGAGATATATATCCCCCAGAGGAGTTTATTGCGAACTAATGCAAACATATTGCTCACATGACATGCCTGGCGTCCGTATTGCTGTTGATTCTCCTCCTCTTGAGAACACAATCAGAGGCCTTGAATTTGCTAACGACGTTGCTCTCCTTGACTACAATTACGAGACAATGCAAAAAAGCCCAACAAATGCTTACAAAAATTAAAATCAGTCATGGGTCTAGAAAAAAATGCTGCAATGAAAATATCAATTCCTAAGACCAACACAGACTGCGTCTTAAAAACAAAAGAGGAAATCGCTAATATGAGATTCAAACACGTATTGATCGCTGTTCACATTACGATGGTATGATGGTGGGAAGACTATAAGATCTCCTTTAACTTTATGCTCTCTTGTGGGTAAAGAAAGCTGTTAAGTATAAAAAAGGAAGGCGAAGGAAGGACGGCACCCGCATGGGCAACTCGAAGGCAGTCGACTGGAAAATGTGCATTCCTTCCCTCATCTTGACAGCTTTTTCCAAAGCGATGGAGATGTTACAGTTGACGTAAAACATAGAACTAATGTAGCCCAGTCTGCGACTTCCAATACGTATGGTGAGACACTCGCCTACCAACATCGATGAAAATCAGACTCTACCAATCAGCCGTATGTGCCTCCTTTACGCATGCCCGTGAAGCATGGGACCTAAAGGAAACTATCCGCAAAACAATCAACGGCTTCAATAGCATTTTCTAAATATAATCACCAAGGGTGAACCCATGAACTTGTAACGGACCCTCCTTTTGACCTCATGCGAAAGCGACGCTTAAGCTTTGGGCACATCCTTCGCTGAACGACTGGGCCCGTTTTCATGAACGCGGAATAGCGTCTGACTATAGTCAAGGACTTGAAAAAAAATTCGGATTTCGTGTGAGCTGACCAAGCAAGTCCCAGACTTAAATCACGGCACCTTAGGACTAAGTTTGGCCAAGTCTTAGTCATTGTGCTGAGGCCGGACTTCAAGCTTAGACTGAGACTAGTTACTAGGATACATCATGTCGACAAGATAGAAGCAATTTTTAGATTGAGAGCGCTTCGATTTGGAAGTGAAATACGTCGGTTACGATTGACAGAGTGTCTGTTGCTATTGACACTGACATTTAAAAAACTGTAATTACACACTGTAAGTTAACGCCCCCCACCCCCCCCCCCCCCAAAAAAAAAAAAAATTAAAAAAAAAATTAAAAAAAAAAAAAAAATATAATAATAACAAACCGAATCTAATCGTCTCGCGAGTTTCGAATGAACGAAGGCTCAAGTGGAAGGGCTCGCTTCAAAGAACGAAAAACAACCCCCCCCCCCCCCCAAAAAAAAAAAAAAAAAAAAAAAATAAAAAATAAAAAAAAAGATAGAAGCAATTTTTAGATTGAGAGCGCTTCGATTTGGAAGTGAAATACGTCGGTTACGATTGACAGAGTGCCTGTTGCTATTGACACTGACATTTAAAAAACTGTAATTACACACTTTTGTAAGTTAACGCCCCCCACCCCCCAAAAACAAAAAAAAAAAAAAAAAAAAAGAAAAACAAAAAAAAAAAAAAAAAAAAAAAAAAAAAAACAAAAAAAAAAATTATAATAATAACAAACCGAATCTAATCGTCTCGCGAGTTTCGAATGAACGAAGGCTCAAGTGGAAGGGCTCGCTTCAAAGAACGAAAAACAAACCCCCCCCCCCCCCCCCAAAAAAAAAAAAAAAAAAAAAAAAAGATAGAAGCAATTTTTAGATTGAGAGCGCTTCGATTTGGAAGTGAAATACGTCGGTTACGATTGACAGAGTGCCTGTTGCTATTGACACTGACATTTAAAAAACTGTAATTACACACTTTTGTAAGTTAACGCCCCCCCCCCCCCCCCCCAAAAAAAAAAAAAAAATAAAAAATAAAAAAAAAACAAAAACAAAATTATAATAATAACAAACCGAATCTAATCGTCTCGCGAGTTTCGAATGAACGAAGGCTCAAGTGGAAGGGCTCGCTTCAAAGAACGAAAAACAAACCCCCCCCCCCCACAAAAAAAAAAAAAAAAAACAAACAAAAAAACTCTCTTTCGTATTTTCTTTCCTTTTTTCCCTCTCTCCTTCTTTCTACATTATTTCTTTCTCTATCTCCATCTCCTCCCCTCTCTCTTTCTTTCTTTCTTTTCTATCCTCCCCATTCTCTCTCTTTTTATTCCTTTCTTTATACCCCTCTCTCCTCTCCTCTCCCCTTTCCCCTTCTATCTCTCCCTCCCCCTATTATATTTTGTTTTTAAATCTTAAAATTAATTATATTAAACGAAGGATTGTACTAAGGAGATAAATAAACCGTGGGATAAACGAACGGAAAACTAAAGAAATACGGTAAACGGCAATGACGATAGAAGAATGTCCTAAAATGGGGGTCTTATTGTCGATGGCGGACACGTGCAGTGAAGTTACGGGGTTTGGTAAGGGGTAGAATGGGATGGGTATATCTTTCTATTGATACACCTATGGTCGACAGCCAATATCACGTGATTTAATGCATTTGCAAAGGTAAGTTCAAATATGAAACGGAACGAAATATTATCTATACCGGTTGTGTTGCTAATTTCCTCTTTGGAAATCTTTTGCGTTGAAACTACGAAGACTGGTATCTTACCCGCCATCGTGTATCAGAGAGTTTGATGTTACCAGCACAAAATAGCCATATAAGTCACCGTCCTTATAACGCCCACTTCAAGGCAAGAGCCTAGCTAGTCAATTAGAGACTAAAAAACGTTCATGAAATCCGATTTTTGTAAGTCACTTGCCCCGCTTAGGCTTAAGACTAGCAAGTCATTTACTGGACTAGTAAATCACTATTCGCTCACACGAAACTGGGAGAGAGAGAGAGAGAGAGAGAGAGAGAGAGAGAGAGAGAGAGAGAGAGAGAGAGAGAGAGAGAGAGAGAGAGAGAACTCCCTTTTCATGAATACTGAAAACAAAAGCCTCTCTGAACTTGATCGCTTGGCCAAACGCAAAAGACCCTGGGCAAAATTAATTGAGGATCTAAACCGTTAATCGTAACAATTATCTCTTTAACATCGTGTAGGGGCCCTATTGTCATAGTATTGTTATTACTAAAGGTTTTAAAATTACATTTTGGCTAAAACTGATTATGAACTTGATTTACTGGTTGTGTTTCACATTCATACGCTTATAAAATGGTAGTTTGTTTAAGATGCAAATGAACTAGATGTTTACTATCAATATATCTTTAAAATTATTTGAGTATTTGTCAGACTCAACTCAACCGGACCGTGTTAAATGTGGTGTACCATGAAAAGATTTCAAGGGGTTGGGGCATATTATAGGAAAACGGATTATCCAACATTGTAGGCTTGAACGACGTTAAGAGAATCTGGTATTTTTTTATTTTTTGTTTGTTTTTTTTTCATTTTTGCCAGAAAACTTTTGGTTAAATTTATCGAATCCTCGAATTTTCTGAAATTCTTAAACTCGGGACTTTTTGGAGACTTCAATCTAATTGATCTATATTTAAAGTTTTAAGATATGTGGGCTAAGTGTTATGTCTGAAATCTGCAGAACTCAATGAAGGAACCTATTTAAACCAAAATCATTATAAGGCGGTAGGCCTAGGTAAAGCGGAATCAATGATCTTCCCGATACACTGAAACACTACAATACTTCAAGGGGCATCACTAAAAATAATATTTGTTGCCAACCAGTGTCATTTCCAGGGTTGCCAGTTTGGCATTTTAAATGCCAGATTCCAAAAATCTGGCATTTTTGAAAACCGTTTGGCATTAGATGCTAGATGATTAATTTTTTTTCCTTTGGATTGAGCATTATGTCATGATTTTTCTTTTCTGTAAGGTTTTAACCTATATTTATACTTCAAAATCATATAGGCATTTTGTTCCGTGGTATGTAGTGGTATACGACTGCATCCTTCAGATAGTTCCTGATTAGTAACAACAAATAGCCACAGTGAACTTCAAGTGATCAATCACTAAAATAATGAATTTGCAACGAATTGAATCCAACTTGTCCAGGTATGCCAGTCTCCGGATTATGAAGTAATTGCACTTTGAAATTCATAATCTGCTCAGATTTGAAAATCCTGTGTTGGCATAGAAAAATCATTTGGCATTTGGCATTTTCATTTGGCATTTTCTTTTCTTGTATATTATACTTCAAATGACACCTTTTCTCAACCGTGTGTATGTTTAGCACTCCACTTAGTATTCAGTAGTAAAAAATACCCCAACAGGAATTTAGTATATATTCAAAAAAAAGAAAGAGTACAAGAAAACATGCAAGCCACAGGAATGATAGTAAATTGTCTATCAAATGACTAGTTTTCTAGTGGGGTGGGATCACAGACTTTGGCATTTTTTGGAGTGTTTTGCATTTTTGAGTCTCCTTGGCATTTTGTTGAAAAATAATCTGGCAACCCTGGTCATTTCATGATTTCATGGTTGCAACTCTAGATATATCTTTTGATCATTAGATCTGAGTCGAATAAAGATATTGTCTGAATATGAAATACCAATTACAAGTGTCAGGTTTGTATGTTTTGTCATTTGACGGATTTTCAACTCTAAGTCTAAGATGTTCTGACCAGGTTAGTTCTTTTACTTTTAAACTCTTTCTGCTGGCTTGAATGTGAGTGTGAGAATCGAGAAGTATTTCTCCCTTTAAAGTAGGTACCTACTTTGAAAAAAATAATAATTCAAATTGGATTGAGCTCAATGAAACCTATATTATTATTAAGTGCTTTTCAACACGATTCTTATGATACCAAAATTGTGAAAATCACGTGCTGTTAATTTTAAAAAATTGTTAAAATTAAAACAGCCACCTATTATATATCTACAGTTAACATTAACAGTTATTACAGATTGTATACCAACATGTTCGCCTTATCGAGGACAATATATTTAGATTAATAAAGCGGAAGATACACAATTCAAAATTCATTATTAATAGTTTGAGGCAAATGTTACATAATTAAAAAATCAGCTAAGACATAAGAGGAGAAACATTATTTGCTTTATACTTTTGGATTTATTCCCAATAATCTCACTGAAACTGAAACAATTGCAAATAATTCCCCTTATTGATTTAATACATAGAATAAAGGGGTTTGATACAAAATTTAAATGTTGCGTAATGACATAATGGGTTTATTTTTACCTCTGGCGCTGGTAATTTGATTGCATTATAAATAAAATGGCAGAATGAAAAAGTTCAAATAAATTGAAAAGGATTCACACAAAGACTTCTCACCATAATTATTAAGACCTCTAGAATGTGAATCCAAATTATAACAAATATATCTAAACATATGGGAAAGAAACATGATGACTTGATGGCAAAATGAATTAAAATTAAGGCAATTGGTATTTTTATAATATCGATATTATTGATATTTGATTCTACGTAGAAAAGAAATATACGAACATTTAAAATCAAAGCTATAAAATGCCATAACAAAGTTGGAAAGTATGTATTCAAAATAAAAACATAGTAAAGAATAGTACTGAAAATATTATGGGCTAAATAAAAAAATAAAATAAAATAAATATACTCTAAATTAAGAGACATCGATATGCATATCAATATTGTTGGGCAGCCATGATGAGAAGATAATGAAAACTTGGTATTTCGGCGCAGAATTAAAAAGTGTCTGTGCATAGATATAGAGTCCTGAAATTTGGCATGAATAAAGTTAAGATGTTGTATTTAAGAAACACACGCTTTTTAATAAAAAAATAAACGCATTACAAAATTGCCAAATTTTAACTTTATGTAACTCCTGATTGGCACCACTTAAAAGGAAATTGAAAGACGAAAATAATGACACCAAAATATCTGTGATATTCCTGTTTATAATGAGTTATGCATCTTTAATTGAACCCCCCTAAATGTGAACAGCAATTTCCAGTCACAACTTTCTTATACGCGAGTTGGGTCACGATTTGACTCCCACTGCTGCTGCTCACTAAACTGCCTAACAGAAAGTAGTTTAGTTTAAAGGCTGAAAAATGATATTCTATTTGCCTTTGTTATTTACTGACGTGACCTGAAACTGTTGCAGTTCATTTAGATTTCAAAATGGCCTAAAATGGCTGCTAAGATTTGATTAAGGATTTTGCTGAAATGAATTATCTGTGGAGTTTCATGGATGCGGTATACAGCTTTGGCGTGAATCAAATTTTATTAAAAAGTTAAGATGTTAAATCATGTGCCGTCACTGAAATTTTGATTTCTAATTTTTAAATTATCCAAAGCTAAATTATACCCTATTTTTTACCCCAATCTAAAGAAATAATAAATTGGCATTGATTTAAAAATAAACAACACCAAACGATAGAGTAATTCCTCCTGAAGAAAATAAGACATATCCATCCATCAACAAAACATCTATGGAACTTTTTCTGAAACCCTTCACTAAATAGTCCAAATAGTCGAGTCACAGCCACAAGGCCATTAATCGGCTCATTGCTGGAGTGCCAAATGGTCGTTTACCAGAGTACCTATTAAAAGGATGTTCGCCAAGTTCGAGAAATTTTTTCCTTCACTTTTAAAGAGAAATATTGGCTGAGATATTATTGTAAAATAGATAGATACTTGTATTCATCATACCATATTGAATCATATATCAGGAATAGTAATATAGGTAGATGGTAGTAGTACTATTGTGAATAGTGATTTCCTCTATTCGCAGTGGTACTGCGATTAGTAGATAGCCTTAGTTTTTGTTATTCGCCGTAGTAAATAGTAGATATCGATCATTTTTCTGTTATTTGCAGTACTACTTCAAATACTTTGTTTTGGTTTGTTCTAAATTTGCAGTAGTAGCCTGCAAGCCTAGATCTTTAATGTATAGAGGATTTGGCGCAAAATATAAATAAACTACATTATTATATTATTATTACTGATTATTATTATTATTATTATTATTATTATTATTATTATTATTATTATTATTATTATTATTATTAATATTATTATTATTATTATTATTATTATTATTATTATTATTATTATTATTGTTTAAAAAGTTATTATTATTACTATTTTTATTTTGTGTTTCATTCATAATGACGATGTGTCTATTATTGTGTAGTGATGGTGGTTGTGATTGTAATGGTGGTGGTAATGATGATGATGTAGGTCTAGCGGCTCTTCTCTTTATCCATAGTATTTTGTCCATGCCCGACGTCTTTATCCGGAAGACGGCAGAGGATGGCAGTGCCGTGTCGTCAGAGTCAGTCTCCGATGTGGTTTAGCCCTAATGGTTCTGTTGCTTCTTTACTCCCATGTCAGCTTCGGTTGGTCTTTGTCTTGAGATTGGTTCACTACTGGCATTATTGTTGCATGATGTTGTTGTTTCGGTAGGGGCAATTTGTTTTTGACACTGCTCCAAAGTGATTTATTTTAACACCTCTCACACAATCTATTTTTTAAAAAGCAGTTTTAATAGGTGGTTGTGAATTTGCAGGATGGTGTCTGGTTCAATTGCCGATGCACACCTCAATAGGTTATTTGCGACAGCCACCTCTGGCTCGGCAAAAATTATATCAAAAGATTCACTGGAGCATAGGCCACAGAGTGGAATATAAATCCAATGGAGATATAAATGTTTAAAAAAAAACACTTCACACAAACAGCAAGAGCACAGTTACACACGTCTGCCTTCTAGCCTTGCTACATATATCTTTTATTGTTCAATATATGGGCGCTAGCATTATTTATTGTACTTAAAATATTCATGATTCTATACTTATAACGCTCATGCAGTTGACTATTTTACTATAATATTATTAGGCTTGTTTAGCCGTTTGTACAATTTGAACCTGTTTATTATTTCTGGCTTTAAACTAACCTTGAAACAAACATTATCCTTATCATAAAATTATGGTGGCACAACTAGTAAATATAATATATACGTATTTCTACAAAAGTACCACTGGCTGAGGGCACACAATTCCCTCAGACAGGCCAAGGAAGTTTAACACTGAGAAATCTGACGCTATTTATATATTTATCATATCAAACAAGATTTCAATCCCTTCGTAATAATAATATATGCTGGAATATGAATAGGAATTCCAGCCTGGCATCATTGCATCAGCCCAGCACCCAGCATTAAGTACCATAGAGATGGTCAGATAAGATCTTCGAAAATACAAGACCAAAAAAAAAGCAAACAACAAACAAATACAGGTGCTATTTTTAAGTGCTCCATGATGTTATCAAACAGAAATCTGTAAATAGGAACATTAATACTTATAACACAGACTAACATTGATTGTCAAATATAAGTGGGACTGGAACTTATTTTTTTTTCTTATTCATTACTTAGTTTATTGTGAAGGGTATATTTTTAGACAGCTATATGAGCCATTAATTATTGCTGTTTATTATTATCATTTATTATATAACCGGGAAAACAAACCTCTATTTATATTAAATTAAAGTAATAGGGCGATTCTATGGGTGTAGAAGCAGCCTGCCTATGTAAAACTCTTGAATGGTCAGAGCATTATCACTTAATTCTTTTATTATATAAAATTTAATCTCCACCAGGCATTGCGTTGGTGAAACAAGGACATCCTGATAGCTCAAAGAGACTGGTATCAATTACGGTTACAGCCGTGTTTTTATTCTGACTTCCCAGTCCACTCAGAAGTGATTGGGTGGCTGACCTTAGTAATCATTGGGGAGATGAATCTGTTATATCTAGTGGAAAGTACTTTGTGATATCATTCCGTCCTTTCGAAAGGGTAGCAAACAAATTGCTAGTTTCTCTTTACAGCAACCTGGATGTACTCATAGTTAAAGCGGTTAGATTCAAAGTTGATTGATGAGGATGATGGGATAGTGAAGTTGATAAGACCACACGCAAATAACATCAAAATAAAAGTCCTGATCCCAATGTCTCGGGTGCACCTTCATAAAAATGTAGAAAGGCACCAAAACATGTTTTATGAGATACCGGAGACATCTTTTATGTCAGATTCATCATGCTTTGTTGACAAAGAGGAACTCAAAAATCTTCATCTTTGTAAATTAAATTGAAGTGTGTATTTCTTCTTGGTATTGTTATTATATCACACAGTTTACAGGTTTTGTTTTAAGAGGTGATGATTTGAATTTCACGTTTAAAACTGAAACTCTCCCTTTATTCTTTTGAATCAGTTATTTTATGAGAGTTTAAAGGTTAGATTAAATACTAATGAAAAAGTCTTATTCCCAAGATTTTTAAAGAACATATTGCTGATAAATGAATTTCAAAGTATTTGGTCACAATGAATAAAGAAGGGCATTTAGTCATTCTTTGTATGACAGAGCTGTCTGGGTGGGGATCCTGACCTCCCATAGCGGGCAGGGAGGTACATACTGTGTCTTCTATCCCCTTATATCTGTTTTCCAACATGCTTTCTATCTTTGTCTTGGAATGAAATTACTTGGTTTTTTCCTGGCCCTAGTCGGAGTCCTGGCTGGGAGGGAAGCAGTCAAATGCATAGTTATTGTTTTGGGAGATGATATTTTTTTCCTTGTAAATCATCTCTCTGTTATGTATTATTGTGTGTTATTTTAAATGTATAATGTAAGTATTTGAGTGTGTTCCTCTTTGTTGGATTTTGTGCTTGTGTCCGGATAAGACTTATAGGTGATCTCAAACTAAGTACATTGGTGGTATGCTCTTGGAATCTACATCTGATCCCTATTTGTTCCCAGTTCCCCTATGTCTTACTTTCTCTTGAGTGCTTTAATTGTAATTCTAGAACTTTTTACTATCCCATTTTCTTCCTTTTTACTGGCGCTGATATAACCTTAATGTGTTGCAAGCGCCGTAAAACCCTTAAAAACAAACAAACAAAATAAAATAGAGCTGTGAAATGAAGGCCTTTTTTTCTCGAACAAGCAGAGTAGACGTAGCGGCAAGGGAGACAATTATATTTTTAAAAAATCGTGTTTTCTACTTTACTAATCACCTCCCTTAACAGTAAAAATAACCCCCAATCGGAAAACAAAATTAAAACAACCCACCCCCCCCCCTTCCCTCAGTGAATAAAACCAGAACAACAAAATAAAAAATACCAACACCCTCCGCCCCCCCCCCCCCTGCCCCCCCCCCCCCCCCCCAACATAAAAACAAAACCCGCAGCGTCTGAGTACAAAACACCAGTTCTGCCTGCCAGATCAGTCGTAGCAACACACAAAACATTAAATTTATAGAACGATTGAAATAATATATAGAATGTGAAGAAAACTAAACTGGCGGTCTAAAAACAATAATTGTGGCTAAATATCGTCAACTTTATGAATATTATAAAACCTTTTAGTCTCAATTTCAGTTCAAAAAATTTGGTGAGTAGCACACACACCAAAATCAACAACTGTAATTTATGTACTTTACAGCTATGTTTCATTTTCTCTTGTCTACGTAATATAACTGTAATTTGATGAAACGTTTTGTTTTTTAGATACTGGAAAAAGTGTACGGTTATGAAATTGAAATAACACCTTTTCCTTTTGCGAAGAAAAATTATTCTCAATTTTATTGATACTTTTTAAATTATGACATCATAACCAGTTATCGACTTTTGATGTAAAATTCGCTCTATATTTGAAAACACCAGCGGTATATGGAATCTTATGTTATGATCTACAGTGAAGAACGCCCCCCCCCCCCCCCCCCCTCCTTGTGTTATGTGCTTAATTATACATTTAAATACCCCTCAAGAGTGCAGAAAGTTTAACATGTCATTTCCCTCAGTTAATTCAAATTCGGTAGGGATGATCTCAGACAAATGAAGCTGTGCAATCGGTGACGCAACAGATGTTAGGACAATTATTAGGCTGTGTCAACCCCCCCCCCCCCCCCCCCCTGAGTTGATTATTTTATAGAATGGTGGTATTCACACACAGAAAAAGAATCAGAACATGAATGAGTCGTAGTCGAAGTTCGTTTATTATCAACATTATTATTTTTATTACAGCTGAAAATGAAGTTTTCACCCTTTCTCTGATTCAATGACAAAAACATAACTTAACTCTTTTCTTTGTCAGATTTTATCTTTTGTCTAATCCTAATCAAATAAGTTATTTCCCATGTCATACAAATGGTAAGTTTGTATGTTTTTTTTTTGGTTTTTTTTTTTTGGGGGGGGGGGGGGGGGTTTGTTAATAAAAGTTTGAAAACGAAATGTTCCTTAATTTCCTTAGACAACGTATATATTAGTTTTTGATAATTCTGGTGATGAGAGATTGGATATATTATAGATTTGGCCTTTCCGACTGTGTCTGTAGTCATGCCTTTGAATACTGTCTGTAATGTGAAATCTCCTTTCATGCATGACCACTTTACGGTTGGGTTGTCAGTTAGTTGTCAGTGTACCTTTTTCATTCTTGCATTTTCACAAGGGATGATCTCTCCGCTCTTTCTCAATTTGTCTCCTTCACTTAGTAATATTAGCCGCCGCATATTATGTTAGGTCATTCAATTCGTTCAAAAGTCTTCAGTTGAGGATATTGATAGATATTTTTTTTCAAAACTTAATAACATTTAAAATTGCATGAGTTAAAAACCCGACTCTTTATATAAGTAATAATCGTATCTTAATATTTGACAAATTGGAATTTTTGTATCATTAAGGCTCCGAAACCACTGGACCAGTTGTTAACACATTTGGCACGTGTTTACAATTGGCACGAAGATGGTTTGCGTTTATTATGAGATGATTAGCCATCGTGAGGATAAACGAGTGAAAATATTGGGAACGGCTGATTTATAAGTCCCGTTTTATTACAACTTTCTTTTCAAAAGCACATGCTCAAATATTCCTGAAAAGAAAGCTTAGAATATCAGCTAAATATCGTACCATTTATGTTTCCACATAATCGCCATCACGAGCAATACAGAGCTGCCAACCTTGAACTAATCAGATGGGGCTAGATCTAGACTATATGCAGGGTGCTGTAGGGTCGGAAGTTTGAACCGGATTAATGTTTCTTGGCTTTGACGACTAGTTGTGTTGTCGCGCATTGTCATGCTGCAATATCGAATCTCTACCATCTCGAATCCGTGCGAGTCCATTTTTGAGGGCTCGTAGAAACATATTGTTCTGAGTTCATTTTTTGTTCTTGTTTAAGAAATTCAATGTGATCTATGCCTTCCATGTCCCAGAAAATGGTAAACAAGACCTTTCTCGCAGAGACAATGACTTTGAATTTCCTTGGAGTTGTAGAAGATTTATGCCTGTACTCCATTGGCTGCACTGCCCGGGTCGTAGTGGTGGGCCCAAGATTCATCACCAGTCACAATTTTCTGCATTAAAGTCTCCCTTTCCTTGTAATATCGTTTCAAATTGTTGGGTTCAAATGTCTTCTCTCTAAGCTTTCATTTCTGAACTTATCGTGTAGAGACTTTACTGTAACCCAAGAGAGATGCCATGACTTTGTGTACTCGTTCTTTTGCAATCCCAACTTCGTCAGT
Source organism: Berghia stephanieae (assembly GCF_034508935.2). Lineage (NCBI taxonomy): Eukaryota > Metazoa > Mollusca > Gastropoda > Nudibranchia > Aeolidiidae > Berghia > Berghia stephanieae. The sequence goes on from NC_088365.1 coordinate 38,482,627, forward strand.
GATATCATTTTGTTTTAACTGCTTTGTAATTAATCGTATCGGATGCAGAAAGTGGCCTACTTGGTCGTTTGCGATCAGACACTTTTATCTCTGTTAGGACATGTCCCTTGAAAATTCTAACCTACTTTCAAACTGCGTCATCAGCAATACACATATCACCATAAACGGCCTTCATTCGTCAATGGAAGTTTGATGCGCAACATCCTTCTACTGTTAGAAATTCAGTAACAGAGCGCTGTTTGATGAGAAGTTCATAATATGTCGCCATTTTTTCAAACGCGTTGTCTTAGAAAGTTTCTGACGTCACTCAATTTTTAGCACAAATGACATCCCATGAATTAGTTGTTGCACATGAGTGTAGAAGTATGGTTTGAGATTGCGTGTGTGAAGTTTATTGATTGCACCTAAAATATGTTTGGATTTATTGGCAAACGGTACTTATATATCAGCCTGCCCTCGTATATAGGATATTAAATCAGAAAATATCTCTACGTTCTCTTACGGAGTCAAAATATACATTGTCTATTAAGACAATAGAGATTGAGTTCACTCAAAACTTGAATCTTCGTCACGTTGATTGAACGGGTACCGTTAATTTACGGACAGTTATGTTTGTTTGAATTATATTGCTCACTTAAGGATGCCATGGGAGAAAAAATACACCAATGTCGCCTTATTTTCGAAACAGCACGTCAGCTCTTTGTCGTGCGCAAGGTAGTACTGACAGACGATAACATCGCTCGGGTAAATATGTGATTCGCAAAAAAAAAACAAAAAAAAGAAAAAAAAAACAAAAAAAAACAAAACAAAACAAAAAAATAAACCCAAAAAAACCCAAAAAACAAAACAAAAAACAGGCTGTACAGAGTTCAGGATTTTGTGAAAAATATTAACCTTTCATCGACTTTTGCAATGAGAATTGGAATACAGTACTCGCTGGATTCTAGCACGCCGAATTCCAGCACGCTCTGCAATTCGACTCCCTGTAGCTGGGCGACCGAATGTATTGGTTATCTCTCCTGAGCATCGGACACGCTCGGATTCTATTGCGCTTTTTTGGGCTTCTCCCGAGAGCGTTATAGAATCCAGCTAGGACTTCACCAAAAAGTGTCGGCACGATTAGTGCCCAAACAATGGGAGTATAACCTTAACGTTATGCGAAGCCTTTCACTTTCGGACTCTTTTTTTGACTCATCAGAAGGATGCAATCGATGACAAATGGGACCTCGAGGAAATAGTTGAGGAGCTGATGGTATTTGAACAGCGATCTGGTGGGCCTTTTCTAGCAGATGATCAAACATCAGTGCATCTCAAAACACCAGAGACAAAATGTAACAACGCACACATGCACGCACGCACGCACGCACACACACACACACACACACACACACACACACACACACACACACACACACACACACACACACGCTCACACCCCCCCCCCCCTCGAAAAAAACCCCCCCCCCCCCCCCCCCCCCCCTTCGTCGTTTTTAAACCCTCGTAGTATGTATGTACTGCTTAATTATTATCCGGCGTTTTTCAGAAAATTTCAAAACCATGTTATCTGCATGCAGTTTTTCAGATTTTCTGAATTTGCAGGATAACAAGTATCTTTAATTGTAACTTAAGTCAGATTTTTAATAAGTGGCGCGTTTCCTTTTTTTTTTTCCTCGTCCTTATCAGGTATATTTTATCTATATACTTCTCTCTACACTCTATACTCTACTCATACTCTTGCTACACAGCTGCATAAATATCTGACTGAATACTTACTGAACTCATACTACTACTACTACTACTACTACTACTACTACTACTAACTACTACTACTACTACTATACTACTACTACTACTACTAACTACTACTACTACTACACTACTATACAATACTACTCTACTACTACACTACTACGACTACTACTACTACTACTACTACTACTACTACTACTACTACTACTACTACTACTACTACTACTACTACTACTACTACTACTACTTCATGACAGCGGTTTAAAGTATTTTTTAAAATAGATCGTAAAGTAAAAAAACAAACAAACTTTTTTTATGGCATCAATGCGGTTTAAAATCTATATTCAGTTAACCCTATTCCTATCCCAATTCTCATATTCTTACATACCATGGAGTTTACACCTACTCCATGAGAAAAAAAAATGTGGGTTCCTATTCATCTCAGGAATGTTACACCCCAACGTTAATATAGTAAAATGTGAAAAAAACCCCAAAAACGACATTAGTACTATTACACTATCTACTCACTATGTACTATAGTACACTAAACACTATTACTACTACTACTACTACTACTACTACTACTACTACTACTACTACTACTACTACTACTACTACTATACTACTACTACATCTACTACTACTACTACTACTACTACTACTACTACTACTACTACTAGTACTACTACCACTCCTACTACTACTACTACTACTACTACTACTACTACTACTGCTAATGCTGCTGCTACTGCTACTACTACTACTACTACTACTACTACTACTACTGCTAATGCTGCTGCTACTGCTACTACTACTACTACTACTACTACTACTACTACTACTACTACTACTACTACTACTACTACTACTACTACTACTACTACTACTACTACTACGATTAGTGCCCGAACAATGGAAGTATAACTGTAACGTTATGCGAACAGTAGCTACTACTACTACTACTACTACTACTACTACTACTACTACTACTACTACTACTACTACTACTACTACTAATCTCCACTGTAATTGTTTGCTTTTCTCTTTCGTTCGGGGGGGTGGGGGGGGGGGGGGGGGGGGGTTATAAAGTGTAGCGGAGCTCATACCTAATTGGCGGTCCACTATATTATGTATGTATTATTAGCTGAAACAACTGTAGTCAGGAGATTATTTACAATGCATTCAAGCATGTCATTAATCAGGATGGGTCCTTAAGTTCTCCGAAATTCAGCCCTGATAATTGACATAAACTTAAACATGACGCCACCTATATGATTGTAGTTGCGTTTTGAAAACCGGAGGAGAATAAATCAGCCGATCTTTGTTTCAGATAATTGTTTGTCTTTAAAATAAATGATAGGTCCCTTATATTGAATGTTGTGATAAACACGTTGATCCAGGGACAGTGAACAGCAACCTATCAGTGTGTAGGCGATGATACAAACCCCACACTCAAGCAGTTGTTCTATGCTTTTGGTCTATCCCAAGTCGTACCGTGTTATACTTGGTGTTGTTGTGTAGCGCTTTGGGTCATTCGACACTTGACACAGCCGTTCCGAGTCGTCAAACAAGATCTTCGCTATGTTTTATTATGGTCGCTTTTTTGCGCTTGGCTGAATTGCTTGAATTGTTTCTTGATTCGCTGAGGATGATGTGCAGATTGTTTACATCCATTTGTTTTACTTTTGGTTATTTATTCACCATTGTTGAATATTCATTAAAGGAAGTAATCTATTTGAAAAAATAATAAACAAATTATTCAGGTAATTATAAATAGATCCTCGAATATTCTTGACATTAAAAATTAGGTACTACCGCAAACTCGGGGACCCAAAAATTTCCCCAATAATTTCTGGCCAAATTTTTTATATTTTTTACGCAAATTCGGGGTCCCAAAAAATTGCTGGCCAAATCTTTTTTATTTTTTACGCAAACTCGGGGACCCCCAAATAATTTCTGGCCAAATTATTTTTTGGCCAAAATTTTTATTTTTTTAATTAATTTTTTTTTAGATCTAATATCTTTTAAAATATAAAATCTAGATCCAAATTATTTTTTGGCCAAAATTTTTATTTTTTTAATTAATTTTATTTTAGATCTAATATCTTTTAAAATATAAAATTTAGATCGCTTCGAGATCTAAATATATCTATTTCTAGATTCATAGTAGATAATTAGATCTGGACTGGATTTTGTTTTGTTTTGTTGGTTTTTTTTTTTCATATACTAGTAGTAAACAGTATTTATAACTCACCCTATACTGGATACCACTGCGAAAGATGGAGAATAATATGTCGAAGGGCTTCTTGGTGAGTCTTCCCGTATAGCTCCCTCCACATAAATTCATCCAAATGAGATTCCAGTTGACTACTGTGGACACCCAGCATAGATTTGAACCTGCGTTTGCAGTTCTTCCAATAGCACTCAATAGTGTTGGTGCATGCGCCTGTCTGGGGGTCAACAAAGTTAGCTGTGTGGTTCACCACCAGGTGTTGATATGGAGGTTGGACTGGGAGGTTGGCTATCCCGTTGTATGCAGCCCAGCCGTCACTGTGTATAGTGGAACCAGGGGCGATGTGCTCCTGAATAAGTGGCAACAGTCTAGCCGCTGATCTGTCGTTATCCACGACCACTAAAAATCCCTGTCCCGTCTCCCTACACACACCACCAAACACCCACCGTTGCTCAGCAACTCGGCCCACGTTTTTTTTCTTTTGGCCACTAGACTTTCGTCGATCTCGACTGTGAGGCCTGGACCACCTATTTGGTACGGGTTGTTCAAAAGCCACCACGAACAAATGTCTCGAAAAAAACCATACCACTGTAAAACAGAATTTTCACTCACTCCAGTGAGCCCTGTACTGTTTAGAATCGGCTCCTTGAAAGCCCACAAAAGGAGCAGCTCAACAATTTTCCTCAGAGGAAGACACTGATGTTCAAAGAACGATCCTCTCCTTAAGGGAACTTTGACACTCTTGTGGGTAGGGCAACGCCAGTACCTGTTGTCACTTGTGGCACTTTTCTTTATAAGAGTGGTGACTCGGTTGCAAGTCGCACAATTTGGTGGATTTCTTGTTAATAACCCGTTAGTCTGGAGAAAGAGAATAGCGTCTTCTTCTGTCCTCGCATGAGCATATAATAATTGTAACGCCATTACGAGAATCGAAATGCCGCGGCGCGAAAAACACAAACACACCAGACAAAAAAAAAAAAAAAAAAAAAAAAACGGCAAAAAACCCCACGTGAAATCCAAATGATTGAACACGTCAAAAAATGTTTTACTGGTTTTAATACCCATTTTCAAATATACGTTTATTTGTTCAAAAACGGGTTCAAAAACGTATAAAAACATTAGACATTAAATTCGCATATAATACATATTATATTCATGTACATACATAATAATAATAAAACACATAATTTTGTAGAAAATGCTGGTCACGAAAAAAAGAAAATGCCAATCTGGCATACAACGATGAGAATCGAAATGCCGCGGCGTGAAAAACACAAACACACCAGACAAAAAAAAACGGCAAAGAACCCCACGTGAAATCCAAATGATTGAACACGTCAAAATGTTTTACTGTTTTTATTACCCATTTTCAAATATACGTTTATTTGTTCAAAAACGGGTTCAAAACGTATAAAACATTATACATTAAATTCACACATAATAATAAAACAACATAAAAAAAATGCCAGTCTGGCATACAACGATAAGAATCTGGCATACAACAATAAGCAACATCCGGTGTCATCATTCCAGGCGGCAGACCGTATCTAGGGTAAACTAAGCAAGAGAGACTCGGGTCCCCGAGTTTGCGGTAGTACCAAAAATTACACGGTCTTATCAGCGAGACTTATTCCTACAAGAGTAAAATGAAAAAAAAAGAAGATATTTCTTGCATATGGCTTCAATTCATGACAATAGCTGATTCTGAGTTTGATTCAGGTTATCACTAATCAGCCATTTATGTTTATTGTTTATTGGCAGTTATGCTTGTAAATAAAGAATGATGTATGAAAAAAAAATACAACCCCCCAAAAAAAACAACAAAAAGACAAAAACAAAAAGAAACAAAACACAAACAGAAAACAAAACAAAAACAATGCAAGACTCTGTATAGATAGTATGCAGATGACGTCACTCAGGCCTTTGTTATTGTTTTTGCCATCCGCGTTTGTGAGTTGTTCTCACTAAACTGTATTAACCAGACTATAAAAGTTCATGGTTACACAGAGTTTGTGTGTTGGTCCGTTATACTTCCGGATGGCAATGTTGTGAACTCTTTGGCCAAGCGCATTCTATCTATAGATAGTATGAAGTTGACGTCAATCGAGTCTTTGTTATTGTTTTTTTGCCATCCACGTTTATGAGTAATTCTCACTAAACTGTATAGATAGTATGCAGATGACGTCACTCACGCCTTTGTTATTGTTTTTGCCATCCGCGTTTGTGAGTTGTTCTCACTAAACTGTATTAACCAGACTATAAAAG
>NC_088365.1:38493873-38496373 GCF_034508935.2 Berghia stephanieae
CCGTATAACATCAGGGGGTAAGTCCGTTTATTATTTTGAGACCATCCCAGTGATCAGGAAGTGTTATGGACATGTTTGTAATTGTTTTGCAAATGTGTTTTTTCTGCAAATTAACTTTATTTATATCTGTGGATGTCAATCACATGTAGATTTCAGTTCCAAGGACTGTGCAATGTCCACATCAGCTGCATTAGACTTCATTAGTGAACACGAAGAGGGCCACCACCCATTACCAGACTACCAAGTGGATAGAAACTCCGTCAAGTTTGTCAATAATTTTCAGAACATCATCTGCAATATTCGAACTATAGGTAGTATTGAGATGTTGCTTATAAAGATATAAGCATGAATCACATAACATTAACTGAGACGTTTCTTGTTAGAAATCGGATATGCTTCCATGCTGAATTTAAACACATGCCTGTATCTTTGGAGGTGATTTAATAAACCTATATATACAAATGCTTGATGCTTCTCACTTATCAGTTTTGATTGTTTAATCAAATGTTGCGAAATTGCCTAAATTATTTCATTACTCATGACAAAATCTTTACGATATGTGTGGCAGATTGTGTAATGAATAGCTACATTAACACATTGCTTCTTAATGCCCCTGATTGCGTCCGCTAAAATCCAACATCGTGCTTCTCATTGCGCTCAGATGCGCCCGCTAAGCTATGGAACAGGTTCAATATTTTGAAGCTCACTTAAGGAAGGAGAATACCTTTGGGGGTTTGTAGCCAGTATCCTGGATGATTTTTAAAAACTAAAATCTACCTGAAGCTTGGAAGATGGCATTTGATTTATAAACTTCTTTGGTCTTTAAAAGTGCTTTAGATAAACTGCAACCGATAATGAATGTGGCAAGATTTTATAAAATAATATATTATATGATTTTTAAAAAAGGATAATACAATAAAAAATATATATGTTTTTGTACTTAATTATTTTTTTCAATGTTGTACTTGTCACAAACATGCAAGTCATATATCAAATTAATGAGAATTCATTTCGGTAAATATTTTTGTGTGAAATAAGGTCAGTTTTTCATAAGAGTAATGTCCCTTGGCTTGGTTGTTCAAGGTTAAAAGAGAAAAAAATTTATTGGGACGCAATAGGTAAACGTCTCTTTACATAACGTTAAAATATTCATCTTGATGATAACATATTTTCAATAGACTGAAAAGGATAAGATGAGTGAAAACTATTCCAATATTCGTAATAACGATAATACTTTATTGTTTTTAAAGGTACAATATATATATATATATATATATATATATATATATATATATATATATATATATATATATATATATATATATATATATATATATATTATATATATATATATATGAGCCAAGGTCAAAAGGTGCCCGTCTGATACCAGTGTTAAGAAAATTTGATTTTTACTTAATTATGGGCTGTTTTCATTGGGTTAATGCTTGTAATCAATTGATAATATGAAGAAGAGATAAAATGAGATAGCTCAACATACTCTGTTCAACAGAATATGAAATAAACAACTTGAAAGTGAAATTTGAATGCTGTTTGGCATGTGCTTAAAACGAGGTCAACGCATCACCTTTTTAGAAATCATGTAGAAATTAGATGTGATGTTTTACCCCCTTTGATTGAAATTTGACTAATAGTATAAAGTCAAAATATACTTTTAAACGCAATTGCAGTATATTACATATCTGATTAAGTTTCATATAGAGTTCTTAAAAAGTTGGTGTTGCTTGTGACCTTTGGTGTCATCAAACACAGCACAATACTAAGACTCGACATGAAACTTTAAAGCTCATATTTAATGTTTATAAAATGTTTTATTATGAGAAAAAAGCATAGATTTACTATCTGAACTCAAATCTTAGAGTAAATATATACCGTTTTGCCGATATTGAGGCTTATTGGTTTTGGTGTCATTTGTCACAAGCAACACGGCATGCGTGAACACGTGGAAGTTTGTTTCGTTAAATGGCGATTCGCAATTTTGATCCACCCTTCTTACCAGTCTTTGAAGTGCAGCACTTTCATTTGCCTTTCCAGCGTGGCTCCAGGCAGAAAAGGTAAGTTGAACTTTGGTGTCATCGCTATTTTACATTGTCACAAGCAACACTTGATATTGGATATTACAAAGTGCCACCAAAAAATTATGTTTTCAGCTGTTATTCTATTTACAAATATGATATTATGACATCTCACATAAGACTGTGATTTTGACACAATTAATTATTTCCTTGTAATTCTAATTTTTTATGTTTCATGGTTGTATCAATCAAGAAAAAAAAAAACTCAAGCTTTTGACGAATCCAGATAAAAGAAGGGTTGTCAAGAAATTTGATTTGATTTACTATTAACACACTAAATTACTACAAACTAGCAGATTTGAGTAGTGGGGTGATGGTTACCGTATGGTTACATGAATTCATTACCATGGCTGATATTTATCTAGTGTTTGTGTGACTTCTGGTACTTTTTGTGACCATTGGTGTCA
>NC_088365.1:38506373-38508873 GCF_034508935.2 Berghia stephanieae
CATGTCCTATAGTTTCATGAATAAAGAAAGAGGGACAAAGGACCCTCACCTCGATCAATAACCAATGCAGCTAGACAAAGAAATAATAGCACGTGGTGTGTATCAAAATGCACAAACACACACATATGTAACACACGCATGCTGACGCCATGACACATTGCCCGGGCATTTTAATGGCCAACAGGCACATGTGATGAGCGTTGACCAATCAGAACCATTCATTTGTAAGGTTGTCAGGGAAAAACCTAGATTTGATTACAGTTTTTAACGTTCATTATTGGTTGAACCAGAAATTGTGGAAACAGTTGTGCTTTCTCTGAGATTGATAAAGACACGCCCTTTGAAATGATATCTTACATAGTACTGGTGGAGGAAAACACTTAATATTACTAAGTCTTGGAAATGGTGGCTCTCTGAGAGAAAGTCAACTCTTGTTTTGAATGTGTCACTGATAGTTGCATTTTTAAACTTTAAATTTATATAACTTATCCTCAATATTTATGTTGAATTATTATGTTTTCATGTAGAAAAAATGATTGTAGTTTCTGAAACAACCAAAAACTGAAATTTGATAATTTTGACCATTTTCACTTTAAAACGGTCTTCTTCGATTTCCAAATCCCGACTTAATACCGCTTCGAGGCGTAGGGTCACAAATTTGCAAAAAATTGCACATTTTGCGGGCGCGTTGCGGCCGCAAGCGATGCAAAAAACTGTCATGACAGGTTAATAATTTGTTGTCGACTTTTTGAACATTGCTGTAAATAAGATGAACTAACAGTTCCGCCCTCCCCTAAATGACATTTTCGGACCATTTGAAAGGAAACTTCTTCTTCTTCTTCTTCTTCTTCTTCTTCTTCTTCTTCTTCTTCTTCTTCTTCTTCTTCTTCTTCTTCTTCTTCTTCTTCTTCTTCTTCTTCTTCTTCTTCTTCTTCTTCTTCTTCTTCTTCTTCTTCTTCTTTATTCTTCTTCTTTTTCTTTTTCTTCTCCTCCTCCTCCTCTCCCCCTCCTCCTCCTCCTCCTCCTCCTCCTCCTCCTCCTCCTCCTCCTCTTCTTTCTTCTTCTTCTTCTTCTTCTTCTTCTTCTTCTTCTTCTTCTTCTTCTTCTTCTTCTTCTTCTTCTTCTTCTTCTTCTTCTTCTTCTTCTTCTTCTTCTTCTTCTTCTTCGTCTTCTTCTCAAATTCCTTCTCATCCTTCTTCTCCCCCTCCCACCCCCTCCCCTCCTCTTCAATTAGGCTGACTTACTCAGACTGTCAAAGTGCATATCGAATAGAAAATTAATACATATTTCTTCCCTAATAGTAATAGTATGCATTGCATTTTTAAAAGTCTGAAAGTTGCTGTGAAGAAAAAGCAATAGGTAGGTTGTTTCATTAGCAGAACGTGTTAGAAAAAAATGAGTAAAATGACTAACATGAAATACAGGACTGTGTTAAAAGTTAGATGCCCCAGCTGTCTATTATTGAATTTTACTTGACTTCTTTTGTCTTTGAATTGCTGTTTTTTCTGAAAGTAGGTTCATTTATAATAAGTTTTTTTCATGTTTAGTTTCTTTTAAAATTTTATCATGCTTGATTTTATTGATTTAGTCTTATTCGAAATTCTCAAAATTGAGTATTTAGCAATGAATCGTGAAGATGGGCCCGTAATTGTTTTGAGAGGAATAATGGATGTCCGGAAAACTAGATATAATTGTGTCACAGGACTTTGTTTTTTTATTTGGTGGAAACTATTTGTAAAACAATGTTCAATGGTCCTATGTTTATCACTCATTCTGTCTTGTTCATTAAACTTAAAATGAAATAATTATAAACACAATAATATAGTGGCAATGCTTGTATAGTCTTGATACTTTATATAATGTGATAATTTAGGGGGGTAAATTTATTTTGTAGACTGTTGAAGCAATATACTTGATTTTTTACACTTTATTCCCATCTCCAGAGGTAAAGATATCCTCCAGAAACCAGAATTGAATAAGGTTCTCCGCGAGAGGAAAGCCACGCAGAAGAAGAAGGAATGGGAAGAGTATCAAAACACCAAAGGGAGGACTAGTCTAGAAGTTAAGCTGGAGGAACGCGCCACTAGAATGAAGGAGGTAAATAATAGCAGTTGAAATCAAGGAATAAGACAACATGTCCATTACCTTTCTGAAAGACAGTGAGTAGCACTGTAATTTGGGTGAAATTCTCATCACTTTGCTGTCTTGGGTGGAAGGGGTGGGGGGGACTATAAATTGGTCCACCTTGCTGTCTTCTCAAGGGATGGGCGGTGAGGGAGTTATAATTGGTACACCATTGCTGAAATTGTTGTCTTTTCAAAGAGAGGGCGGGTGTTTCTGTAGCTAAACTAAACTAAACTAGAGCTTTTATATAGCACAATATCCACTAAATGTGCTCAAAGCGCTTTACAAAGGGTCCCTGACCAACCAACAGTATAACACGTAACACGCAGAATGAGACGTGACGCCTGTTAGGCGATATTACATTTTTTCTGACAGA
>NC_088365.1:38513873-38528873 GCF_034508935.2 Berghia stephanieae
TGTATCTCAATGTCTGAAATTCAACTTAAATCAATTCAAAAGTATTCCTTTCGAATGTGTCTTTGCTGATAATGTTTTTGTTCCTGTTGTTGATGCTGATGTGGTTGTTGTTGCCGTTGTTAGAGTTGTTGCTGTTGTTGTAGTACTAGTTGTTGCTGTTCTTGTTTTTGTTGTGGTTTTGTAAGTCTCCTTTGTTACCTATTATTCCTGAAATTTTATGAAATGGTAATTTACAGTATATAATGATATATAAAGCCATAATGTTTGCATATCCTTGATGCTGTCCTAGAGTGTATTAATAATTAACTAATTGGATGGGGTTGAAAATGAGTTTTTCTGTTTCCTTCAATATGATTCTTCATTACAGGCAAAATCGTGACATATTACTTCGTTTTACTTGGATATTATCCCCAGTTTTCCAGTATACTTTACATTCATTTTACCCAAGGATAGAATGACAACACTATACTGTTTTAACTAAGAATTAAGAAAGAAAAATGAAGCTCATATTCATTAAAAAAAATATTTTGACAATATAATCCTCATTAAAAAGGGTGTAGGAACATTGGCTATTCTACAAATCTACACCGATGATCTCTCTCTCCCCCTCCCTTTCTCTCTTTCTCTCTCTCTCTCTCTCTCTCTCTCTCTCTCTCTCTCTCTCTCTCTCTCTCTCTCTCTCTCTCTCTCTCTCTCTCTCTCTCTCTCTCTCTCTCTTTCTTTTTCTTTCCGTTCGTGCGTTCGTTCGCATTCCCCTACATCATAATTTAGCATATTCACGTGGTTTTTGTTTTCCCCATTCTGTAATGAAGCCTTTCGGTTTCACATTGGCCCTGCCTACAGTCTTTTGCTCGAGGGAGGAAGTCAAATGGATGTATGCATTTTTTTTGTGGGTGTGTGAGAGATGAGCGATGGTATTTTTCTCTGTAAATGATCTTTCTATAGTATATTTTTCTTTAAATATGAATTTTGTAATCATTTGAGTGTACTCTTGATAGGATCCTTTGTCAGTATCTGGGTGAGACTTTAAGGTGGTCTTAGACTAGACATAAGAAACAAAGATTGATTGCACTTGGAATCCGTTTCTACTTTTTTGCGAACAGAATTTGTTTCTGTTCCTAGTTCTTGGAATCTGCTTCTGTTCCCTACTTCTGGAATCTATTTCTGTTTGAAGTCCAACTTTGTCTCACTTGTTCAGACCAACGATCTATTAATCATTTCAATCATCTTCCTTTTTACTGGTGTTGAAATTAAAATAAAAGGTTAGCAAGACCGTGTGTAGCACATATAATTTTTAATAACAAGCAAGTAAACTAACAAAAATTGTTATTTGATAAAGGGGTCCAATCTGAAATATGTATTTTCATCTGTTGGTTTAATTGAAGTTATATATATATATATATATATATATATATATATATATATATATATATATATATATATATATATATATTATATATACACGGTATTCTTTATTATAGTTTCTTATGTAAATATTTTGAAGACTGCATTATAATCTATTTTAATAAATGATATGAACTGAACTTGACTCCTGAAATTCAGTGGCTTATTAATGTTAATGTTATGTCCCTTGGCTGGTTTTATATCCGTCCACTGGGTGGGGATCCAGGCCTCCCTTAATGGACACTTACTGTGTCCTCTATCCCCTTATATCTGTTTTCCAATTTGCTTTCTGTCTTTGTCTTGGAATGAGATTACTTGGTTTTGCCCTGGCCCTGTCCGTACTGCTTGGCTGGGACGGAAGCAGTCAAATGCATAGTTATTGTTTTGGGAGATTAATTTTTTTCCTTGTAAATCATCTCTCTGTTATGTATTGTTATATTTGTTATTTTGAATGTATAATGTAAGCATTTGAGTTTATTCCTTCTTAGTGGGATCTTGTGCTGGTGTCTGGGTTAGGAGAACATTGATGGTGTGCTCTTGGAATCTACATCTGTTCTCTATTTGAACCATCTCCCTTTGTCTTACTTTTTCCTCAAGTCCTTTTAATTGTACATCTAGAATATTTTCACTATCCGATTTTCTTCCTTTTTACTGGCGCCGAGATGTTATAAATGTGTTGCAAGCGCCGTAAAACTCGTATATACAAATACAAAAACATATCCGTCCCGTCCCCACCGTCCTTGTATCTATTATTCCCCACAATCTGTTGTCCCCCTCCAAATTTATCTGTGTTCTTGTACTGCATCTGCAATGAGATCAATTATTGGTTTCATCTGGCCCTACCTAGAATCTTTGTGGTCTTGTTGTATGACTTGCCTTCGGATCAGTATATCCCTGGTTTAATAAGTCCCACTGTGGGCGATGCATGTTGAGTTTTCTAATGTATGAAAGTATTCACATGCTCTCACCACACTCAGGTGTAAAATGAGTACCTGTCCAGTAACACTGTCTATATTGTAATAAAATTGTAAGAGTACCCTACAGGTGTCATGCCACATCTTGCATAAATATCGCTGTTGGCTTGGAACCTCTTGTAAAGCTATTTAAAAGCGTATATCTAATATTGACAGAAAGATTTTTCCTTGCAAACTCTCTCTCCATAGTGTAGTATTATTTAAATTAAATTGACCTTTATATAGTGCAATATCCACTAAATGTGCTCAAAGCACTTTACAAGGGGTCCCTGGTCAACAGCAACATTTAACATGTAGGACGGGACATGCTGCCTGTTAGGCGATATTGCAATTTTCCGGACAAAGACAACGCTGTTAACGGCCAGGTACTCATTTTACACCTGAGTACGATGAGAGAATGTGAGTAAAGAGCCTTTTCCAAGGACTCAACTATGCGCCGAGCGCGAGGTTCGAACCCAGGACCTTCCGATCCGAAAGCCAGTGTCATACCACAAGACCACATAGCCGCACATTTACTTAACACTTTATTGTAACCAATGGACACTAATAATAATAACTGGTTAAACTGAAATTCAGGTGACAAGTTATCTAACTGGATCAAGGCATAAATTTTGTCGAAGTAAGTTATTAAAGATGAGCAGGAAATAACACGTGTCGCTCATTTATGTCCTTTATCATCACCAACCTTTTCCCTAATTAAACCAAGTACACGAAGTGAAAAATACCTAAAGTTAATCCGGTTTTACAAAAGTCGTATAAATATTACGATATCGAAAGTTTCCAAACTTGCGTTTTGTTTTAGCAGTGTAAATTATCTTAGAAATTTACACCGTCTCGTTGAAAACCAAATGGCATTTTGGGATATTTTCTGGAATAAGTTTTCCTTTTAACAATGTTACATAATTTTCATTACGACCAGAAATTTTGTTTGATATATTTCTAAAGATTAAATGGTCTTCAATGAGTCCTGACTTGAATAAGACGGTAAACTGAGTGCATTCAATTTCGTCTTCGGTTCGTCTTGCCCTCCATTTGACTTTTCCTCTCAGGCAGTCTACTCTTGTTTTATCATTGCAAACTGGGTGGGGATCCTGACGTCCCATAGCGGGCAGGGAGGTACATACTGTATCTTCTATCCCCTTATATCTGTTTTCCAACATGCTTTCTGTCTTTGTCTCGCAATGGGATTACTTGGTTTTGTCCTGGCACTGGCCGGAATCCTAGCTGGGAGGGAAACAGTCAAATGCACAGTTATTGTTTTGGGAGATGATATTTTTTTCCTTGTAAGTCATCTCTCTGTTATGTATTATTATTTTTATTCTGAATGTATAATGTAAGGATTTGAGTGTGTTCCTCTTTGTTGGATTTTGTGCTTCTGTCTGGATGAGACTTGTAGGTGACTTCAAACTAAGTACATTGGTGGTATGCTCTTGGAATCTACATCTGATCCCTATTTGTTCTCAGTTCCCCTTTGTCTTTTTTCTCTTGGGTGCTTTAATTGTAATTCTAGAACTTTTTACTATCCCATTTTCTTCCTTTTTACTGGCGCTGATATAACCTAAATGTGTTGCAAGCGCCGTAAAACCCTTAAAACATTATCATTGCAAAGCGAGTGCAACCGTAGCCATCTTTAACCTTTCGCCTGACATTAAGACCCATATTTTGACGTCAACTTTAGATATGTGAAAGGCCTAGTGATTTGTCCTAAGTAGTAGTCAAGGAAACAATTGATCCCGTTGGTTGAACTGTTGAATACAACCCACAATTTGTTTTCTTTTGTGGCCAATGACCTGGGTGGGGATCCTGACCTCCCATGGTTTCTGTCTTTGTCTTGGAATGGGATTACTTGGTTTTTTCCTGGCCCTCGTCGGAGTCCTGGCTGGGAGGGAAACAGTCAAATACATAGTTATTCCGTCTACTTTAATGCTGATAAGAGCCACTTGGAGGAAGCGCTGCGTCACGTGATCACTTTTAGCGTTGCTTTAGCGTTGATCACTTGAGCCCACCAACTTCAATTTGATTTAAATTCTATATTATTATTATTCTATATTTTCAAACGGAATTGTGTTAAATTTATATGTTGTGAATTCATTCATCTGGATAGTTGTATATATTCGTAAAAGCAATTTTAAACAATAGTTTAACGCCTATTTATCGCCTGCCATCTCGGCCCCTTTATTTACAATTACAATGAACGCCATCTTTGGTTCCGAGACAGTGATGGAGAAAGAAACAATCGAGCGGACGATAAGAAAGGGAAAGGAGGTGGTGAAGTGAAGGACGGGGCGAGCGAGAAGGAATGTGTTGGGAAAGGAAGTGTAAGAGGTGTGAAGGGGAAAGGTAAAGGACAGAAAACGGAGGGGAGCAGTTAAGGTGCTGGTAGTAGTAGCGTTGGTAGCAGTGAACTGGACTTTAATGAAATAAAACAACAACTCAGTGTGTTGATGGGATTGGTGCCAGTGGTGAGCCAAATGAAGGAGGCCTTTGACCATTTTAATGAAATGGAGGAGGAAGATGCTAATGTCAATATTGGCCTTTCGCGGCCAATATGTAATGATGACATTGAGTCTGATCTTTCGCGATCAGGCAGTAAAGATGTATGTAATGCTGACCTTTCGCGGTCAGTTGATGTGGTGCCAGGCAGTAGTAGAGATGCAGGGATGATGGAGCAGGCATTCTCATATTTCGAGAATGTGGTAGGCAGGACACAAGTGAAAGGGAAGGTGCTGGCATCAGAGAATGTTTCAACTGGTGTTACACAGGTTTTATGTGACGGTCTGCCCAAGGATATGGTTACTGCTCCCACTGAAAAATATCCAGTGCCAGCCAATTGCTTTAGACTAGAGAGGTTATCCAATGTAATGAGGAGGTTTTTAAGCAGATATCCCCTGCCTCTAGAATTAGGGATGCATCCTTGCAGGTAGTGCAGGTTTCTCTTATGAAAGGCATTACTGCTGTTTGCAGGGCTATGGAGATGGTGAAAGGACATAACAAAGAAGTATTTCGGATGGAGTCGCTTTGCTCACCAATGCCTCTCATAGTTTGGATATTTAGGAAGACAGTCATTTCGCGGTGAAATTAGAGATGACCTCAACGCTCTCTGTACCGCTTCCTGTCCTGTTAGTGACAAGTTATTTGGGAGCAACATTAAAGATAAAATTAAAGAGATGAACGACTCTATTCGAGTGGCAAAAACCACAAGGAGATTTCCCCCGTACTCGTCCCATGGCCAGAAAAGGTTTCCTTTTTTAGGCAAAGGCCAACCACGGAAAGGTCAAGGAGGGGGGACAAACACCTTTTGGGGGAATACAAGGACGTGGAACAACCACAAACACCACCACAAGCAACACACCTTCAAAAGGAGGAATTAAAGGATAAGGTAACCCATTTGAATGGGGGCAGAACTAAATTATTTAAATCTACTTGGAAAATGTATACCTCTGATCCTTTTCTTATACAATGTATTTCTAGATGTGTAATTGATTTTTTGTCTCCTCCTGTTCAAATGAAACCAGCTCATACTATCCAATTTAAACAGGATGAAAAGATAGCTTTACAGGAGATGATAATACAATATGAAAGGGATGGTGTTATCCGGAAATGTACACCGGAGGAGGGTGATTTTGTTAATAATGTTTTCCTTAGGGAAAATATATCCGGTGAGCAGAGGAAAACGTATCGAACGATATTAAATGTAAAACACCTCAACTCCTTTGTGCGTTATCGCAATTTTAAAATGGACACTTAAAATTCTTGTTTACAACTCATAGAACCTAACTGTTTCATGGCTTCGCTAGATTTATCTAATGCATACCAATCTTTGCCCATGCACCCAGATTTTACAAAATTTCTTAAATTTGTTCATAATGAATCGTTGTACCAATACCTTGTTCTTCCGCAGGGGTACCGTGATAGTCCTATAATCTTCACTAAAATCATGAAACCTATTGTTGCTCATCTGCATCTTAAGGGAATTATATGCAGTTTGTATATTGATGATTTTTAGATTCAGGGCCCTTCTTATGAGGAATGCGAACATAATTTGAAGTACACGACCAATATTGTGCGTTCGTTAGGATTTGAAATATCAGATAAGTCTAACTTAATCCCATCTCAAGAAATGGAGCACTTACTTGTACTTAGTTCCTTGGATATGTCAGTGACTTTAAGTGATAAAAAGAAAGATCAGATTATTTGTATGATTGAGAACCTTCCTTCTTCGATCTCAGTTAGATTTTTAGCTAAGATTATCGGCATTTTAGTCGCCTCTTTCCCTGCTGTTGAGTATGGACCTTTATTCTATAGAAGTCTTGAGTGTAAAAAATTGAGGCTCTCAAACAACAAGTATATAGCTTTGATAGAAATATTAAAGTTTCAGTTCAATCTTTTATTGAATTAGAATGGTGGAAGTCTGAAGGCGTCCACAGTAAGAAACGATTACATATAGATAACCCTTCTTTTGTGATGAGAACTGATGCTTCAGATCATGGCTATGGAGCAATTTGAATTATGAATGATGTTGCCACACAGGGTATGTGGACAGAAGAAGAGCAGATGAATCACATCAACATTCTAGAAATAAAAGCAGTTTATTTAGGACTTCAATCTTTGTGCAAAGATATTTCCAATTGTCACATTCGGGTAGAAGTAGATAATATGACAGCTGTTTCATACATTAATAACATGGGGGAACCCATTCAGTTAAATGCAATGACATCACACGAGAGTTAATTTTATGGTGCAAAACTAGGGGAATATGGATTTCAGCATGTCATATTCCCGGAGTGGAAAATACCACTGCTGATGATTATAGTAGAAAATTATCTATTCATACTGAGTGGTCGCTTAATCGACTAGAGTTCAATAAACTTTGTGAAATCCAGAAATTGATCTTTTTGCATCTAGAACCAATTTTCTTATTCCCAAATATATGTCGTTATATCCTGACCCATCTGCCTGTGCCATTAATGCCTTTTATCATTTATGGGCTGGATTTGTGTATTTATTCCCACCATTCAATATGATCCCCAGGGCTCTACAAAAGATACAACAGGACAAAGTATCGCGAGCGTTGGTGTAGCACCAATTTGGCAAACTCAGACTTGGTTCCCCAAACTTATGACAATTTTGATAGCGCATCCGGTTTATTTAAAAGCCTCAAAATACCTATTGACATTGGCATCAGACAGGGAAGGTGTGCACCCTTTGCATCCAAAGCTAAAGTTGATGGCTTGTCTCTTATCAGGGCAAAAATTCGGAAACAAGGAGTTTCCAAGCACGCCTTAAAAATAATTATGAAAAGTTGGCGTCGTAACACCCCAGAACAGTACAATAGTTACTTACTGAAATTTATCCAGTTTTGTGATGCTGATGGGATGGACCCTATGAGTAAAAATGTTCAGATTACTATAGCTTTTTTGACAATATTATTTCAATCTGGATTGGGATACAGTGCCCTCAATACAGCGAGGTCAGCAGTGTCAACATTGAACGAGACCGGTTCGGGATCCGCTAGTGTGTAGATTCATGAAAGGTGTATTTCATTCTCGACCCACTCGTGCCCGTTACACTACTGTTTGGGACATATCTACTGTGTTAAATTATTTAAGGTCACTTTCCCCTGCTCGTGATCTTAACCTTTTTATGTTAGGAGCCAAACTTCTTATGCTATGTGCTCTTGTTACGGGACATAGGTGCCAATCATTTCATGCCATGAATATTGAATCATCTTGTTTGTCTATTCATGATAGTAAAGCTATATTCCATATTAGTAATTTGCTTAAACATAACTCGCCTTCTAATCCTCAAACAATTATTACACTCCATGCATTTAATGAGGACAGGCGGATTTGTGATATGACATATCTACGAGCATACTTGAAACGGACTAGACCACTTCGATCTTCTAATAAATTGTTTATTAGCACCCTTAGCCCTCACTTAGGAGTCTCCAACTACACTGTCACGTTGGATTAGACTTATCCTAACCAAGTCAGGAGTGGATACTAACATATTTAAAGCACACAGCACACGATCAGCATCTTGTTCTTCAGCGGCTAAGGGTGTAGATATATGGCATGTACTTAATACGGCAGGATGGAAAAGGGAGTCTACCTTTGCTCGATTCTATAAAAAGCCCATTGAATCTCATTCGGAATCTTTTGCAAATTCAGTACTATCCTCAAAACCTGCCCTGCTTTGAAATCTCCAAGTGGCTCCTATCAGCATTAAAGTAGACGGAATAATTTAAAAATTATACGAGTCGTACCTTGGGAAGACGATTTATGATGATAATTATTCCGTCTCTTAATGCTGAAGGAGTCAATTGCCCTTCCCTCTCTTGCCCTGACTATTAATATAATCATAATTCTATATTGAGTATTATTGTTGTTTTTCGATGAAATTGTGCTATATATTACACGTGTGTAATCTATCGCGGGATAAGTTCATAGGGTACTTATTTTAGTTGTGTATTATCATTACTACACACTTATTGTGGGTAGCTTTTTCGGAGTTAAATAGTGATCACGTGACGCAGCGCTTCCTCCAATTGCCTCCTTCAGCATTAAGAGACGGAATAATTATCATCATACATCGTCTTAATAATAATAATAATAATAATAATAATAGATCTTTATTGTCCATAAATATGGCAATTTGTCATTTAGTTACACTTGTTATAATGTTAAACGATAACTAAGATTGAACAGATATTTCACTCCTACTTATTTTCTCTCTCTCTCTCTCTCTCTCTCTCTCTCTCTCTCTCTCTCTCTCTCTCTCTCTCTCTCTCTCTCTCTTTCTTTCTTTCACACGTAATTTTTAAATTATTGTTTTGGGAGATGATCTTTTTTTCCTTGTAAATCATCTCTCTGTTATGTATTATTATATTTGTTATTTTTAATGTTTAATGTAAGCATTTGAGTGTATTCCTCTTTGTTGGATTTTGTGCTTGTGTCCGGATGAGACTTATAGGTGGTCTCAAACTAAGTACTTTGATAGTGTGATAGATCTACATCTGATCCCTATTTGTTCCCAATTCCCCTATGTCTTACTTTTTCTTCGGTGCTTTATTTGTAATTCTAGAACTTTTTACTATCCCATTTTCTTCCTTTTTACTGGCGCTGATATAACCTAAATGTGTTGCAAGCGCCGTAAAACCCTTAAAAACAAAAACAAACTGTCTTTTGACGTCATTTGTTGGTCATTGCGTAGCCATAGCCTGATAATAGAACCCACTAGGACTTATACGAGTCGTAGTTTGACGTCATATTAAGGTTTTTGCACCGTCTAGTGAGAAGTCGTTAGTAGAGCTCAAGGAAACAAGTTATTTCATTGGTCGAACTATTGAATACAACTCACGATTTGTTTTCTTTGCGGCCAAAGACTTGTCTTTTGACGTAATTTTTTGGTCAGTGTCAGGCTATAAGTTAACGATGGCTACGGTCAGTGTCGGGCTATGAGTTTATGAAGGCCACGGTGCAACTCACTCGTTTTAGTTCCCAAACCGTACAGGAATCGAATGGGAACGTGTTATCTCGGAATTTAATTTTCTTTCAGTTTCCTACTACTACTAACAAAATGAAACAACACACGCGGTTTCTTTGTTATTGTTTTTAGAACACCTTTGGATGTTCTCACTAAATTAATGTTTGAATAGTAATATAAACGTTTTAGGTTACACGTGATTTTCTTTGCTGGCATGTTTCATATGTTTTGTTGTTAGTAATTTACATACACAGGTAACGTCCATGACGCACTAATTATTCACCAACCGGAGAGGAAATTGAAACACTCAGTTTACAGCCTAAAATGGACTACAGCATAATATGGACAATATGGATAATATGATGTCAAAAATATATAAGAGTCGTACAATTCTACACAAAATCAGAGCTAAAAGAATCAATTCAAATTTCATGGATTCGAATCATTACCTAAGACATAAGAAAATCAATTGGATTTTGGGGGGAAAAGGCTACGCACAGTCATATAGCAAAATGGGGGATCGACAGTCACATCAAAATTTGGGAATTACGTCAAAACCTTCGATATGACATATTTGAGGTGTATCTATTAAAACAATCATCAAATAATTATTTCTTAACAATTTCTTATGAAATTTTGTGTACATAAAGATAAATAAATTGATTTTTTTTATGGTGACATTTCATACTTTGCATCAGTTATGGTCCGGCGGTTACAGGCTTCATTTTTTTCTCGCACCCGATAAATATATATATGTACACACACACACACATACACACACACACACACACACACACACACATATATATATATATATATATATATATATATATATATTATATATATATATAGGGGTAGCGTGTCTCAGCGGTACGGTCTTTGCTTCGTACCCGAAAGGTGCCGAGTTCGATCATCCGCCGTGCTGTGTGGCCTTGAGCAAGTCACCTCACCCTAGCTTACTTTGCGGCTAACGCCTGGGTTATTCCAGTCTTCCCTTGGAATAGACCCTAAAGACAAATTTCCCCATGGGGATGAATAAAGGGAATTGTATTGTATATATATGAAATATGACATGACTTAAGGCCTTTCACTTCCTAATCATCCGATCGGGACGACTCGGTTGCCTCTCTAATCATCTGTGTCCTTCCACTGTTCACGGTCTTTTGCTGTGGATGCTAAGTTTTCCTTTGATTTTAATTCTTTGTTATTTTGAAGGCGTTTAGGTCTCTATTAAGGACAGTATGAATTGACGTGGGTGGTCTACCTTGATATTTCTTGTGTCCAGATGGGGTGAAAAAAGTATTCATGTCTTTATTAGCTGGTATATTTTCATCTCTTCTGAGTATATGCTCAAGAAGCCGCCATCTTGCCTCCAGGATTTGAATGGATAAGGGTCTTTCATTGCATTTTTCATACAGTTTTATTGCTTATTTTTGTGGGGTATCGTATATTCAGGACTCTTTTCAGTTGTTTTCTATGGAATCTGTTTAATCTTTGCTCTTCGGTTCCAGTCAGTGCCCATGTTTCGCAGTTGTATATAAGCACGGATTTTAGAAGTGTTGTGTATACTTTGATTTTAGTGTTTATTTTAATTTTATCTTGTCTAATCCATAATACGTAATAATTTATTTAGTGCAGCCGTCGATAAACTTTTTCTTTCTACATCTTCCTTGTATCCTAGTCATGATCCTACTTTTTTCGTGGCTCTCCATCCATCTTTCTTCCTTGACAGTAATGTTACATCTGTATTGTCAATATTAACGTACAGTTGGTGATTTTGTAAGGCTCTTTGGATGTCAACTCCACACACACACACACACACACACACACACACACACACACACGCACACACACACATATATGTATATATATATATATATATATATATATATATATATATATATATATATATGTATGTGTATAATGCCCTCTTTGTACTTTTTAGTTTTGGCTTTCAACCTCCCTTGAGCCCATATTATGTCACTGATACTCCCATCTTTTCTGAATCCGCTCTATGTCGGAGACAGATATTCTTCCACCTTTGATCTTATTCTGTTGAGTGTTATTACGCTGAGCAGTTTTCTGAGTGTTGAAATAAGAACAATTGGTCTAAGATTTACTAATGATCCTTTTTTCTTGTTTGGTTTATTCAACAGAATTGGTTTACCGGAACCGATATCAAGATGTGTTTTAGGTTCGAACATTCCATTAGACTTATTAGCAATGACAACTAGGTATGGTTCAGTCAGGTATTTCGCTCCTCTGCTTTGATGGTGTCAGTTCCCAGGGTCTTGTTGGTAAATAGCTGCACTAACCTCAAGATCGGTTATTGGTTCTTCCAGTCTTGATTCGGGGTATTGGAATGACTCTATCTGTTGGTCTCCTTTGTACTTTTTCTCAAATAATGTTTTAACACTTTCAACCATTTGTTTGTCATCATAATTGACTTTACCCTCGTCATCATAGGACGAGTTTTTGTTTCTGTTTAAAGATTTTAACAGCTTTGAATATTGTCATGCTGTCTCGGGCTATTTCTATTTTCATTGCCATGTTGTCGATTTTGATTTTATAATTTACAATAGATTGTGCTTTGATTTTATGCATCATTTGATTTCTCTGTGTTCTTCATTCTCGTTTTAGTTCTTCATTGTGGCAACTGTTAATATTGAGACTAAGTTTCTGCTCTTCCGAGAGTTGTTGGAGGATCGGAGAGAAGCTATATATATATAGACTGTGCCAAAAGGTCTTTTTCGTAACATTCGCCATGTTTAGGTATAACGTTATTTCCAAAAAAGAACCAAACTATGAAAAAAGTTGTTTTTATCTTTTCTCTGGGTCAACCAAAAATTGACGATCTAGCATCGAAAGTATAATAATAATAATAATAATAATAATAATAATAATAATAATAATAATAATAATAATAATAATAATAATAATAATAATAATAATAACGTGGACCAAAACTTAACTGAATTCAACGCCTAACTTGATTTTGAACTTTTTTTTTCTTTTTCCAACCGTTCCATCTTCGTTGTTTGGGAATTTTTATTTATTTTGAGCTAGATATTTAATTTTCAAAAGTGGAGCGGTTTAACTCAATATAATTTTTACTTTAATGAGTAAAGACGATTTGATTAGGTGATAGATGGTTTTATTTTGGAATTATTATGTTCTCTTTCGGCTCTAAGTAAAATTGGCGGTCAAATTAGTAGTAGGTATGGTCTTTAATATAATCTACCACTCGAGGGTTCATGATAAAGAGCCCTATCACTTTCTAATAATGCTATTCTCCAGCAATCCAGTATTCATTTATTCATATGCACTCACTTAGCACGTAGGTGTTAAAAGAAAAGGCTCATCAATTTGGCCAGGTGTTTTTACTTTCATGACGAAAAATAATAACATACCATAAAAAAAGAAAGATATTTATAATTTTAACACAATTGTATAGTCCACTTAGAACATGTGAGGCAGCGTTTACTCAGCACTATGGTATCGAGATCGACTACCACCCGCTTCGCCGTATGTCCTTGAGTAAGTCGCGTCGCATTGGCGTACTTTGCGGTGCTTTACTACAGCTGACGCCGGGGATATCTCAGTCCTCCCTTGGAATAGACCTTATAGACAAATTACCCCTTGGGGATGAATAAAGGGAATTTTGTTTTATTTTCTGATTTCATTTTTTTAAAAATGTGTGTGATGAACTTTACGAGTACGTTGCACGCACATATGAAAAGTATGGGAACGCTAACCGGTCAGAATGCAGATGTTGAATTAATTCGACTTCAAAGCGCATTTTGGTTGGTTTGCACCATGGAATACTTGAGTACTATATTTACGTCATGGTTTGCAGTTTGCACAAACGAAAATAATGAAAGTGGAATGCACGTTGACCGCCTACGCGTTCTGCAATCATGCATTTGACCCTATTGCAATATGACAATCATGTAGGAAGGAGAGCTTTATCTGAAGTACATGTTTATCGAAAGGTCCTTTATTCAGTTCAAAATTGATGCCATTCCGCTGGGCTGAATCACTGTGATGATAGTTTTAATCAATGCGCCGTCTTCAAAGCTGAAGTAGCCTACGTCCAGCAACGCCCGCTATTTGTGAAATGATAATTGATTACCAAACAGTACGAAAGGTGTCGTGTCCCACACGTTATAAATGTCAAATATAATGAAGTTTCATCTTCTCCTATCAATAAACACAGAGAAAATTCCCCTTATTTTATCCTCACGGGGACATTTTTCTTATAGGGTCTATAGTTCCAGGAGAAGTTTGGAATAAACCAATGTGAGCTAGGGCGAGGCGAATTGCGCAAGGCTAAGCAGTGCGGCAGGGAATCGAACTTGGTGTCCTCGAGAACGAAGCAAAGACCAAACGCTACCCCCATGTGTATTTAAAGCCATGAAATTTTGGCACACAGTAAGTCAAGCAATTGCTACATCCATTTATCAGGAGCTCAATCAAAAAGCCTTTAAAATCTTATTTTCATTTATTGGTTTTAGTACATTTTGAATATTTGGAACGTCAGCTCTTTTTTTTCAAATCTTTTCCATAAGACTCGTACATCGCGAGTGGTAGGCTTACGTGACTGTTGTGATAAGCTACTGGAAGCCGTGAACTGGAAAATTTGTTTGTTTGTTTGACGGAGAATGGTTCTTAACTCAAAACGTTCAATGTAAATAAATTTTCTTTATTTGAATATTTTACATTCTTTGTTTTTCAACACATCTTGTAGATTCTGTCCAATCATTAAATGAAATAATATTCCGGTACCACCTCAAGCTGTGACAACGAATCTGGTAACTTTCTTACGTACCATAAAAGTTATGCAAAATAAGGGATGCATATCATTGGGAAATTTATGACGATGTAGTTGAAACATTGTGGTGGTATCGGTAACGTCGAGGGTAATACTAATTAAATAGTCTTAGCATTGTACATTAAACCTGGTCAAAAAGCACTTCAATATTTTCAAAGCAGGAGATTTCTAGTTAACATTCGATTTCATAGTGTGTAAGTATTAATTTTTTGTCATTTATGCCTCTTTCTATTCCATTACGGTTTGTACTGTTGATGATATAAAATCTACAAAAATTGACAAACATTTTAAATTAATATACCT
>NC_088365.1:38531373-38541373 GCF_034508935.2 Berghia stephanieae
AAGCCGACTTTTACCGCTGAATGAATTACAGACCAGACGAGAGACGAAAATAATGCCGGATACCTGCGTGATTTATGAGCGGGGAAAGAACTATTTTCATTCGATACTGTACTCACCATCATTTAATGAGGGCAGATTGGTAAACAACGTTGTCTGTGTAATTTGGTATATCTTCGGTTGATTTTTCTGTGTGGCCCAACATGAAGTGTAAGCCACTATAGCCTCTGACACAGCAACATACAGTTGTCCGTGTGTGAATACCGGTTGTGGTAAGAAAATCCCCACCTTGCTTAATGTCTGCCCCTGAGACTTGTTAATTGTCATTGCATATGACAAGTTTACCGGAAACTGTCTTCTATTTATAATAAATGGTAAGCCTGAATCAGTTGTTGTCGTCAGATTGATTCTAGGGATAAACACTATGTCGCCAGCTCTACTACCGGTAATTATCTTGGCTTCTAATACTTTTGAACCTAATTTAATTATTAACAAACGGGTGCCATTTAGGAGGCCTGATTTAGGATTTATATTTCTAAGCAGCATGACTGACGTGTTGGCTTTCAAATGTAATGCATGTGGAGGAAGTCCGGGAGGTGTAAGTTCGTTCAAGAATTCAATCGGGTATAAGTTGATGTCAGAGTCACTTTGAATGGATCAGCACTGCGGTAAATTTGTTCAGTTGATAAGGTCAACCTGGACAGAACGGCTGCATTTATTTTGTCAACATTTTCATGGGTTGTAGTCACAATTGCTCTCTCTGATTGATAACGTTCATCCGCAAAGTTCCGATTCAAATCATTGTATACAGCATTTATCAAGCATTCTGGGTCATTTTCAGGAAGGCATAGCGCTGTAGGTAATTTAACAGAATACTTTCCTATTTCGCTGAAAACCGGCTCTGTACCATTTCCGATGCGGAGAAGCCAATTTGCAAAACCGTTATTGTCATCAATAACCCTCATGTTCTTGTTCATGTGAAAAATGGTGACAAAATTCCAAATAATTGACTTGTTAAGTGTGACACTTACTATATCGGCTTCACTTCCTTCGTTAACAACAGGTAGAATTTGCTGAAAATCCCATCCAAGTACACCCACTTTGCCCCCAAAAGGTTTTTAACTGCCTGTTATGTCACAAAATGTCCTGCTCACACATTCAAACACATGCCTGTCCATCATAGGTGCTTCATCCCAAATTATGAGAGAACTACTCTTCAGTAACTTAGCTGTGTCTGATTGGCGACTGATGCTACAGGTGCTGTTATCCGTTATTGAAATTGGAATTTTGAACGTTGAATGTGCTGTTCTACCACCGTGCTGACAAAAGATCAAAGGTGAAAATACAAATTTAAAGAATACTGGGGATGTAGGAGCTTTCGGAATGTCTCCCCTTTACTTAACCTATGGAAAAACAAACACCCTAGCACCTTTAATAACACTTATGACTAACCTCTCGAGCTAACCCTAATAGAAAAAAAAACAGCTCTCGGACTGCTTTGCACTACCTTTCAATACTTAACAAATCACAATGGCGGCCGAAAATCAAAACAATGGTCAAATTAGGAAATTTTAAACTTTCACAAATCTATCAAGGTTTGTTCTAGAGTTTTTAAAATACTTCTATATGACAAACTGAATAAATAAATGCCTGACAAAATATCAACGGTGAAAATACAAATTTAAAGAATACTGGGGATGTAGGATGTGGATGGGGATGTAACTTATGGAAAAACAAACACCCCAGCACCTTTAATAACACTTATGACTAACCTCTCGAGCTAACCCTAATAGTAAAAAAAGAATCAAAATGGCGACTGAAATACCTTCATGTGATCGAGTGAATAATATCACTATGAATGCCACGATTTGCTGAAAAATGCCAACACACACACACATGTATACACCACACACAACACACACACAAACATACACACACACACACACACACACAAACATATCATAACAAAACTGATCACCGCTAAATCAACAACACAACGGAAGTAATAATAATACTTGATGTCATAAATAGATGACGCAAATTGACAACTTTTTACAGTGTCAAAATTAGTTGATTTTGGGAGCCAAGTGTCGTCGGTACATATTTTATGATATTATCTGTTTGACTCAACGAACTTTCAAACTGACTTTAAATTATAAAAGGAAATCAAGTTATCTGTTTATCTATCTGTAAAAAATACATTTCTAATTTTCAAATCTTTCAGTAGAGTTGTGCGCCGTATCAATTTTTTTATTGACTCAAATAAGCACAATGTTCTCCACAATGCTATATTTTTTTAAGAAAGGATTTTTTTGCGATCAATAGAAAAACTTTGACGATTTCAGCTATGGTGATAAGTGCTCACATTTCAGTACATGTTCAGATCATAACAAAGGATGTTAAGTCATAACTAATGCTTTGTGCTTGTCATTGTACACTCACTAGATTTGTTATATAGATAGTATGCACTTGGCTAAGAAGTTCACAACATTGCCATCCGGAAGTAACACTGGCCAACACACAAAACTGTGTGTATCCTTGAAGGTTTATAGTCTGGTTAATACAGTTTAGTGAGAAGTACTCATAAACGCGGATGGCACAAAACAATAACAAAGACATGAGTGACTTCATCTTCGAACTATCTATACCAACATGCACACATTCATCCGAAAATTCACACACACACACACACACACATACATATACACACACACACACGCACCAGTATACACACGTTATTGATAATACTCTTCAACAGTCGTAACGTCACTTCCTTCCTAATGACGCATGGTAACTTAGTAACACTGGCTCTAAACTATCGGAACAATGGCGGACGCCCGTATGAAATATTTCTCCGGCGAGCATAAAAGCGTATCCAGAGGGAAAAACCCATAAATTTGATCTTGTTTTGACTTTTACACATTCTGATCACAAGGCATATGAAAAGTTCTAGCCAGCATGAAGAATAAAAAGTAATGATTTTCTTTGTTTAGAACCAAGATGGCCACCGTTGCCGGGCGGCGTGACATCAGACTACTGAATCCAATTCATACTCCAATTGTAAAGAGATTTGTGACGGAAAGACGATATGCTGAGCTCAACTCAAAGGTACAAAAAGGCCAAACAAGGCAGGGGATGTTCCAAATACCGTGTTTTAAAAGTTTCGATGGAACTCCAATGTCCATATTTTAAACAGCATCAGAAGAAATTGTGATGAATAGTCCAGCAAAATTTTGTGAATTAGACCCAATTTTGACATATCTATTTAAAGAACACATAGATGTTTTGTTACCGATAGTAACCAGCAATATCAATGATTGTCTCAGTTCAGGCATAATTCCTGATGCCTTAAAAAAGCAATTGTAAAACCTCTTTTACAGAAAAATGCTCTGTACATAATGATTAAAACAATTACAGACCTGTATCAAACCGTTCTTTCTTGTCAATAGTCATAGAACGTATCGTCTTGAAAAGACTTTTAAAACACACGAATATTAATAATCTTATCGGATCTCTCCAGTCTGCTTATAACGCCTTTCCTAGTACTGACGCTGCTCTAATGAAAATCAACACTGCCATTCTTAAAGCCATTGACAAAAATAATGATTGTCTTATAGATATTTTGAATCTATCTGCAGCTTTTGACACCATAGATCATGATATAATTTTGAATAGGTTAAACATGACTTTTGGCAAAGTGGGAAAAACCCTTGACTGACTGACTTCTTACTTAAGCAATAGAAAGCAGGTAGCACAAATAGATAAAATAACGTCTCATGAAAATCCTTTAAAATTTGGTATACCTCCGGGATCAGTCATTGGACCTGTGCTCTTTACCATGTACATTCGGTCACTGTCTGAAATAAAACAAAAACAAAAACAACAAAAAACAAAACAAAACAAAACAACATATCTTTCTATCGTTATTCAGATCGCAGCCAATTGTATTAATACGACACACCAAACAATATCCCTCTTCTAATTGCATGCATGGAATCAAAGAAATTGAAGTTTGATAACGAAAAGACAGAATTTATGTTATGTGGAAATGTCAATGAAAATACAAAGTTTTATAAACAGTCTGAATATCATTGGGCGTCCGAGTGACCAAAGCGCGTTGGTAGATCTGCACGATCGATTAAAGATGGGAGAGCTGCTTGCGTCTCTTGTCCCAGCAGTTCCTTGGTCAAGGCAAAGAATGGTCTCGAAAGTCCGACATTTTTCAGCTCTTCATAGCATTTCGTTTTGGCCCTGAAATTGACGGCTATCGCATCATTTCTAGCCGCGATGTACAGTTTTTTATCAGCAGCATCTCTGGACTTGAGCCATTTTCTCTCTGCCCGCCTCCTGGCTAATCCAGCCAATTTTATTTCTGTATTATACCAGGGTGCTAGTTTTTAAGGGAGCATGCGTTTCCACCGTATCAATAATTGACTTGTGGAGACCACTTGCATAATTTTTATTTTTAACGTTATGGTTAAGTTCTTGTTTTAAAATGTTAACGTCTACAGTCTTAATAATAACCTTGTGCTTCATTAGAAATAAAACTCAAAACATATTTAAATGATGGTCCGAGATAAATTTATGAATATTCAAGACAGGTGAAAAGAGAGAATGTTCACTGTCTATTTTTGTCTACATGATCTATTTTGTGGCCATGGTTATTTGTAGGACCGCTTACAAGTTGAATCGAGTTGTTTGTATCAATAAGCTCCCGAAATACTTTGGATTCAATTTTGTTTCCGAAATAATCAATGTTAAAATCACCCATACAAATATTATGCTTTATGTTTATGGATTGAATAGACACAAATTCACCGAACTCTGATACAAAAATCAATTGCTGATATTTTGTTTTGTTGGCTTGGTGGTGGGCTGTAAATACAGTAAAGCGACTTTTTAAAATTGTTTTTCATGAACGGCAAATCCAGCGTACTCAAAGCTTCTAAAATCATCATGGTGGAATGATATATAATCAAAGAGTGACAACCTGTAAATGATGGCAATTCCACCTCCTTTCCTCCCTATGCGTGGAAATGATATAACACTAATGCCTTCGGGTGTAATTGCTTTTAGCACTGGGTCATCATATGAATGGTTAAGCTATGTTTCCAAGATGACAAAATAGTCATTTTGTGATCTTTAATTATGTCGAGTATATCTTGACTTTTATTACGGCACGATCTAACATTTTGTAATTCGGTTGTTATACTCGTATGATCATTACGTGCATGTTGTTTTTGTTGTTGTTGTTGTTGTTGTTGTTGTTGTTGCTCGAAACGGTGCTGTTGCTGCGATTTGTTGTCACGGTGGTTGTTCATTTCATACTTATATGTAGGTTAGTGGGATGGGGAAAGAAAAGTAACAATGAGAGCATAAGAATCAATACATATAAATACATAATAATACTACCGCGTATTAGCGATAGCACATTTGTAAATATAATTCATGTAAATGTAATTAATTCATTTGGAAGGCATACATACATTTACAATAATATATACATATGTTACAGATAAAGAGAGTGAAACATTTTGTTTATAATAACACGAGTTATCAATTTCTGTTAAAAACACGAGTTATCAATTTCTGTTATTTTCTGTTATATTATAGGTTGTCTACTCACGTCCCAGACGAAAACTCTATATTAATTATTACTTACTACACATACTAGTTTTAACTGAGAATAATTAATCATAACACAATTTAAGTCCACAGCTATAAGAGTGATATTTTTATTCATACTCTTGTCTACACAATGTTTCCCGCTAAATAGAATTTCAAGATGATCACTATACTAGCATTCAGGTTTTATTTAGAGTGATGGAATGAGAGAGAGAGAGAGAGAGAGAGAGAGAGAGAGAGAGAGAGAGAGAGAGAGAGGGAGAGAGAGAGAGAGAGACCAAATTTAAGCTGAGTCATTGCTTGTATAGAAATATGACCTGAGTTTAGACAATCCCAGAAACCAATGATCTTCCTGGATTTGTTAGTGCAAGAAGTTTATTGGTCATTTAGTCGAATCCAATCATCGTTGCGTATACGATTCCTGCTGGCCTGTCAGTAGGTACCACAATAGACGTCATTTTTGTGGCAGAAAAAAACCGAAAAATTGAAAAAGCATTGCTATTGTTTATTTTATTTGGGAATAGCGGTACTTGACTTGTAATTGTTATAAGATTGGAGAAATAAGACTTCGAAGATCCACTTCGTTGTCTAACAGTTTTTTTCCCTGATGCTTTCATGGTAGTGATAGACTATGTAAAGGAACAATAAGAGTTACTTGTGGATAATGAAGCAATTTTATCTGTAGAAGTTAAATAATAATTCTTTACGCCGTTAAAACTGCATCAAAATGGATAATAGGTTGACGTGTATTTATTTGTTTTTGTTTGTTTGTATTTTTTTGTATGTTTTTGTTTTAAATCGGGAAGAGCTGTAAATTTAAGACGAGAAAAGAAGCAAATAAAGAGATCTTTTTTTCAGTTTTGGCTTTGGTGAGATTTGCGATACCTCAGTTCGTACAATACTCGCCTCTCAAGCAAAGGGACGTTAATCATAAATAATCGGGTGGCTAGGTCTTTAGGGTGTGTGTGACGGAAAGTACTTTATTTCAGACTAGCGTCCTATCTAAAGGGTAGCAGTTCATTAAGTAACACAGAAATCAGGATACAGTCACGCGTCACAGAACTTAAGGCGCTAAAAGTATATATCGATACCCTCCTAATAACATACAAAGAGACGATTTACAGTGGAAAAATCATCCCCCATTATAGGAATAATACATTTTACTGCACCCTTTCGGTTAAGGATCCCAGGGATGCCCAAGGCAAAACCAAGCAATATAATTACCAGACACGTCCATAACGTAGAATGAAAGTGAAACAGACGTTGCGGAAGTAAAGACACGATGTCTTGAGATTATAGGGGTTTCTTAAGAGGTTAATTTATTATTTTATGCTGCTGGTTCGAACAGTATGCTTATCATTCATGATTTCATGTTGAATTTTGAGAAGGAAAGATTGACTTTGTCAAAAAGTTAAGATGGTTTTTGAATTCAGCAGGTCCGGTTTCCTATATCTCGTGAAACCTTTCTTCTATCTTCATTATTTTGAGAGATATTTAATCTTTTATACATTTTGCTCGTGATTATAGCTATTTTTCTGCCAACATGCAAAATTGCGTGTTTCCTGATGTTTACTTCTTTATTTTTCAAAGACCATTTGAAGAAAATGTCTGAAAAAAATTGGATCTCTTCCCTGGAGTATTCTCTACCCGTAGACGTGAATTACATGTCATATTGTATGATCATTATGTTAATATAGTATATGGAATATGCTATTTCGTCATGCTAGAGGCCAAAACATTTACTTTCGCGAGTGTTTTGGGGAATTTTCAACAGACTGTAGATTTAGGAAAAATTTGTGTCTGGTTCAAATCATGTTATATTTTATTTACCTAGTCACTCTGCTTTAAAAATGTGTATCACGAGTATGATGAATCTTTTTAGTGGTTAGTTACATTACGTCAAAGTTGGAACATGTTCTTACATCAATTGGCAAGCAAAAAATTTCTAAGTTCTTGAAAAATGAATTTGCTCTCAATTTCTTATTTATGTATGTATTTTCAAAATTTAAAAAATGTTTTCCATGACTATCAGAATGCTTTATGAATATAGTAAGAAAAGGCAATTTTAAATATTTTAAAATTGTCTCTTGTGGTACCTATTGTCAGGTATAAAATGAACGCGTCATAGCGTAATCTTAGAATAATTTTACTTCCGCTTTGATTGTGTGTGTGTGTGTGTGTGTGTGTGTGTGTGTGTGTGAATTTTCGTATGAATATGTGCATGTTGGTATAATACAAATCTAGTGGGTGTACAATAACAAGCACAAAGCATTAGTTATGACTTAATGTGATCTGGACATGCACTAAAATGTGAGCACTTATCACACACGCATACCACTCAAGTCACTCAGGTCGATTAATAATGCAGGCATATTGCATCACTCGTCCCTCAGCTGGTCATTAATTTATTCAGTGTCATACTTCGGCGTTCTTGTAATTGTAAATTGTGTAGGGGTAATAAAAGTATCTAGGCGCGCTGTGAGAAATATGTATTGAGTTATTTAAAATCATGAGAAAGTTAGGAGGGATTTGAAATAGATCACTACAAATAATAATAATAATAATAATAATAATAATAATAATAATAATAATAATAATAATAATAATAATAATAATAATAATAATAATAATAATAATAATAATAATAATAATAATAATAATAATAATAATAATAATAATAATAATAATAATAATAATAATAATAATAATAATATATCAGAGTACTTCCATTGACTGCTTCCAACAATTCTATCATCAATACAACAAAAAACCTTAACAAAATAATAGTCACTCACACATACACACACACGCACACACACATACACACATACACACACACACACACATACACACACACACACACGTCCTGCAACAACAGAGTGGCGTTACCGACAATTTCTGTAATTATGATACGATTTTCACACAGGTACAATTGTTTATCCTGAGTCGTCGTTACTGTGGGTGGTAACACCACTTGAAGAAGCTGATGATGATAATAAACGGAATTAAAACAAAAAATCAAACATCGTCATCAATATCGTAATTGTTGGTGCTTAAGCTGAAGATTTGAATATCGTTGGTGCTAATGGTGTAAAAATGATACCCAACAGAGCTGTAGAAAAGCGAAAGGCGAAAAAATGGAGTTAAACAATGTCAAAATTAAAACGATGCCCTGCAATAAAAACAACGAATCAATGACACAAGAAATAGGTGTAGCCTCAGCGACCTTGGTATGACTGCCACGTCTGCCAAATATTTTCTCAGTTCACTTTTGATTGGGTAAGGGATGAGAAATTGGTTGACAACCATCATTTCAGACTGAGTAACGGTTTCCTGATCGATTGCACATCCATATACTTAGGATGACTTTCCAGTTTAAGGCTTTCGGGCATGTCAGCTCGGTTCTCCATTTTCCTCCGAAGTCGCTTCAGTGTCGTGACGTGGATTATCCTTCACTGCGAAAGAAAAGATTGAATTTTTGAACGAATTGACTTCGACGATTAAATCTTCTGCTTCCACAATTATAATAAAACCCAAGTCACTTTCCATCACTCTTATTAGGTTATTCTTTTCTGGCAGGGTCACAATGGTTGGTATTTTGACGAAATAAATTCATGCCCTCTTTCCCAACTACACTAAACTGGATGTCTAAACCAGGGTACTCTTCTCTTTCGTGTTCTTTATTGTAACTCAATGTATTGTCGTTCTGTATGATTTGCCTGCATGACTAAGAACTGACTCCCATGAGTTGTGCTGACCCATGGTGTGTAGTTTGCTCTATTGTTCACGATGTTACTTTTGTGATGACTGTTATTTTGTTATTGGAATTAACGGTGCCTCCTTCTATGTCATCTATACATCTTCAGACACACAGAAGCCACTGTCGCTAGTCACTGGTTGGTCATTATTATTTGTGGGCCAGTTAGTGTTGTTATGATATGAGACAAGTCTGACACACCATGGTCTTCAGACACACCCACGGCCGCAATAAAATTGTTGTCTTTGTCGGTTGCCGGCTGCGCACGGTTGTCATCCCCAAAATTATTGTTTTCCACAACTAACTCCCGTGAATGGTTTACGTAACTGTTTTTGATTTTAGATATCTCTCGAGCCTTTTATTGGTCGTTGAAGGTAGCTACTGATAGGTGTGGACTGGTGATGGGGTCCGGTCGTGATACATGTGTCAACAATGGAGTCGAAGCGTAGGACTAGCGTAGTTCTTAATGGTCATGATCTATATTACATTTCCATTTGCTCGAGGTCATTGGTCACATTGGAATAATATGTGCTCAAAGTGACCCACATAGTGATAAGTGTTCACAGTTTTTGAAATATCTAACATCACGATTGGTCATTTTGTTCAGCTTGACACATGTGT
>NC_088365.1:38546373-38563873 GCF_034508935.2 Berghia stephanieae
AACATCTCTCCACTTTCTTTCTTATGTCTTCTGTAATTGTCCAACTTTCACTGCCATATAATAATACTGACCACACATAGGCCTTCAAAACCCTATGTTTTGTTGTCATTGAGATAATGCGGTTTTTGAAAATTAGACTCATTTTATTAAAACTATCTTTAGCTGTTTCAATTCTTCGTTTAATTTCTGTGCTACATCTGCAATCTGAAGGTATTATGTATCTGCGGATTATATGACTAATAATATTTCTTGATGATGTACTATCCAATTATCGATAAATAATCTACTAGGGCCTCCTCACTAAGATATGGAAAGAAGTTAAAGACGTGGTCATGAGCTGGTCACCATATTTTGTTTACATCAAGCATTTGCCTTTAAACTCTCTGGTTTCATTTTGAAAACTGTCCAGATTGCACGATGAATGGCCTTAAATTGACCTACTTCAACATCCGTGGTCGTGGGGAGATAATCAGAATGTTACTTTACACAAGGAAAGTAACTTTTGATGATTTTCGTGTTCCCTTGAACTTCTGGTTCGATGGTCAAAAAGGAAAAATAGGTAAGGCTGCCAAGCTCATTGATTTTGTTGTTGTTGTTTTATTCACTTTTTTCTCCTCTTTCATTTCCTCCTGCTCCTCGTCCTTTATCGTTACCACTCCTCTTTCTTCGATGTTTCGTTCTCCACAATTTCGCAGGACAAATCTAATATCTATTATTAAAACTCGCCAGAAAAGATTGGATAAAACGCAATGACCAATAAATGTGCTCAAAGCGCTTTACAAGAATCCCAAGCCAAAAGCAGTAAGATGAGTCATATTTGCCTATTGGATGTCTAGTTATATAGTGCTGAAAAAGGTTGGCTGTTTTCAATGAAGATTAAGAATTAGAAACTTGAACATTAAATAAAAACATGATAATTGGTACAATTGTTTTTCTTACCCCCCCCCCCCCACCGTTACAACAAAAACACACGCACAACCTTCTCAACCTTTAATTTTCAATTTCCTCCTCATGGAATTTGAGGCCCCGGCGCATTGCTTTTCAAAAAATTACTCAGGACTTTGGTATTCATTTATTTATTTATTTATTTATTTATTTATTTATTTATTATTATTATTATTATTATTATTATTATTATTATTATTATTATTATTTTAAAAATTTATGGTCGTGTGGCATACTATTCATGGTTCAAGTTCTGCATTCGGCGGCGCAAAGTTGATTCCTTTGAATAGAATCTATCAACACATTTTCTCACCGTACTCAGGTGTACAATGGCTGGTGACATTGCTATTTCTCAAAATAAAATTCTAAATAGCGCCTTACAGGCGTCATGTCTCGTTCTACTGGTTACTTGTTGCTGGCCCCGGATTTAACGTGAAGAGCATTGGGCGCAATTGAGTCGATGTTGCGTTAATCAAAGCTACCGTTTCTAAAAGTAGAATATATATTAGAGGTTTGATCAACGGGCCATCGATACATACATATATATATATTATATATATATATATTTTATATATATATATATAACTTCAATTAAACCAACAATATATATATATGAGTGTTGGTGGGTACTCGTAGGTACGGTAGTGCTCGATAATGATGGTTAGAGCTAATATAAAATATAAATTGTCACTCACTTATATATGGCCATGACGTACGTTTCTGTGGCTTTCGTCCACGTCTTCAGTCGGTATAATGTCCGAAAACAATTTTTTTTCCGTTTGAGGTGTTTACACTCCGTATGTCCTTGCAAGGACATACGGAGTGTAAACACCTCAAACGGAATACATTTTTTTCTTCGGACATTATGCCGACTGAAGACGTGGACGAAATCCACAGAAACGTACGTCTTGGCCATATATAAATGAGTGACAATTTATATTTTATATATATATATAATGCAAATTTTAGCCGAGACGACTCGTTTCTTTATTTTTTACACTTCTTCAGTCGGCGTAATCCATTGTAATCTTTACAATTACAATGAATTACGCCGACTGAAGAAGTGTAAAAAACACAGAAACGAGTCGTCTCGGCCAAAAAAATGTGAGTGAAAATTTGCATTATATATTAGCTCTAACCACCATTGTCGAGCACTTTCGTACCTACAAGTACCCACCAACACTCATATATATATATATATATTTGAGTGTTGGTGGGTACTTGTAGGTTCGAGAGTGCTCGATGATGTTGGCTTGAGCATATAAAAATAAATAAGTTCACTCACTCATTTTACTTACACCACGATCACCATTATTTCCATCCAAACTATCACTATGATAGATAATCCTTTCTTTCCCAGGGGACCGGCACGTCCAACTGCCCATCATGACGATTAACGGTGTTGAGTATCCAAACATACAGAGTGTTCCACTTTTTTACTACTTCGCCAGAGAATGTGGTAATGTTATTAAATTGTCTTCAACGTCGTCCTCTCGTGTTCAATGTATGTGTTGTTTGATCCAAGTGAGGGTTCACAACGAAAAACGCGTACCCTTGTGAAGAATATAGGTATTAAAATTGTCCCAACTATAGGGCACCTCTGTGGTGTAACGGTAGCACGTCTGACCGGTAATCAGGTCTGAGGTTCGATCCCCACTGTTTTTTTGGGATGTTTTTTTTTCTTGTATTTTTCTTTCTTGCTTTGTCTAGCATCTTTCAGATCTTTATCTTAAACCGTTGCCTGCTCCTTAATTTCTTAATTTGATAATTATTGAACTTTAGCGAATCCTTTCGATTATTTCAACACCAGTAAAGAAGTAAGATGAATATCTATAGAATTAAAGATTTTGGGTAAGGCTGAGCGTCACCCCCCCCCACCCAACACACACAAAGAAACACACAACCGCATACATGCATATGCACATGCATACACACATACACACACACATACACACACACACACACACACACACACAAACTCTCTCCCTCAACCCCCATTCTCCCCTCTCTCTCTATCGCCAAACTACCAGGTGTGATGAGACCACCATGAAATCACGGCAAAACACAGACATGGACTTCCTTGCCACACGGCGATCCCGCTCGGGCAGGGAAACGGGCTTTTTCCTTGGTCCAGACTCCTGCTATATTTTTATCCCCTTCTCCCCCCTATTTTTCCTTTCTATTTCTGCTTTGAGGTTTTTGCCCAAGGGGAAAGGGCTGGATATTTGAGGGATGTCATTTTTTCCTTGTAAATAATTATCTCTCTCATTATATTGTGGTGTCTTGTAATTGAAAGAGGCTTGTTTTGTTTCTTTTTCTCACATTTCTGTGAGTTATGACTGGCTCTGTGACATAAGCTGCGGTATTTGGTTTGAGGTGGTCCAGAGAAGAGGGGTTCGTCTGTTTAATTAGAGGTAGATTCTTTCTGTCATTTCACTCTAGATTGCCCTGAAAAAAGTTGGCACCCTGACCGGTCTTCTTTTTGAGCGATATTTCTGCGACCGTTGAGGCACCATTCTGCTGTACAGAATACCATATTTGTGGAGGCATGGAATCCATTAGTTGTTTGATAAGAATTAGGTTTGTTAGGCGCTCATAACTTTGTATTTTATTAGGCTCGTGATTTATTCAACCCTCTTCGTCTGCGCCTAGGTTAGACATTTGTAGTCAGGGCTGTAACAGGAATCATAGCATACCAGTCATCTGCAGGTAAGTATATAAATCCTATCTCAGTTTGTTGCAGACCTTGGACTGAAATCTCCTAAACAATATTCATCATACACAATTCTTTAATGTGATATTGCAATTACTTCCAACACAACTACATATACTTCATATGTAAAAAATCATGGAAAATATTGACAACATATTTCCAATGTCATTACAGGGTATGTCAAGGTTGTAAAAATTAGTAAGGTTTGTAAATCTAAGTCTAAGTATGATAAGTTGAGAAGCTTTTAAAAATCATAATCATATAGTATTATTAAATTAGTTAACTAAGACACTTAAGCAGATAACTGTCGTGCTCTGGAAAACCATATATTTGGTGTGACACTGGCTTTCGGATCGGAAGGATCTGGGTTCGAGCCTCGCTCGGGGAATAGTTGAGTCTTTGGAAAAGGCTCGTAACTCACTTACTCAGGTGTAAAAGTAGTACCTGACCAATATCAGCGCTATCTCTCTCTCGGGAAAAAAATATTTTATCGCCTAACAGGCGTTATGTCTTGTTCTACACGTTACATGTTTGCTGTTGGTCAAGGACCCTTTGTAAAGCGCTTTGAGCACGTTTAGTGGATATTGCGCTATATGAAAGCTCAAGTTTATATTTTCAAGTTTTATTGAAAAATTTGGCCTGAAAACTCGTCTTTCAAATATATAGCTATATATCTTTACAAAACAA
The DNA here is from genome assembly GCF_034508935.2 of Berghia stephanieae. NCBI lineage: Eukaryota > Metazoa > Mollusca > Gastropoda > Nudibranchia > Aeolidiidae > Berghia > Berghia stephanieae. The sequence goes on from NC_088365.1 coordinate 38,550,719, forward strand.
AGACATGAACAATGTGGGAAGGAAGGGTAAACAGATATAGGGGATATAAGACACAGCAGTCCATCCACAATGAGAGGTTAAGAGCGTGGTCTTATGCTTGATCTGAAATTGGCCCCACACTTGAAGTTGATGAGATCGATCATAAGGTGGAAAAAAAAAACAAAACAAGACAAAAGAAAACCTGTGATTGAATTCATAATGCTTTTATTCGCATAACAATGATTTGATCTCCCTCTCTCTCTCTCTCTCTCTCTCTCTCTCTCTCTCTCTCTCTCTCTCTCTTACTCTCTCTCTCCCCCCCTCTCTCTCTCTCTTACTCTCTCTCTCTCTCTTACTCTCTCTCTCTCTCTCTCTCTCTCTCTCTCTCTCTTACTCTCTCTCTCTCTCTCTCTGTCCTAGCAGGCACAAATAAGTCAAAGAATTTGGTAGATATCTAATCATTGTTATTTTATCCTCCATATCCCTAAACGATGGCGCCAAGCAGCACCCGGGTGTAAAATGTAAAGGGAAATTACTCCCGACGATTGGCTACTAAACAAGTCAAACTGCTCATCTTCCCTTCTATTAGCGGCGGGCATTCGGAACATTTTCATGTTCCTGGTACGATTGCGTTCCTGGTGGCGTTGTTCCTGGTACGGAACCTGTTCCTGGTGCGATTGTTCCGGTCGAAGAGAGTTTCGTATCAGTCATGTCCTAAGTAGTACGGCGCATAGATGACACGGGTACGACGTTCGTACTCGTGTTTGTGGTACCAACCACAGATAGACGAGAGGTTTCGTACTCGTGTTTGTCGTACCAACCCCAACCACAGACAGACGAGAGGTTCAGATTGGAGGGAGGGACGTAGGCTGGTTTGCGCGCTGTCTCTCTCTACACACACACACACACACACACATACACACACACACACACACACACACACACACACACAGTAACAGTAACATGACCAGGAACTTGTTCCTGGTGGAGGTTCCTGGTGCTAGTTCCTGGTTGAGCCATGTTCCTGGTGTTACTGTTCTCGATAACCAAAACCCGTGCGGCACTACCTTCTATTATTTTTTGTGGTACTACCAAAGGCTGTCTCAATATTTTTGTAATGCCTCTATCTTTGTCCGATTTTGCAGGGCTATTTTATACGAGCTTAGTGCAACTATAAATTTTTATCTCATATTGCCGTAAGAGCATCATAGAGCCTCTTTTCCCCACTGCGGTTCTAGTGAAGTACTCGTATTTTTATAAATATACACGTAAGCTCACTCGCGTCGGCGATATTCAAATATTTTCTAAACTCTCAACAGATTTGTATGGACAATCAAACTTAGAACGCCTCTACATAGATCAGTTTTTACGATACTACGAGGATATGATCTCATTAGATGTACCGATGTTTGTGACACCGGAATTGGGGAGGAAGGTATTGCCTATATAAGCCTGTCATTTGTCTTTATTTGTGTTTACCCGGTTTTCTATCATTTTGGCTTTTAAATAAGCTAAGTATAAAAACTCTTGATCCACGCTTTTAATAGTGGTTGATTACATGACATATATTGTGTCCTTGATCTTTCAAATCAATGGCATCTCTTTATTTCAAGTCTTATCTCTGATAGGACAACAACCGATACGCGAAAAAGGCTTGACAAAGATTAACCATTACGGTGATGAAACAAGGATACAAGTTCAAGGATTTTAAGGTCAAAATTATGTAAATTCCGAAATTCTTGCTATTTGAATTCAGTTTCGAACCAAACCTTTTAATATTAATATCGACGTGTTATATGGAAATCTGTTTTTCAAACATCAACTGGTTTGTCTGGAGAGACTTCGATTGTGTATTAAAAATGTAAATTATGTTTATACCTTCCTTGAATAACTGATGATATGTAATATTTCTTATTTTTCTCCTTGCCTCCATCACATAATATTACCATGTGTGATATTTTGTGTGAAAATATCAAGGCTGTAATAGAACGACCTTTTTGGGAACTCATGTACAGAAAAACAAAACCAATAAATGTAAGTTTGTCATCTCACGCCCCGACCTCCCAGTCCTGTTACTCCACCTCCTCCTCCTCCTCCTCCTCCTCCTCCTTGTTTTACTACTATTACTACTACTACTACTACTACTACTACTACTACTACTACTACTACTACTACTACTACTACTACCACTACTACAAATACTACTACTACTACTACTACTACTACTACTACTACTACTACTACTACTACTACTACCTTTACAACAACAACAATTACTAATATTACTACTACTACAACAACTACTACTATTACTATTACTATTATTATTAGTCCTCCTCCTCCTCCTCCACTACTACTACTACAACTACTACTACTACTACTACTACTACTACTACTACTACTACTACTACTACTACTACTACTACAATTACTACTACTACTACTACTACTACTACTACTACTACTACTACTACTACTACTACTACCTTTACAACAACAACAATTACTAATATTACTACTACTACAACAACTACTACTATTACTATTATTATTAGTCCTCCTCCTCCTCATCCTCCACTACTACTACTACTACTACTACTACTACTACTACTACTACTACTACTACTACTACTACTACTACTACTACTACTACTACTACTCACTACTGACTATACTATTACTACTACTACTACATACTACTACTACTACTACTACTACTACTACTACTACTACTACTACTACACTACTGCTATTCGTATTACTACCGCTACTACTACTACTACTACTAATACTACTACTACTACTACTACTACACTACTACTACTACTACTACTACTACTACTACTACTACTACTACTACTACTACTACTACCTACTACTACTATACTACTACTACACTACTCTACTACTAGCTACTACTACTACTACTACTACTACTACTACTACTACTACTACTCACTATACTACTACTACTACTACTACTACTACTACTACTACTACTACTACTACTACTACTACTACTACTACTACTACTACTAACTACTACACTACTACTACTACTACTATACTACTCTACTACTACTACTACTACTACTACTACTACTACTACTACTACTTCATACTAACTACTACTACTACTACTACTACTACTACTACTACTACTACTACTACTATACTGCTACTATCTACTTACTACTACTACTACTACTATACTACTACTACTACTACTACTACTACTACACTACTACTACTATGTATCTACTACCTACTACTACTACTATACTACTAACTACTACTACTACTACTACTACTACTACTACACTACTACTACTACTACTACTACTACTACTACTACTACTACTACTACAACTACTACTACTACTACTACTACTAACTACTGCTACTACTACTATACTTAACAAACTACTACTACTACTACTACTACTACTACTACTACTACTACTACTACTACTACTACTACGACTACTACTACTACCACCACCACCACCTTCACCACAACCAACACTACTACTTCTACTACTACTACTACTACTACTACTACTACTACTACTACTACTACTACTACTACTACTACTACTACTACTACTACTACTACTACTACTACCAATACTACTACTACTACTACTACTACTACTGCTACTGCTACTGCTACTACTACTACTACTTACTACTACTACTACTACTACTACTACTACTACTACTACTACTACCAGTACTACTAGTAAGCTGGGGGGGGGGGGGCGGGGGCGGAGAGGGATGAATTTTAACTTGTTACTTCATCTCTGTTTTGTCTTGTGATACAATCTACAGGTGATATCAACCATTTTTGTCCTGTGACTTTGTAAAATATTTTTGTTTTTGTTTTACACAGATAGATGCCTTGGAAAAGAACAGGAAGACAATGTACCCGAGGATGTTCTCTTATGTGGAGAAGCTTATAGTGATGAACGCGAAAAGAGGATGGGAATTTTGTGTTGGGAAGAAGGTAAGCTATTATTTTTCTACATCATCAAAATTTGCTCGTGTCAAAAATCGAAAATGAATATATTAAGTCTACTGAACAAAAGTGCAATATGCACGGAGTTTATTTTGTACAAATTAGATTAGATTAAAAACAGTCTATGAAGTAGATTTTCGTCAATCCTCTGATTCAACCGCTGATGTCTACGTCAGAGCTTTGCGTATCAAGTTTTCACGACGATCAACATTCTGATGTCACTTCAGATGATCAACGAGTTTTGTATAAGAAGTAGATTTCCTCTGATCTCAATAATTTGCCTTATTTTTTGTACTATATCATTGACGTTGATGCTATTGTGGCATTTTTTTATGTTACTCACGATGCTCACAGAGGCCCCCCCTTAGTCCGGCCATATGACGGACCCTTCCCGGTGAATGCTCGAAGTGAGAAATATTTCGACATAATGAGGAACGGAAAAACTGTACGAGTTTCAATTGATAGATTAAAACCAGCGTACTTAACCAATAAATCCGATCAATCCAAGGGACCACTATATAATACAGTTCGCAACACGGCATGTTCCGGGAGCAAGGAACACCTCATTTCACCAACCTAGTCAGTTGCCTTTGCCGCCTACTACTTCTACTACCAACACTCCTACAACAAGGCGCGACAGAGCGATAGGATGTCCTGCGAGGTAGAAAGATAACTTCACGACATGGAGATCATCACTGTGCGTTCTGAGGGGGGAGTTATGTGGCATCCAATGGTGTTTAGTTGATTTCTCCCTAAATTATCTGGCCACTTCCTATATTGTTTACTTTCCTACTTCCGATTGGAGTAGCTAACATTCACTTTGTCTTTGATTAAAACTTCTCGTCTTAACTTTCACTTTTCGTGATCGTCGGCATTCCTTTCTTAAGTAAGATCGTAGCATTCACACATCTTACATCATCATCATCATCATCATCATCATCATCATCATCATCATCATCATCATCATCATCATCATCATCATCATCATCATCATCATCGTCGTCGTCGTCATCATCATCATCAACATCATCATCATCATCGTCGTCGTCATCATCATCATCAACATCATTATTATTATTATTATTATTATTATTATTATTATTATTATTATTATTATTATTATTATTATTATTATTATTATTATTTTTATTATTATTATTATTATTATTATTATTATTATTATTATTATTATTATTATTATTTTTTTATATTTATTATTCATTATTATTTTTTTATTATTATTATTATATTATTATTATTATTATTATTATTATTATTATTATTATTATTATTTATTATTATTATTATTATTATTATTATTATTATTATTATTATTATTATTATTATTATTATTATTATTATTATATTATTATTATTATTATTATTATTATTTATTATTATTATTATTATTATTATTATATTATTATTATTAGTATTATTATTAGTATTATTACTATTACTATTAATAAAGATAGGAGAAGAGGATGTGCCAGAGACAAACCAATTCAAATACTTAGAATCAACTGTACAATGAGATGGAGGTTAAGAAGAGGGTGCAGGCAGGCTGGAATAATTGGAGGAAGGTAACTTGAGTTATGTGTGACAAACGAATTTCTGCGAAGCCGAAAGGGATAATATATACAACAGTTGTAAGACCAGCGATGCTATTTATACTGACTAGAGACAACAGCTACAACAAAGAAACGAGATAAAGAAGTTTAGGTGGCAGAAATGAGGACTTTGAGCTGGTCACTTGGCTGGACAAAAAAAGATAAAGTGATTATTGAACGAATGCGAAGGTTGAATGAAGTGAAGAATGTTTCAATAAAGATGAGAGAAGATAGATTGACATGGTTCGGACATGTAAAGAGACGAGAGAGGGAGTACTTGGGAAGGTAAGTATTAGATTTACAATTAGCGGGAAAGAGGAAAAAGGGACACTCAAAAACTAGATGGTTCGATATGGTAAAGGGCAATATGAAAGAACTGGGCCTGGAGGAAGATGATGCTCTGAACCGAGATGCATAACTGTTGTTATTTTATTATTATTATTATTATTATTATTATTATTATTATTATTATTATTATTATTATTATTATTATTATTATTATTATATTATATTATATATTATTATTATTATTATATTATTATTATTATTATTATTATTATTATTATTATTATTATTTATTATTATTATTATTATTATTATTATTATTATTATTATTATTATTATTATTATTATATTATTATTATTATTATTATTATTATTATTATTATTATATTATTATTATTATTATTATTATTATTATTATTATTATTATTATTATTATTATTAACGAGGGTACTAACACATCAAGAGCTATAACAACAATAAAATGATATAGTTCCATAGAGTCAACATTAGTCCATCATAAAGGTCTCTACAGCGTAAAATTGATTATAGCTATTGTTTGATACTATTGGATAGGACGCTAGTCGATAACAAAGTACTTTTCACCGAATCTAACAAAGTCACTACCGAATCACTGTTGGATGGAGAGAGGAGTCAGAATAAAATCTCAATTTCACCCGGGATCAATCCTTGTCTCTTTTCGAGCTATCAGGTCCCCACGGTGCCAGGATTTACTTTAAAGTGCCCTGTAGAGCTTTACAATAAAGCTAACTGTTAAACATACGTACACATCGATATCTATATTCAGTTTAAAATGTTATGCAAAACAGTTCAGTATTAATATGATTCTTATCTGTTCAAACACTCGGAGAAGATAATGTTCTATTCAAAGAGTTTCTCGGGCTTGAGCTGCACTGTTAAAAGCACTAGATTTTCTTAAATGAAAAGTACTGACGCATACTGACTTTTTACAAGCTATTCTGATGCTCTAAAACACGGTATTTTGAGTAAGAGTCACCAATGCTTATGAAACATTTATTGGCCATAATAAACATTTTTGTTCCATTTTCATCATCACCGGAATCGTTATCACCTCGTCAAGACTATTTCATGCGCTTATTACACTTGGGATATCCTTTCTTAATAAACCTACTTTCCTTTCTGTAGCATTTTCAAAATGGTGTCGATATTGATTGCCCATTTTCGATCTGTTGGTGAAAAACGTTCTTACTATATGACCAATCATCGCCTCCAATATTACTCGATTTAAAACACCACGTGGATCTTTATTGTTTTCCATACTTCCAATGTTACTTAATTGCATACAACACTTGATCTGAATTGTTTTCCTTAATTCCGATATTACTCGATTTCATACACCACTTGGATCTGTATTGTTTTCCATCTTCCTAATTTATGATCCAAGTTGCACATATGATAACACACATTTTTGATGACGATTTAAATCCTTAAAACCTGGGAGTTTTCTTTGCGTATATCTTTTACTTTTACAAGTTGTTGAGGGATCTAAAACGAGCTTCTCTAACATTTGATTACACATAAGCCCTTGTTCCCACTCCTCGTTTATACTATTAACCTTTTCTGAAAAACAAAAACATTATTTTGACTGTATATTTGAAATACTCCTCTCATAATATGTGCCTCTCTGACATCTACTTTTGCTGTATTAAGTCTCATACGCTAATGCTCCTTATCCAAATCTAAAAAGTATGCCCATGTTGTCAATTGAATACCGATTTTTCGAGCTTCCAATTATTTCCAATAGCCAGTCAGTTGTCAAAAATAAATAGTAAAAAGGCTAGAAAGCAAACTCCAGTCATTATTTCGAAGATGCCGATAATTAAAACTCTCCAATATGTTGTCACATTGTACAATATTTTATTTGTTCCAAGAAAATACTGATAATGGCAATCTTAGCAATATTTGACATTTTCCAGACCAGCCCTTAGTTTAGGGTCAGATGTATTTCATTCTCTCCAGGGGAGTTCGATTGAAGCTTTGAATTTTAGAAACGTGATTCCTTGGCAATTGTTATGATCCCCTGCTTAGAAATACCTACATTTTAAATTAATTTAAAGTGAATGATATGCCCCGCAGCAAAACAATAACTGATTTTAGAGCTTTTGAGGGGATATGATCTTGTCCAGGTGTTTTAACTCTATTTAGTTTGTTGATTGTTTTGTCTATGATTATTTTTTCTTTTGATGATGTTTCACACATCATAAGTAAATTTTTACATGAAGACAAAATGCATAGCGACATTCATGATGGCGTCTCATTATGAAGTCCCAAATAATTCATTATTTCTGTGCAAGATGTTGGAGGTGGCAATCTCCAATCTTTCTGTCGCTGTAGTTTCTGCTTTATTTGCTTTCGTTTTGATAATATCTGACTCAAGACATTGTTTTGTAGGTTTATTTATAACTCGTGTCTCTGGGTAGATGAATCTGAGTCACCATGCAAAGGAACTTGTTCCAGATTAAGCCGAATTTTTTTCTTTACCATAATGTCAATCCAGAAATACTGGGTAATTAACACGGTTTGATATGATGGGACATTTTATGCTAGTATATTATCAAAAGGGTAGAAAACAATTGTTACTGTCCGCGTATAGCTACATAAACCGAACAAACTTCGATTACTTATTCCTTATGACAACGATAAAATAAGTCTTCTTCTTTTATTCTTTGTAGGGGACAAGTCTTTGAGATGATTGATTAATTTATTTCATATTTCTTTCTATTTTGACTTGATTATTAAAGCGTTTCAAATAGAATTAAAGCTACAACTGGAATCGTTACAGTTAGCGTTTCCTTGCCAAATTATATTTATTGGACTGCAAGAAATGAATACCGGTGTGTTTTCCGAATAGGATGAAACTATTCATTTTATTTATCTCCTGGTGAAAGTTGTCCCTTGTGTCTCTACCTAAGGACCAAACTAGCCCATATGTTAGCCGCATAAAATGTATAATACCATAAAGTAGCCCAAATTATGCACAAAGATTTAGGGATAAGACGAAATACCCACAGTAGGGCGCAAGCCCTGGTCTTATAGGGTTGGTAATGCAATACACTAAGCAACACTTCTCCCACCCCCATCATCCAATTGTACCGATGGATTAAATCGGCCGTGCAGTTCATAGCATTAGGCAACCATAACATAAAGATGACATTGATTTCATAAGGATCGGTCGATTGTCAATTTGTCTTTCCCAAGCTGAGAGCGGGACTCAAACCGTAGCCATCGTAAAGTTATAGCCTGACACTGACCAGAAAATGACGTCAAAATGCCAGTCTTTTGCCGAAAAAGAAAACAAATCGTGAGTTGTATTCAATAGTTCAACCAATGAAATAACTTGTTTCCATGAGCTCTACTAACGACAACTCACTAGACGCTACACAAACCTAAAAAATGACGTCAAACTGCCAGTCCTAGAGGGTTCTAGTGTCAGGCTATAATATTTGTTAACGATGGCGACGCTCAAACCCTGGACTGTTCGATCCGAAGGCGATTGTCATACCACAAGGCCACATCGCCACACTTAATGGATTCCCCGACTTGCGTTATTATACATGAATGAGAAAAAAATGCGTTTTCCAATTTTCATTACCATTTTTACATTTATGATTTTTTTCTTTCTAAAACAGTTCGGCCTGGCGGATATTGCCCTCCACGTAGCTACACAAACAGCATTTCAAGAGGCTCCAGAAGTTTTCCACAAATTCCCCGGTATTAGGGCGATGAGAAGTCTTACAGAGGAACAGAAATATCTGAAAGTTTATTTGGACACAAGGCCATATACACCGCTTTAATGATTTGATTGATTGTCATATATGTTTGATTGTGTGTGTGTGTGTGTGTGTGTGTGTGTGTGTATGTGTGTGTATGAGAGAGAGAACGAGAGAGATAGATAGGTAGAGAGAGAGAGAGAGAGAGAGAGAGAGAGAGAGAGAGAGAGAGAGAGAGAGAGAGAGAGAGAGAGAGAGTTAATTTGTGTATCTTAGTGTGAGAGGTAATTGAAGTGGAAATAGATTATATATCCATATATGAATATATCCTGAGGGGTTTCTTGATCTTTAGGGACTTTTCTCGAGACAGGACCTAGATAAGCAGTGCAGCGCCGCACAGTGAGCAACAGGAGACAAGTTTTTTATCAAGGAAAAAATGAGAGCCCGGGTCAATGCAATGCTTGATCCACTCGGCATCAAGCTTATTATTATCAACATCATCATTGAACGGGATACATGCAGTTACACTGATAAACATTGGCTCCGCCTGAAATCCTAAATAAATGGAGGAACATTTTGTCGGCACCATTTCTTCTGATTAAGTGGTAATGTCACCAATAAACAAAAATTGTCATGTTTTAAAACAGGATTTGAACCTTCCACCCTAACATAATAACATTAAAATACAACAGTGCATGGAATACTATACATGCACCAACTCTGCCATATAGGAAGTGTTTGCTCTCGATAAGGTTCGGGGAATATTTGATCTGACGGCGGGTTGGGAGAGGAGTTGGCGGTGGGCGGAAGCGAGGTGATCTCTCTGTCGTATTTCGATAACGATCTTCTCATGGTTGATTATGAAATTCCAAAACCATTGCCGTCCTCTTTCATGACTTATCGATAGATACAAGAAGACTTCTTTTCGCAGCTTTACGAGAGTGGAATCAATAGAGATTCCGTACCGTATCGTGTTGTTTAAGAGCCTAATAAAACCTTTAACGGCCCTGTGAAACGTTCATGCATAGACAAAAAAATTTCAAAGGTATATTAACAGTGTTTGTTATTTGACAATATTGAGTATACAATCACTATTTCAAATGATTTAAAGCAAGAGATTTCATATCAGTCTTTGGTAATAGCGACATGATGTAGAATCTATGCCATAAATAATAAATTTAATACAAACTACATAAGTGGTATGTTTATAACAATTAAAGCGAATTGTTATTATTTGGAAAGTAGTATGACGTGAACTCATAATCACTACGTCAGCACAAGATTTTTTGGAATACGATGAATTCATTCATACTTTGTGGTGCGTACCTTGTTTTAATTTTTTACAGTGTAAAATCTTTTTTTTTTATGTCAGCTGTTTTAAAGTAGTTTTTTATAGGTTTTAAAGAAGAAAACTTTTTTTAATATGGCACCAATACGATCCAAAATCTAGATTCAATTAAGACAAATTGAGTCAGAGGTTGACACAAATTTTTACAACTTTTGATAGAGGGACAGTTGATAAAAACCAGAAAAACACGCGCCATTAATTAAAAATCTGACTATAATAGTTTTATTGTAATCTCATATATCCCGTATAATAATGGTGATGATAATACATGTTCATCACCATCATCATCATCGATCATCATCATCATTCAAATCTTTCGAATGCACAAAGTTCACAGCTTTTAACATTATGTTTTTATGTTTATACCATCCACCTCCATCAAAAGTTAATAAAATAACACATTCAGGCGTTATGCGAGATATGGAAGACCTTATAGAATTATATATTTCTTTTACTGATCGTTTTATAATTTTTGGTGATTTTAATCTACATTTTGATTCAGCCGACCCATATTCAAAGCGAATGAGGAATCTTTTAGCCAACCATAATCTTTTACAGATCGTTTTAAATCCCACCCATAAGAAAGGCCATATTTTAGATTGGGTTGCAACAAACACTACAACCTGCCCCGACCATTTCGTTATTATGTTCAACATACACAAATCTAAACCACCAAAAGTAAAGTCGATTGTTACGTCCCGTAACATAAATTCAATTAAACCTGAAGAATTCTCCAGCAGTGTAGAATCAGAGCTAGCTATTCTTGGATCACAAATTACAGTTGATTCCTTTAATGCCACACTGCGAAAGATGCTTGACCATCACGCACCATTGCGCACAAGAAAGATGACAAGACGACAAACCGCGCCATGGATGACGGAAAAAGTAATGGCTGCAAAAAGACGCCGCAGAGCTGCTGAACGGCGATGGCGTAAGTCACAGACTAACGAGGATCGTCAACGTTATAAAGATCAAGGCTAAAAATTTAGGTGTCATTCTGGATAGTTCTTTGTCTATGGATCAGCATATAAACAATAATGTGAAAATTATGTACTTTGAGCTCCGTAGAATATCACAGATGAGGTCGTTTTTACCTTTCAACACCTTGAAGATAATCGTCTCTGCATTGGTCTTGTCACGTCTTGACTACTGCAATTCACTGCTTGCTGGTCTCCCTAATAACAAAATAAAAAAGCTCCAGAGAGTACAGAATTGTGCTGCTAGGTTTGTCCTGGGAAAATCTCATTACGATGATACACAGGACATGCTTCGAATCCTCCACTGGCTGCCAGTCCGGGCTAGAATTGAATATAAAGATATGAAGTGAGTAGAAAAGTGCCAGAAGACAATAGAGAATAAAAATTTTTTCGCGGCGGTGGTGGGGTTTGAACCTGCGACCTTATTGGTACGACAACTCCGCCTGGCAGGTGAGAGCGTGGCTCTACCGTGTGAGCTATCCACGAACACAAAAATATTCGTATCAAACCCAAGTCATTTCTAGATCCCTCTCTCACCCACTTCTGGAGACCGCCGATTCGTTCGCACACCACCATCGCGAAGTTATTATTGACCAGCAGTTAAGCTTAATAGCCAATATTCTCAAACAAAACATATAACATAGAAACGATTGAGACATTGAGTATGCTCCGGTGTATGGGGTGAATTTTTAATTCAGAAAAGTGAGTGGAGCAGGCACTTATGTTGGTAACAACAAGATATGAAGTGAGTAGAAAAGTGCCAGAAGACAATAGAGAATAAAAATTTTAATTGAATATAAAATAGCCCTTGTCTGCTTTGGTGTATTTGAGTCTCCTGTCCCTCTTTACATTCAACACTTACTCCAACCATACGTACCTCTGAGAAATCTTAGATCCCACGATTCAAAATTGTTAGCATCTCCTAAAACTAAACTTAAGTATTTTGGTGATAGGTCTCTTATGATATTCGGACCCACGATTTGGAATGATCTTCCTCAATCTGTGAGATTCTCGAGCTCAATAGACATTTTCAAAAAAGCCATGAAAAGACATCTTTTCAGGAAATATTTACTTAATTGAACTTTAAATGTATTGTATGTGACATTTATATTGATGATGTATTGATGCCCTTTTATGCTCTTAATTGTTTTGATACCTTGGTCTTTTTTTTTTCTTTTTTTTAAAAAAG
>NC_088365.1:38566373-38611373 GCF_034508935.2 Berghia stephanieae
TATCTATAATAATAATAATAATAATAATAATAATAATAATAATAATAATAATAATAATAATAATAATAATAATAATAATAATAATAATAATAATAATAACCATATTTATATAGCGATTTTCGTCGAAACCTCAAAGCGCTTTTTAAAAAAACCCAAAAAACAAAACAAAACAAACCAAGGTATCAAAACAATTAAGAGCATAAAAGGGCATCAATACATCATCAATATAAATGTCACATACAATACATTTAAAATTCAATTAAGTAAATATTTCCTGAAAAGATATGTTTTCAGGGCATTTTTGAAAATGTCTATTGAGCTCGAGAATCTCACAGATTGAGGAGATCATTCCAAATCGTGGGTCCGAATTTCATAAGAGTAAGTGACCTATCACCAAAATACTTAAGTTTAGTTTTAGGAGATGCTAACAATTTTGAATCGTGGGATCTAAGATTTCTCAGAGGTACGTATGGTTGGAGTAAGTGTTGAATGTAAAGAGGGACAAAAGACTCAAATACACCAAAGCAGATAAGGGCTATTTTATATTCAATTCTAGCCTGGACTGGCAGCCAGTGGAGGATTCGTCGAAGCATGTCCGTTGTATCATCGTAATGAGATTTTCCCAGGACTAACCTAGCCGCACAATTCTGTCGCAGTCATCATCATTTCCTTCACTGTTATCATGGAATCCATCACTGTTAACATCGAATCCTTCACTGTTATCATCGAATCCTTCATTCTTACCACACAAAAATTACACTTACTTTACCACATAACATTATTTGGTCAATAAATTTTTATTTCACAAATCATCGTCTATTGAATAAGGCTTAAACAATTGGGGAGGGTATGGTTGAAGGTGGCGGGATACAGCGGTACGGTCTTTACTCTATTTATGCCCTTGCGGTCCCGAATTTAAATTCCCGTTGTGCTTTGTGGTTTTAAGCAAGTCGCCCTCGCTCACTTTGCTGTTCTGTACTGCGACTGACTCCTGGGCTTTTCTAATCTTCCAAGAAGTGGACGCCGAAGAAAACAGAAAAAAATCTCTTAGTGTATGACAAAAGGGGGTTTGATTTTAAAAAATATCGGAAAAGAATCAATATCAATTATATCTTTTGAAAAATTTGTTTGTTATCGAAACTGGACGGGCTAACTAAAAGCACCTTTTAGCTGTCGTCTTGAAAAGAGAGTGTAATTCTTTTGTTTGTTTTATCTACTATTTCCTCTTCTATTGGTTTATCTTAGATGAAAATTCTTTGTTATAATACCGTTTCTGATCGAAATAGTGAACTATTGGCCGCAAACTCGATATTCAGATATGTGTTTCATCATGTAATTTTATATCATTGTGTCATGTATTGACTGTATTGACCTCATTTACGAACAGAATATTGGGATCAATCTCTTTGATCGATACAGAATTGGCCAAATCGGACTATGTTAATAACGTACATTTAAGTTCAATTATTGGAATCAGGAACTTTGACAACTTATTATTATAACAAATACATGATACGGGCTATCAAAAAAAGAAAAGAAAAGAAAGAAAAACAAACGAAAACAAGACAATAAATCAGATAAGAAGACAGAACGTACAAAATCAAAATAAATAAAACAACACAAAGCAAAACAAAAATAACCCAAGCAAACAACAACAAAAATAACCAGATTTTATAAATTAATGTACCCAAACACTTAACAAGTCAAATTTTAAATAAACAAAGCCTCACACTTGTCATGCCCTAAATTTTTCTTGAATTTCTATTTCTTTGCGAGATAGTTCATGTCCAACGATAACGTGCTCAATGCTGGATTTAATAAACATCCCCTTTCCATCTTTACAGTGCAATGACAAGAAGAAAAAAAAAGAAGTAAAAATTCATTGACAGCCAAAAATTGGTTTAAAGAAGAATGTAAAATGTGAAACAGTTCTCTCGAGGACTAGGTTCACTCTATGAAGCTGGGCATCTGGTTTTAAAATAGTTAAATCTTGTATTCCCAACTGAAATGAGAGCTTATCTCCAATACAAATAATTATATTCGTTGATTCACGCCCTATAGATGATGACTAAGAGTTGGCCGTTGCAGTCAAGCACAAAACGTCGTTACGATTGTGGGAAGCAGAAGTCGTAACATCACACCTTCCTCTCTTCCAGTTCCAAACTCCTTGGAAGTGTGTAAGACTAACAATGAATTGCTTACATATTGAATCATTTGGTGGCACAACTAGTTTAGTAGCAAGATATATTGGCAGATTCTTATGATTACGGGACGTAAAAAACCGAGGATGGATGCTCTTTATTGACGTCTAACACACATATATTATTTTAAGCCAGAAAATAATACCATCACTCTGAAACCAGGAGATCAGTTGCACAATATATCCAATCCTTTGAAAGACTGGTTTCACACTTCCAATGAAATTGGAACCAACATTTTAGGTCACATTATTTTGCTCCCTATTTACAGATTCAATAATATGTAACTTGTTAGTAAAACTAGGTTTAAAACAGTCGCTGTATCTCTCCCATTTCTTGTTCAGTCTTTGTCTTAACTCTCTGTTTTGTCTACTCAAGTCTCAATGGGAATGGTCAATGAGTGGAGCCAAATGCCATTTGGAGTTCTTTTAAGAAACAATGGCAACTTAATCAAAGGCCAAACTAAATCAAATTTCAAATAAAATTGAAGCCATTCAAATCCATAATTCTATTGACTGAATTATCTGGCTGCGGAAGCTGGTCTCTGTTTGCAGAGTCCCCGATGAGGCTACAAGCCTTCGAGAATAAATTAATATCACAGAAAACTAATCGACAGTTCCTGGAAAGACAACAGGACAAATGTGTTCGATGAAATAAGAATACTGGTAGGTCCACAAGAGTCCCTCTTTGCCATCATCAAAAAGAGAAAGCTCTCTTGGTTTCGTCATGCGACACGACACGACTAGTGGTCAAAACAATTAGTACAGGGCTAAAGGAGAGAAAGAAAGAGGCCGACAAAACAAGAACTGGGTTGGTAACATTTAAGTTAAGAATAAATAGACAATGATAAACTCTCATCCGCAAGGATGAACGGCGCCAAAGAGATGAGGATCAGCTCACATGTCTTCTCTACAATCGACGCGTTCAAAAGACTGAGGTGAGGTTAGGCGAGGTAAGAAGTATATATATATATATATATATATATATATATATATATATATATATATATATATATATATATATGACTGACTTGACTTAAGGCCTTTAGCTTCCTAATCATCCGATCGGGACGCCTCGGCTGCCTCTCTAATCATCTGTCATTTCCTTTCACTTTTCACGGTCTTGTGCTGTGGATGCTAATTTCGTGAGGTCTTCCTTTGATTTTAATACTTTGTTATTTTGAAGGCGTTTTAGGTCTCTATTGAGGACAATGTGAATTGACGTGGGTGGTCTACCTTGATATTTCTTGTGTCCGGATGGGGTGAAAAAAGTATTCATGGCTTTATTAGCTGGTATATTTACATCTCTTCTGAGTATATGCCCCAAAAGCCGCCATCTTGCCTCCAGGATATATATATATATATATATATATATATATATATATATATATATATATATATATATATATATATATATATATATATTGCAATATAAGACAAATGGAGTTCAATTGATGCTAAATTTTATACATGAAGCTAAGTTATGTGTATGTCTGATCCAATTTTATCTTGGACAAGAGAAAGAACGATTTGTTGTTAGAACTCCACGCCTACTATTGTCATTGTCAATGTTATTACAGACATGTTAACCATTTAACTGCTGGACTCTGGAAATATACGTATTTAAAAATTTATCCAGAAAGCTCGTCCATCACATATCGATCGATTTAAGTGACAAACATTAAAAATGATAAAACCTGGACCTGTTTTCTGGCCAAATTTTCAAATACGAGTTTTTCATGTCACAAAAGCGTTGCCAAGCCAGCCAACCGCTTTAGCTCTCGCTACTGAACAGTTTGCACAACGCGAAGCGACAGCGAAGTGAGGTGTTTGTACTGCTTTTCTTTGCCTCACCATACGAAATACGCACCCACACTCGAAAGTATCGTGCCTCTCTGCTGGTGTAACGCGAGGTGAGTTTTAGTGGCCAGACTTGCATTGATTCAAAGTGATTATAATAATATCTTATATAAGCGTAGTTTAACATAGCAACCCTTTCTGTATTCCAAGTTTCTTTATCGTCAGAAGCGTTATACTATTCTCATGCATCTTAAATATAAATATAAACGGAATAAAATCTCATGAATACTATTACCAACTATGTGACGGTGTCTAACACCAAATGAAATCGTAAGTCGGATAAGTATTATTTAAATATTTGGTAAAAAGTGCAAATTGATTTCCTGCTGCTGCTGCTGATGTTGATGATGATGATGATGATGATGATGATGATGACGATGATGATGATGATTATAATAATAATAATAATGATAATAATAATAATAATAATAATAATAATAATAATAATAATAATAATAATAATAATAATAATAATAATAATTATTATTAGTATTATATTATTATTATTGATAAAACAATAATAATAATAATAATAATAATAATAATAATAATAATAATAATAATAATAATAATAATAATAATAATAATAATAATAATAATAATAATAATAATAATAATAATAAAAATAAAAATGTTAATAATAATAATGGTAACAACAACAATAATAATAATAATAATAATAATATTATTATTATTATATTATTATAATTATCATTGTTATCTTATTATTATTAATATTGTTAATTTTATTATTATTATCATCATCATCATCCTCATCTTATATTATCATCATATCATTATATCACTGTAAAGCGATTAGAGCCTGTGACGAGGTAAAGCACTATATAAATGCCATTTATTATTATAGTATTATTATCATCATCATCATCATCATCATCATCATCATCATCATCATCATCATCATCATCATCATCATCCTCATCATCATCATTGTTATTATTATTATTATTATTATTATTATTATTATTATTATTATTATTATTATTATTATTATTATTATTATTATTATAATTAAAACTTCCAACGGGCATTTTATCGAGGCAAAGTCGGAGGTTGCTGTCTCTTGACGAATTCTGGCAACTAGTGCATGGACAGCTTCTCCTATCGTCTTGTTTGGTTGTGTCTACAATGTGTAGAGCTCCAAGACAACGATTCACTTGGGGTTGAAATGGTGAACCATTTGATACTGGATCTTATCCATCGACAGTTCGTTGGCATTCTTTGGGGGATGCCTCTGTGGATCTTGGTTTGACAGCAGTTTGAAGATGGCACAAGACTGGTTTTTAAGGAATATCTCGACGATCTTGTCCGATTTGATGGATTGGCCTTTGCACATGTCTGGAAATGTGACCAGTAATCCGTCCAAATCTCTGCATTGGAATAAAATTCGCAGAACTTGGTGTTGGTCACTGGTTCTTGAATCACTCTAACAAGGTCACTAACGTCTCCAACTGCTTCGTTTTCGGGTTTATTGATCACGGAACAGACCAATCAACACTTTATTCGTCATGATGATATCAATAAAGTAGCCATGGCAGTTAGTTTAGCTGACGCAAGTGCTAATCTGTGTCTTATATCGTGATCTGACTTGCTATTTGCCTCTATTCTTTAGCCAAGATAGTCTTACACGATAATAAAATTGATAGAATTTTTCTGAAGTAAAAACTCCATCTTCAAAACTGTGAATTCTGCGACATGTGGAAGATGCTATATTTTCTTACGATCGATTGAAATGACTCCCAAAATGTCAACCAAATTTGAAGATGTCAGGTTTTTAGCTGGCTCATAGATAAAAGATCTTGGAGATAGCGTGGGGCTGTTTAAACACAGTTGATTCAGCCTTATACATATCCTCTCTTTGACGGGACGCCAATTCAAGAAGACAAAGAAGATGTGTTGCTTCATCTCGCCGTTTTTGTTTTAGTGAGGCGTGTAGCGTTGTTTTGAATAACGCAATCGTTTTATGTTTTCAAAATTAGTTCCAATTAAAATAGCGGGAATAAGCTTCCAAAGGGTTTAAAAAGCTTTTACTGTTAACATATTAATAGCAGATACTCAACTTTTGAATATTTTTTATCATTCAAATCAGAAAATAAATGCTAAAAAGGAAACCATTCTATAGTTTGTAAAATATGTAGCTTAATAGTGTTGACTTTTCTGTCGAATATCTCGAAAATAATATTCGGGCAAATCTCATAACCAGAATATTTCGTTATCGGAAATGGCACGTTATGAGAAAAAAGCCAACAAGAAAAGTAAAAATTGCATATATTTAGATGATGATAAACTGAAAAAGACATCTCCCCCCACCCCACCCCCCCCTTTCAATAATGTGGTCGTTTTGTATCTCAGGCAAAGAGAAATGTACTCGTGTTCACCAGTGTATAATTACAATCGGGATGAAAAAAACACAACAAGCGTTAATAATTGTTCTTTAATATCATTGGGTAACTTCGTGCGTTCATATCATTAAAATTTGTCAGTTAAACACTTTGAGCAAATGTTAAAATTCGATTATTTACATGTTCTGATTTAAATCAGTATATTTACATTTATTGACATTCTTGTTTTTACAGGAACTTTCAAAATGACTCTTGGTCGAGAACATTGATGGATTTTTACAACAAATGAGATAACCCAAAAGAGATTGGATTACCAAGCAATCTTTTCTAAAAAGTCACAATCCTTTTGGGGGTGATGAGGTAACTACAAAGATAAATCTATTGTCGAAATTCTCAAATCAGCTATTTGAGAAATACACACACTTCACAACTGTTTACTCTTTTAACTCTCTTAAATCCCTAGTCACAACACCCATCTTTACATCATCAGTTTTATTGAGGTTGTAGTAGCCTTCTCACTCTACACATCATGGGTCAAACAACACCGGGATTTGATGACCTCATGTCAGCTTTCCTACCGTGGACATCATCTGTCACAAACAGCACCAACGATACTGATAGTTTATGGACAATGTATGGTTACAATTTTACCAACTTCTCATATATCATGGACAAGAATACGGAAAGTATATGGGTCACTCATGCTGACGATATATTTTATAAAGGAGGGAAAATCAAAGAAAGCAACATTTTCCCTGTAGTACATGAAAGTTTGAATAACAGAAGTACATCACATCAAGCCGACGAGAGCTTGGTAAGTCTTCATGGATTACCATTGTGGAAAGGAATTCCTTTAGGCGTTGTCCTTGTGTTCCTATGTCTGCTTACAACGATTGGGAACGTTGTGGTCCTGCATGCGGTTAGAACCGAACGAAGGCTACAGACAGTAAGTATAATTATTTTTTTGCGGTTACTTTACTTATCAAACTCTTCGATACTAAATCTTTTCCCATCCCATATTCTTGTCCTGGACCTTGCTATTTCTTCTTGTATTTCTTTTTCTTTCTTGCTTTCGTTTCTTCGTTCTTTCATTCATTATTCCCTCTGTTTGACGAACATTTCAACAAAATTCAGTATCCGTTAATGCAATATGAGGAAAATGTTGTTCTTGGTGCTATTATAAACCCTTCAGACTTTGTAACTAGCTTACAACAACAATAATAATAATAATAATAATAATAATAATAATAATAATAATAATAATAATAATAATAATAATAATAATATAATATGATGATGATAATAATAATAATAACAATAATAATAATAATAATAATAATAATAATAATAATAATAATTATTATTATTATAATGATAGAAATAATGATAATAATAATAGAAATAATGATAATAATAATAATAATAAATAATAATAATAATAATAAATAATAATAATAATAAATAATATAATAATAATATAATAATAATAATAATAAATAATAATAATAAATAATAATAATAATATAATAATAATAATAATAAAAATAATAATAATAATTAATAATAATAATAATAATAATAATAATAATAATAATAATAATAATAATATAATAATAATAATAAATAATAATAAAATAATAATATAATAATATAATAATAATAATAAATAATAATAATAATAATAATAATAATAATAATAATAATAATAATAATAATAATATAATAATAATAATAATATAATAATAATAATAATAATAATAATAATAATAATAATAATAATAATAATAATGATAATAATAATAATAATAATATAATAATAATAATATAATAATACATTAATAATAATGTAGATATATAATTAAAAAAAATGCATTATTACGTGACAGGTTATAATAATATAGATTAATAAAAAAACATATAGTAACTGTTTGAAACTATGATACGTAAAACTTGAACAATATGAAAATTGAAACGATGACGAAATTCGCGACTTGAGAGAGTTCCAAAATTGGATTGGGGGGGGGGGGTCGGGGGGGGGGGGGGGGGGGGGGGGGGGGGAGGGGAGGGGAGTTTGTTCACATATTTTACGCAAGGTCTTAGGTTTGACAAAATTGTCTGGTCATTGCTTGACCTCAAGATTCTATTGGGGACATAGATAGATGTTTAGAAGGTCTTTAATATAGGAGGGACTGTAAGTGCTCAACGATTTGTAGACAGCAGTACAAATCTTAAAGGCAACTCTTTTTTCCACAGGAAGCCAATGTAACTCGCGGAGGAGAGTTGCTGACGGGTATTTTTGGTTATTGCGAACAATGAGTCTGGCTGCGTGATTTTGAGCAACCTGAAGTTTACTCATTTTGTCTTTAGCTAGATATGCCCAGATGGAGTTACAATTGTCCATTTGGATAAAACAAGGGAATTTATTAAAAGTTTTGCTTATCCTTCGGTATTAAATGACGAATTTTGCTTATTTTTTCCATTCATATGTACATAGATTGTATGATGTTATTCACGTGGGTTGTCATGGAAAGATCTTTATCAATGATGACGCCAAGGTTTTTTGCTTAATTTAAAAATTCTAATGTACTGTTTCCGAGAGCAATAGCTGATTTGTTTGCCTGTTTAAGGATACTCGGCCTTCCACACGTTAAGATCTCAATTTTACTGTCATTTAGTTTTAACTTGTTTTGGTACATCCAAGATATAATCTCATTAAAAAAACTCGAAATTTCTTGTATTAAGAATTGTTTTCCTTGGACGTACTGTATCATAAATTTGCGTATCATTTGCATAAAAATAATACCTCAGATTGAATCTTGATATCACACTAGAAAGGGGCTGCATATATACAGTAAAAAGGACAGAGCCAAGAACAGAGCCTTGTGGCACTCGAAAGTTTAGTAAAACTTGCTCTGACTGAAGACCATTCACTAGAACAGTCTGCCATCG
Source organism: Berghia stephanieae (assembly GCF_034508935.2). Lineage (NCBI taxonomy): Eukaryota > Metazoa > Mollusca > Gastropoda > Nudibranchia > Aeolidiidae > Berghia > Berghia stephanieae. The sequence goes on from NC_088365.1 coordinate 38,575,743, forward strand.
ATCCTGTAAATATGATGTAAACAATTTAAGGGCAATTCCTTTAATAATAATAACAATGATGATGATGATGATAATAATGATAATAATAATAATAATAATAATAATAATAATAATAATAATAATAATAATAATAATAATAATAATAATAATAATTGATAACAATAATATTAATAATAATAATAGAAATAATAATAATAATAATAATAATAATAATAATAATAATAATAATAATAATAATAATAATAATAATAATAATAATAATAACAATAATAATAAATTAATAATAATGATAATAATAATAGTAATAAAGATAGTGATAATAATAATAATAATAATAATACATGACATTTATAACGCGCATGTTCATCACTGGGTGATGCTCAATGCGCGAAACAATAATACAGTGACATTATTATAATAATGAGACATTATACAAACTACTTCAACATAATATTATCATTATACAACAATGTAATAACTAAACATAGTCATTAATACAAGATATGTTATAATACATCCACATGCTATGTCAATTACGGAAATAATATAAAATAATGATATAATAACATAAACTAAATTAACCTTCATATTGGGGTCAAATTACAAAGATGCACCAATCAAGACGTGTTCCAACAAAGAGATGGCGCTTCAACTCCGATTCAAATATTGACAAGGACTGCGCTTCTCCCATTCCCTCAGGAAGAGAGTTCCAGATGGAAGGCCCGACGTGACCGAACGATCTGCCGCCGTAAAATTTATATTTATATTTATTTGTAACAATTAATTTTGTAGAATCTAATGCAGAACGTAGACTCCTCGTTGGCTTATAAGTTTCTAAAAATCCAGTAATATACAATGGTGCTTGATCATTAAGGCACTTATAGCACAATACTGCTAGTTTGAATTCGATTCTCACTTTAACTGGTAACCAATGCAGCTCATACAAAAGTGGCAACGAGTAGGATGTTATCTTCTTTCTTAAAATCAATTTAGCAGCCGCATTCTGGATACTTTGAAGGCGTGATATTTTATCGTTGCTTACATTCGAGATTAACGAATTACAGTAATCTATTTTAGATAGTATGAAAGATGTTATTAGTTTGCATGTTACTTCTCTTGTTAGGAAACGTCTAACTGAAGCAATTCTTTTTAATCCTATTGTCAAACTTCTACATAGAGAATCAAACTGTGCCTGCATAGTCATATGTTGATCTAGCATTACCCCGAGGTTTTTCACACACGTTGAGAGGTTAATTGTGCACCCATTTATAATAATAATAATAATCTTTATTGTCCAAATTAAAGGCAATTCATGTGAGGTAAACAATGCTCAGTTTGGTTCATGGTATGAACATCAACACATTTACAAATACAGACACAGCCATACACGAACATACACGCTTGCACATTGTTTCTACACATGTATACAAAAGAAATGAGCGTACATACACACACATATACATACATACATACATGCAGACATACAAACAAACCAGCATATCATCGTATATGCATGCCTACATTCATACATATATACATACATACATACATACATACATACATACATACATACATACATACATACATACATACATACATACATACATACATACATACATACATACATACATACATATATACATATATACATACACACAGACACACAGACAGACAGATAGAACGATACGATATATTTGCTGGGACAGCAGATAACCATATTATAAATATAGTGTCTTATATTAAGAAGAAGATGGCAATGATTGTGATGATGATGATGATGATGATGAAGATGATGATGACTACGATAATGATGATGATGATGATGATGATGATGATGATGATGATGATGATGATGAAGATGATGATGACTACGATAATGATGATGATGATGATGATGATGATGATGATGATGATGATGATGATGATGATGATGATGATGATGATGATGATGATGATGATGATGATGATGATGATGATGATGATAACGACGGCGGCAATGTCGATGATGATGATTCACGACACTACTTCTCGTTATTTTCATTGATTGTCTCATCATATTAAGAGTAAACTTCAGAAAATCATCTTTCAAAACAACTTTTTCTACCACACACCATCACCTCTGTCTTTTCATTATTCAGCTTTAACTTGTTAATTTCCATCCAGCATTTAACATCTCTAATACAGTCTTCAACACAGGTAATCAATGATGGGATATTACTAGGGATATCGCTTACATAGATCTGAGTGTCATCAGCATAGAAATGATACATTAATTTATTTTTAACAAAAATATCCGAAAGAGGTTGAGTATAAAGAGTAAAAATAACAGGACCAAGGACAGACCCCTGCGGAACGCCGTAATTTAGAGGAAATGTTTCTGATACTGCGCCATCGATCAGAACCGACTGAGATCTTGATGTTAGGTATGATTTAAACCAACTAAGCGCAGTGTCTCTTATTCCAAAAGTAATTTCTAATCGTTTAATAAGTATCTCGTGATCAATGGTGTCAAATGCAGCCGAAAGGTCCAATATAGTCAATAAACAGACATGATTTTTGTCAATTCTATTAAGAATATCAGTGCATACTTTTAAAAGGGCAGTTTCAGTGCTATGATGTGATTTATAGGCAGATTGGAAATTTTCACTTAAATTATTTAGATGGATATGATACAAAAGTCTTTTTAACACAATGCGTTCAAGCACTTTGGATAGATATGGAAGGTTGGAGACAGGTCTGTAATTTTTCAGTTCGTTTACATTTAGATCGGACTTCTTTAATAGTGATTTAACAATGGCACGTTTAAACGAGTCGGGGACACTACCTGAGACCAACGAATTATTTATAAGTTCAGTTATTGTTGGTAACAGTTCTTCAATACAAGACTTAAGAATACTAGTTGGGATGGGGTCTACTAAGTCACAATATTTTGATGGGCTATCTAACATGGCTGATAATAATAAATGATAATTATACTTACTTACTTACTTACTTAGGCCGCACCTTGGGGCGCCCAACATGAGCCACAAGTGTTCGCCATTCTGTCCTGTCCTCCATAATAGACAGCTCCCGGGTGTTGTCAATCCTGTGTCATCTAGCAGACAGTCAATGTAAGTTTTATTCTGCCTGACTCTGCTTCTGGTTCTCTCAGACTGCTTGCAATCTCCTCCTTGTGTCTCCAGCAGTGCCCCGCAAGTCTCAGTCTTCGAGGTCACTGGGGTTAGGTCACTGTAGAGCTCTTCATTTGATAATAATAATAATAATAATAATAATAATAATAATAATAATAATAATAATAATAATAATAGTAACGATGATAATAACAATAATAACAACAATACTAGTAATAATAATAATGATGATATAATAATAATAATAATAATAATAATAATAATAATGATAATGATGATGATGATGATGATGATGATGATGATGATGATGATGATGATGATAATAATAATAACAACAAAAATAATATATAATAATAATAATAATAATAATAATAATAATAATAATAATAATAATAAAAGAAGAAGAACAATAATAATAATAAATAGAATAATAATAATAATAATGATATAGATGATGATAATGATAATAATAATAATGTTATTATAATGATGATAATAATAATAATAATAATAATAATAATAATAATAATAATAATAATAATAATAATAATAATAATAATAATAATAATAATAATAATAATAATAATAATAATAATAATAATAATAATAATAATAATAATAATAATAATAATAATAATAATAATAATAATAATAATAATAATAATAATAATAATAATCTAAAGTACTTTTTCTGTCAATTCAGTATTCCACTAAGACATTATTTTAAACCACGGTGTGAATCTATTCAAACAATAATTCGAATTCTTTAAAGTTGTTGGATTTAAGTCATAAATTCTGATGCCTTTTTCTTTTTCACGCAATATTTTCGATATTTTGAAAACAAAAAAATGAATCGTATCTGTATCATTTTAAAAGAATTGATTACAATCTCAGGAGATCTGATGTTTGATCTTCAGGCAAGGCATACTGCTTTTTTTCGTTATAATTTTCTTTCTGGTTTTGTCTTGCACTTTTTCATACACACTTTTCAGATCTTTATCTTCAGTAATATTCAGTGGCGTAGGGCAACAATAAAATGACAACATATTCAGGGAGATGTAAGAGAGAATAAGAGTGACCTTCTCCATCCTACCATTGAAGACCAAAACACCCATCCGAATAATACAAGTATATCTTATGACAGCAACTATTTGAACATAATGCTATGCATTTTTGGTAAACCGCGACATAAACATATTTTTAGATCTGATACTGGACGCAATTAGGGCTCGTAAAGGAGCATATTTTGAGTTGGTTTGAGAGTATTTCCATTCCTACAATGTGACCATAGCACTTAAGGTTATCAGACTTGCAAATCATATCAGAATCGAGAAGTCAATGCAGAAATCATTGACAATATACTTATTTGGTTTTGTTTTTATTTTAATTATTCAAGCAATATCTTTTACTGGTTTTATCAAGCTAAACACTTCTTGTTTTAAAAGGAAAATATAATATGGATCTTGGATCAGATAAGAACCCTTTATACGCCAGCCGGTACCGTATATGGCTTATCTCTTTATCTTCACAAACATATAGTTATTCCCATAATTTTATTTGATATTTATCCTTTGCAAGACAATCACAAAGCTGACACAGGCAATGTGAAGGGAACCTAGGCACCGAACGAGTAACTAAAGGCGATTAAATTAATAAATTAAGGAGCAAGTACCCGTGCAAGATAAAGATCTGAACAAAGCTTTGTCTGGCATCTTTCATACACACTTGTACAGATCTTTATCTGATAGGAGATTAATGTGATACCAATCACTTTTGAAAAGCTCAATCGTTGTTTAAAAAGAACGCCTTTAAGACTTGCCCGATATATCTAATATATTAACGTATGGCAGCTCTGTCCTCCATCTATTCACCCAATTACAAATAAGATTTAAACTTACATAAAATCTGAACATTCCCATGGAGCGTCAGAAAAATAATCAGACAAGAAAATCTTATTATCTCCGTGGGTAGTCAATTCAGACATACAATTTTTAAAAATGTCTTGTCATTTAGCTTTTGTTCGGTGCTTGTCAATATGTAGATCCTATCAAGAGGGATTGGGGTAATTCTTTCGCGTGCTTCCCAGACCTTGGTATGAGGTCAAGATATAATATTTATTCTGGAGAGGTAATTATTTCGATAGAATCTTGAAGTAGCGCAAAACTACAAGGATTAAATATTAGGGTCAACTTTCGATTATTTATAGTTTAGATAGACCATTAAATTTGTGAAATTAATTCACAATGGTTCCCCTGAAATTAATTTCCCATAAGGAAACGTCTAAGTACACGGTAATGGTGCTTAAGGGGAAGACATTATGCCAAATTTTTGTATATTGATTGCTATTCAAGTAAACACTAAGCAAGGATAACATTGCAAGCTGTACACTTCTGTCTCAAGCTAAATTTATCTGGCAAACGTTTACTTTTATAATTATAGACCAGGCCCTAATCCTTGACGTGAACTTTGATAGGAAACTTGATCGCCATGTTAATATCAAATATTTCAAGCTGAGATTCATATAAACACTAAATGTAAGTGTGATCAGCTGTCGACCATTTGCTCCCCTGACGATTTAAAACAATTGCAAGTGTGCAAATTCCTGCAGAAATTATGATTAAGATCTGCATATAAAAGCTAGATAATCATATAAAAGAATATTTTGACGTTTTACACACAATGTACATAGATAGTTTATAATTGTCAATACTTTATTCCTAGAGGTTGAGTTAAACATAAAGAAACAAGAAACGGATCATATGCGACTTTTGGTTTATGGAAACTATAAAAGATGGAAGATGATGATGATATTGATAATACGACGACGACGACGACGATGACGACGCCAAAGAAGAAGAAGAAGAAGAAGAAGAAGAAGAAGAAGAAGAAGAAGAAGAAGAAGAAGAAGAAGAAGAAGAAGAAGAAGAAGAAGAAGAAGAAGAAGAAGAAGAAGAAGAAGAAGAAAAAGAAGGAGGAGGAGGAGAAGAAGAAGAAGAAGAAGAAGAAGAAGAAGAAGAAGAAGAAGAAGAAGAAGAAGAAGAAGAAGAAGAAGAAGAAGAAGAAGAAGAAGAAGAAGAAGAAGAAGAAGAAGAAGAAGAAGCACAAACTACTCAACTCCGATTTACCAAAGACTTACTTCTAAGACATTTATATGGGAAAATCTTAACTTCAGTAATTCCTAATCCAAACAAGATATTGTCTTCGAATCAACACCATTCTTTTTCTGGGCGCTTTTAACATATTTTAAATAAATTTCACTGGTGTCCAAAAGTTATTTGGAATATCAATCTTTTTTTGAAAAGTTACGTTTTTACGATACAATAGTTTTGCACAAAGACGATCATTTGCACAAATGGAATTACTTAATTAGGAATATCAGCAAACAACTGAACAACCTCTATGTAGAGTGTCTGACCTGTAATCAGGAGGTGGGCACACAACTAGCTTTTCTGTCAATTATAATATCGGAAAGCACAGTAGTTTCTTATAGCAGTGAGACCTAGTAATTACGAAGTCGCCCGGACTGACGGTCGGATCTTATGGAATCCGCACGTTCATTTAACGCGATATAATTCTATACTACAGGTCGTATTACTCATAGGTAGTAATGAACTAGAGCCTCAGGAATTTTCATGTTTTCGTTGTATCCACAATCTTATCGCATCCAGTTTACAAAGTATATTCCATCTAATAATATTCACATTGCTTCCACCCCCCGCAAATGTAAAGAAAAATGTGACCCACCGTCTCGAAAGAATATTTTGCCGGGATCAATAGGACCCCGAAAAGTGAATTTAGAGGTACAAAAAGGAGGATATAAATTTGGAGTACTTACAATTCAAGAAATAATAATATTTGTTCTCAACCTAACCATTGATTTCCAGTACGAAGTTAATTTCAATATAATGCTGTTTTGAGTCGTTGATTCACAATTGATACAGCATGCTCTTTTTGTTTATGGCTTTGATTTGATATAACAAAGAAGGAAATACTCAGAGTGCCAGCACGAACAATTGGGAATGTAAATGTTGATAACTTTTTTGATCATTACGAGGAAAGAAAGATCACTTGATTATTTCCGAGTCTAGAGTTGTATTTATGTTTTTGTATGGCCTTGTATATCTGGTTACAAATACCCTAACACAGTAAAGTATTGTGTTAATTCCACGTCAGAGTTTAATCACGTAGATATTTATATAGGACGTCCATAAAGTCATTCCTTGATTGATCACCTTTTGCCAAAAAATAAAAAAATCACAACAACGTGGCTGCCAATATAATCTACTTTAAACATGGACCGAAGAATACATCGATGCTCTACATTTTATTTACCATAATCTTTTACTCACTGTGCCTCATTATAGTTGCCATGGCTACCTACAAGCAAATTCAACATATTTTCAGGATTTTTTCCTTGTATTTTGTAGCTTTTGTGGCGTGATGGATTCAATGGCAGCTCTTTTTCGTGGTCAGGGTTCAGAAATATCCAATGACCCAGGCAGCCAGGCAATCGAATCTATCCCTCCCAATCCATCTGCCTGAAAACATCTTGTTTGGAATTCGTGAACGACCTGAAACTAAGTTGAAAGAACAACGTCTTAATGAAAACACGATATCCATGGCCAATATTCACGAAGATGGAGTGCAGCATGAATTCTATCTTATCGGAATTCACAGTAATAGTTTTTCTTGTAAAAGAAGATAGGCCCAAACGCCTTGTGTGCATTTACCAGTACCAAACAATCACTGTGTCTTATCCAATTTAGAAAACCCGTTCCTTTTTTTTTCTTTCTCTTTAAAAGATAGTTTTCATGTCCTGTAATGGTCTACCAACTTGGCAATGAATCATTGTTGAGTTACTTTTGGCGATTTCGTTACATCCAGTCACATTACACAAAGAGTATTTTGATTCACTGTTGTGATTCTGAAATAGAAGGAGAGAAAAATGAGGCCCTTTAAATTCATATTGATTTGGCTTAATGTTGAGGACATAAATGTATAACTTTTCCTTGGATGATGATGAAAACCAGATGTTAATATCTATAATGGTTCTAGAATAATAAATCTTTGAAATCAGGGAAAAACTTATGGACACTTACATCTTTTTCATTGACCTCTTGGCAACACATAGAACATTGCTGTCTTTGTTGTCAATATTTTGACAGGCTCAAACAATCCTTGTTTTACAGTTTAAATTGCAAGAGTCAATAAAAAAAATCTGCTCCATTTTCACCAATCTTATCCAACTGGTGTCTTCCAAGCCAAATGGTATATTTCATGTCATATATAGATTATAATAGTCCCCTACATATTATGTTAAATAACAGATAAATCAATTGTCAAAAAAAAAAATACATCGAAACCATGAAATCTGTGTTCTGTGATACAAAGAAACAAAACGAAAGCAATGCGGCTATGTGGTCTTGTGGTATGACACTCGTTTTCTGATCGGAAGGTCCCCTTGTAAAGCGCTTTGAGCACATTTAGTGGATATTGCGCTATATAAAAAAGCTCAGTTTTTTTCAATGCCAACAACAGCACCAACAACAACAACAACAACTAATACTACTACTTCTACTAATACTAATACTACTACTACTACTACTACTACTACTACTACTACTACTACTACTACTACTACTACTACTACTACTACTACTACTACTACTACTACTCCCCCTCCTATTCCTCCTCCTCCCCCTCCTCCTCCTCCTCCTACTACTACTACTACTACTACTACTACTACTACTACTACTACTACTACTACTACTACTACTACTACTACTACTACTACTACTACTACTACTACTACTACTACTACTACTACTACTACTACTACTACTATATACATTGCTTTGAGGGACGAGAGCAGATTGGTAATTCAATATATCGCCTGTAACGACGTATTTTTTTAGGTACAAAAAGCTCGACTTATTTTTTCTCCTGATAACTATTTGAAATCCTCTGACTAGTTCACCAAGCTATTCAACTTACCAGCAGTCCTTAGATACAATGGATGCAATTACTCAGTTCCACTCTTACATAATCCTCCAAACTCTCTTCCTTTTTGGTTATATAGCAAACTGGTTTATGAATCTATTCAATGCAATCAGAATTTATTATAGTTACCTGATTACCGAGATCAGGCGTTGACCAACAATTACTGGGAGGAACTGTTTGTCGAACTTCTGCATTTATTTCTGCAGAAAATTAAATTAGGCGAATGTGTCTCATATACAAAAGGGACAACACGAATACCTAAAAATGAAACGATATGTTTTTTCTCCTTTTGTCTGGGTCGCATTCACTCACAGTGTTATTCTCTCCATCTTATTTGCTCATTTTGGCACCTCTAGCTTTGTCATTCATTTCTTTTTGATGCAGTATCTGTGTATTAAATTTTTCTTTATCATTATATTGCATACAAAACATGGCAAACTTTCATCTATATATCGAAAAAGATATTTGAATAAAATAGCTGATTGTCGCCCATCGCTGTATCTATTTTCATCTCCTTTTAAAACTTTGACGTGTAAAATTTAAACCCAATAATAATTTTATATTTTCATAAGATCTTCAATCTATACCCATATCTAATTATTATTATTATTATTATTATTATTATTATTATTATTATTATTATTATTATTATTATTATTATTATTATTATTATTATTATTATTATTATTATTATTATTATTATTATTATTATTATTATTATTATTATTATTATTATTATTATTATTATTATTCATATTGTTATTATTATCATTATTTATTATGATTATGATGATGATTATTATTATTATTATTATTATTATTATTATTATTATTATTATTATTATTATTATTATTATTATTATTTATTGTTTTTATTATAATTATTATCATCATCGCCGTTGACGTGGTATTTTTGTCAATTTTGTCCTCTCAATTATTGTCATTCATTGACACCTGACAAAAGAGTTGTGCGCTCTGCGTACAATTTTCTTTTCCAAACTTCTGAATAGTTAAAAGTTGGTTTTTATTATGTTCTGTTTTGTAAACTGCAAGCATTGTTCAGAAGTAAATGATCGTATATTACTATTAATTGAAGCAGAACTCATTTTGAGAAAGGATAATATTGACCACTTGTAACTCTAATAACCATTGTTAAATTGACCAAGGAAGTTAAGTTACAAGGGCAATAACCAGGTCTTACTTCCCGTTCGCGTACCAATTCTAATCTGTTTTTCACCTGTCACCCGGGTCTAGCCATCTTTTTCAGGCGTTGGACATCTACAAATTAAATCGAGGCAATGGGCGACCCAGGAGAGCAGCGTGGTTGAGTGATGAGAGTCTCAAATCTTTTTTTAACGACTACTGGGGGATTAGAGTGAGATGTAGTGATTGGCTGACATCCAGATTGATTGGGATGCCGTCAGTATTTAGTAGGTATTTCAAGGAAGATAAGATGAGCAAAGATTGAATTTGACTTGTCGGTTGATGAATTGATAAGGTTGATGAATGAGCATTATGTTATTTACGACAGCTGTTTACAATGACAAGAATAGGAAAGATTGAAAATAAAGATAAGATCGATTAATACGAAGACGATAGAAAATGTAAAGAAAATTGCTAATTGATTAGCCCAGACGTAAATTTTCTTATTTTCAATTTATGACAATGTAAATGCAATTTATTTACCTGATAAAAACAAGGCATGAATTATTTCGTACAAAGCAAGATATGCGTGGTAACCAATTTAATGTCAAGATGCTTGTAATTATTAATGAGATTCCTCAAAGCAGAGCTTTTAAGACAAAAAAAAAAAACATAATTAATTTCCTAATTGAAAATACTCAAGCAATCGTGTGTAAAATGAGTAACAGCGTTGTGTCTATAAAAATTGGAATGACGCATAACAAGCGTCATGTCTGTTGGCTAGAGATCCCCTTGTAAAGCGGTGTGAGCACTTTTGTGGATATTGATCTGTATAAATGCTCAAATGTGTTTCAATGATGTATTGAATGCTTCCACCTTGTGGTCATGTGACCTCATGTTGCTATGCATGGCAAGCTGTTTACATGGGTGCTTTTTTACTATAGTATGAGTCTCTTGTTATACAATCAACATACAATGTATACACTTTTGAAAATTATATGTTACCGTATATTTTTATTTAAAGTAGTCGAATAAACATTTCAGTGGTGTTATTTTTTCTCGAAAATATTTAGAATATGTATATTTTGCCCCTGAGATTACCGATAACCGCGAGCCGACGACCCATAACCACCTTAAGTACTTGCTTATCATCCGAAGCAAACGATCCACAGATCCTGACAATCACTCACAATCTTAAATTATTAGACAATTGAAAAGATCATAGTGTCGTCAGGTTTTGTGATGCAATTCATTCATCGGTGTGTCAAAATGTTGTGATAAATACTCACTCTCAATGGGACTGACATAGTTGGTTGTGTAGCATGTACGAAAAGTATCTATGGAAACAAGAAATGCTAATTGGATTCACTAGTCTGATGTCACGTCGCCCAGCAACGGCAAGCAGCCTGGTTCTAAACAAAGAAAATGGGTTCGTTTTATTCTTCATGCTGGCTAGAACTTTTCATATGTCATGTGATCAGAATGTATAAAAGTCAAAACATGATCAGATTTAAAATGTTTTTCTCCTCTGGATACACTTTTATGCTCGTCGGAGAAATATTTCATAAGGGCGTCCGCCACTGTTCCGATAGTTTAGAGCTAGTTACTAAGTTACCATACGTCATTACGAGAGGAGTGACTCATGACTGTTAAAGCGTTTTAGGCCTTTTAGTGACTAGAAATAAAAGTCAAGGGGACGGAATAGCAGGAAATATTCTTATTGGTTAATTTAGTAACGCAAGATTAATTATGAAAATATTTGTCACACTTTTATGTAAATCTTAGAAAACAGACTGTGATGAAAGTAAAGTGCCATTAAAAATAAACGAATGAAAACTACTAAAAAAAACTTGGTTTTATTTCTGTCCCTTTAATTGCATTTACAAAAATGTGACCCAACGTGTTAACTCGGTGTTAAGTCTCTATAAAGTTGATGGCGAGTAAAGGACTTTTAAGTCAGAAATCTAAAATGTTGGGGCTTTGCATTATATTAATTCTACTCAATATAACGCTTAATTTAGGCAACGTCTTAAGCATATTATATTTTTGAAGATTACTTCAATTTTCAGGAATAATATCGCTTCGACATAAAACCGTTTTGAGGCGATGGGTCACCAATGTGAATTGAAACCACGGCATTTGAAACGGTATGTAGGATTTTGGTAAGTAAGGCGAGACTTTATCAAACAAATAGAGGCTTTTTTACGTACTGGGGTATTTTAGCTGTTATTTTCTCTGAGTTCATTATTGTTGTAAATTTTTACGTACTGGGGTATTTTAGCTGTTATTTTCTCTGAGTTCATTATTGTTGTAAATTTGGTTAAAGATATTCATGAATTTTTTATCTACTAAAAATAGGGGAGGGGATGGGTTAATGAGTTTTTTTCTTTTGAAAAAATAATAAAAAATCGAATTGCCGTTGTAAGTAATATTATCTCCAACAAGTTATACATTCCTGCCCACAGGATTTGAATAGATAAGGCTATTTCATTGCACTTTTCGGACAGTTTTTTTGGGTTATTTTTTATGGGGTATCGGATATGCTGTTAAGTTGTTTTCTGTGATATATGTCTTAATATTTATTCTTTGGCTCCGAAAACAAACTCCCCGTTGAAATTGCATGTGCTGACGACATTGACTGCATTGGCCTCAAACAAGTCAATGTAAAAGCGTCCAGGAAGTTTATAAAAAACACCCGTCTCAATGAAGGAATATGGATGGAGAGCAACCAAAAAAGAAGGATCACTGATTGGAGATAGAGAAGACGTAGAAAGAAGAAAAAGTTAATCAGTGAGTAACTAAATAAATAATAAAGAATATAGATTAAAAAAAGATAAACGTGAACACTAAAATGAAATTATACAAAACCGTGTAAAATCACTTATATATATATATATATATATATATATATATATATATATATATATATATATATATATATATATATATAAATATTATATATATTGATTACTTCCCAACAGTATAACTAACTACATACAATATATAGGCATGTTCTGGTGTGGTTCGTTATCATTTTCGGACGCAGGTCAAAGCGATTTTCATCGTTATCTTCTTATTATTCCATGGTGTTATGGTCGTATCTATTGGATGATTATAGCATCTCTTCGATTCCTTGGGGTTATAGAGGTAGGTCAATATTGCTGGCCTCTATTCAGATATGGCAGACTGCCAATTTGCCAGATTATCTTATAGTGGACGAGACCTCCTGAAATATTTTCTTTGAAGAAAATACCAAAATTGTAGGCACTTATACATAGTCGATATCAGTAATCCGTAAAGGAACGAGGCGGTGAAGGTGGAGCAAGAGGTTGAGGAAAAGGGGCATGATGATGATGATGTTGATGATGATGATGTTGATGATGATGATGATGATGATGATGATGATGATGATGATGTTGATGATGATGATGATGATGATATTATTATTATTATTATTATTATTATTATTATTATTATTATTATTATTATTATTATATTATTATTATTATTACGATAACGATAATGATGATGATGATAATGATGATGATGATGATGATGATGATGATGATGATGATGATGATGATGATGATGATGATGATGATGATGATGATGATGATATTATTATTATTATTATTATTATTATTATTATTATTATTATTATTATTATTATTATTATTATTACGATAACGATAATGATGATGATGATAATGATGATGATGATGATGATGATGACGACGACGATGATGATGATGATGATGATGATGATGATGATGATGATGATGATGATGATGATGATGATGATGATGATGGTGATGTTGACAGTGATGTTGATAATAATAATAATTATCGTTTTCGTCAAATAGGTCGACAAATTCATTGTTGACACTCAAAAATGCTATTATTGTGCTATGTGATTGCTAAAAGGTAGATTGGAAAAGAGTATGCAGATTGTTTAAATTTATGTATTTGTTGACACGTTTGACAATGAGTCTATCGATTAATATTGAAATGAAGTAAAGGTTCGGGCTGGCCTATATTTTTTTTAATGATCGCTGTCTAACATTTTCTTTTTCATGAGTGAACTAATTAGAGCTTCATTGAAGCAGGTTGGCATATCTGTATTCTCGATAGATCTATTTGAAATCGAAGCAATAGCAGGTGCGACTTCCTTTACACATTCTTTTAAAAGCCACCTTGGTACAACATCAAGTCTGCACTGTTTATCTGAGGCTTTCTTAATTCAATAACCTCTTCTATTGAAGCAGAGCAGAAATTGGACAAAGAGCGTGGTAAAGGTGGTATGCTATCTTCATTTTCAACCGTGTTGATTGTATTGTCCATGTTCTTATCGAATTGTAGCAACTTTCGTATATCCGTTCAGGAGATTAAAAACTTCTTAATAATAATAATAATAATAATAATAATAATAATAATAATAATAATAATAATAATAATAATAATAATAATAATAATAATAATAATAATAATAATAATAATAATGATAATAATAATAATAGTAATAATAAACTCTTATAGTTATAAAGCGCAAGTATCCTCAGTCATGAGGCTCTTGGTGCTTTACATCAACACAAAACAATATAGAACGTACATGACATAAAAAAAGAAATGTTTTCAAGGATTTCTTGAACACAGACAATGATTTGGATTCCCGGATGCTCTGTGGAATGGTATTCCATACAGACGGACCAAAATGAAAAAAGGACCTTGTTCCGGTCTTTGCACGAATGCATGGGATAGCCAAATGGTGTCATTGTGGAACGCAAAGGTCGGGATGTGGAATAGTTCTTTAGAGTATGTATTTCAGACAACGATAACTAAGGACATAATGCATGTAATCATCGAAAGGAGAGTGTGGCAGAGTCAAACCTCGCCTTCGAAAGACCAATCTGCACATTATTTTGAAATGACTTAATTTCCGTACACCAAACAACAAGTATTATAGTAATCCAGCTTTGAAAATAGATGAGAAACGACAAGTTTCCTGGTAACAAACTCAGAAATGAACTGTCAAATAGATCCAAGTGACGCAACAATGATTTGATCATTGTCTTAACTTGGTGGTCCATCGAATGCTCCAAGATTTTTGACTTTGTCAATAATATCTATTGACACCCCTCCCACTTTCAATTTCTTCTCGTTCCAATCTTCTGTTCCCTACATATATCACGTCCGTTTTTGTCGTAATTCAACCTTAGCCTGTGCCTACCCATTCAATCCCTTACATCCAGTACGCATTTTTCATATGAGCTTATGACATTTTGAAAGTTTTTAGTACATTCAGTCCAAACAACTGGGTATCATCAGAATATTGGTGGTAGGACAGACCAAAGCTCCTGATAACCTTTGAAAGTGGATGTATGTAGAGAACAAAAAGCACAGTTTCAATAACTGACCCCTGTGGGACTCCACATTACAAAGGAATTTGATCGGACCTCAAACTATTACAACTAAATTTGTCGTCTATCTAATAAATAAGATTTAAACAAACTGATACCGTACAGAATGCAAAAGTTATTTCTAAACGTTTTAACAATAGATCCTGATCTAAATCAAGAAGGTTAAGAAGTGTGCAGGAACCCTTATCGATGATTTAAAGAAGTACATTTATAACCCGGACAAGAGCAGTTTCGGTTGATTGGTTAAGTCTGTAGTCAGACTGGACGATTTCTTCCATGGAATTTATTTTAAGGTGAGCTAGAAGTTGTTTTAGACCAAGATTTTAAAGATTTTTTTTAAATAAAAAAGGGAGGTTAGAGACAGGACGATATTTTTTTAAGGATTTCTTTGTCAACATTTTTTATTTATGATGAGAGTAATGGATGGAAAATGGTTAAGAGAATGGAGCTCACCAAACTTATTTCGTACAGCGCACAATGATTGTTGATGATTATTATGATGATTACTTATTGCTTTGCCACAATAATATAAGACAAGTGAGATCACCTTTACCTTTTTTAAGATTACCTTTTTTCTTGTTGTAAACCCTTTTTAAAGTCCATCTATTGGTACTCGATATGCGAGAGAGAGAGAGAGCGAGAGAGAGAGAGAGAGAGAGAGAGAGAGAGATAGAGAGAGAGAGAAAGAAAGAGAGGGAGAGAGAGAGAGAGAGAGAGAGAGAGGGGGGGGGGGGGATTTAGATTCTTTTGCAACTTACGTAACTAGTGTAGTTGAGTGCGTAAATATTGAATCGCCGAGGTAAACGCCGCGTTCTTACTGCCCTATTCTGAACTTATCAATGATGTTATTTCTTGTATAAGGTAGACCATCGACCAGCTATTAAACAGGTGTCTGAGTCATATGCCCCTCGTCACTCGCGTGTGTGATGAAGGAAGACAATGCAGAGAGGTCTCTACATCTTGTTTTGTGTGATTAACGCAGCTGAAAATTCTCGTCATATACAAAAAAAGTCACTCATCATTCTTCACTATTCACCGAGGAGGTCAAATGAGGTTTTTCATAAGTCACTTGATCCTGTCTGCAAGTCAACAGTTCTTGTCGAAAAAACATTAATTTTCTCAAGTTTTCACCAATAAATGTACTCGTACATTCTCAATGAGTTTAAAGATTACCTTTGGCGAAAAGTCGCGGGCAAGAACCCTTTTAAATATATAGAGATGCGGAATACTCCAAGACACAGATTGGCGATATTAAAATGGATAGTTAGAAGCAACAAAGACAGATTGCGAAAAAAAATTATAATTTTTCTATTAAATATTAATGCCTTTGGACATTTTAACGGATTTAATGCGATTTTGCTTTATTCTGGACCTCCTGGCTGGAAACAATGAATTTATTTAATCACTGCCAAATTCAAAATCACCTAACAAAAGGCACAAACCTAACTATATAAACAAAATACGTTTCAGAACTAATTTTCTCCTGGATATCAGAACGGATCTTTTATATATAAACCAGACACAGAAACAGAGCATGACAATCAAACGCTTATGTTGTGTCCGAGTTTCTCTTTGATGTCAATGACGTCAGTTGGTGGGTTTGATAAAAATAGAATAATAGTCATCCGCTTGATATAAAACTGACCACTACATAATTATGCTGTGATTATTGTTGTGATCACTCTTCTTCTTCTTCTTCTTCTTCTTCTTCTTCTTCTTCTTCTTCTTCTTCTTCTTCTTCTTCTTCTTCTTCTTCTTCTTCATTATTATTATTATTATTATTATATTATTATTATTATTATTATTATTATTATTATTATTATTATTATTATTATTATTATTATTATTATTATTTATTATTATTTAAAAAAAAATTTTTTTTCTTTATACTTTTTTCACTGTATCTGTATGGTTGGCGCTGAAGAAACCAATGGTCTGGTTGTATTTCAGCGGCGTCCTCATTATTATTATTTTAATCATTATTATTATTATTTTTTATTTTTATCATTATTTTTATTATTATCATTATCATTATCATTATCACTATTATTATTATTATCCTTATCATTATCATTAATAATAATAATAATAATAATAATAATAATAATAATAATAATAATAATAATAATAATAATAATAATAATAATAATAATAATAATAATAACAATAATAATAATTATTATTTCTCTAAAAACTGGTGCTAATTGGTCGGAACGTTCTTTTAATACACGACCACAAATTCCATCTGGGCCCCGGGCCTCTCTTGGGTTAATGTTATTGAAAGCACTTTTCATCTCCTGTTCAAGATTGATAGATCGCTCATGATGGTGTTGGGCATAGCTAAATGATTGTCTTCCGATATCGATGTTAATATCGGTATTATTATCGATGTCAAAACGACGGTAGAAATTGTTCAGTTCTTCTATGTCAATTGCGCCTTGTGTATTCTTTTTCTTTCCCGATTTGAAATCCATTCATCTCATCTCTCGGATCATTGATCAAGCTGTCATTGGATTCCCTGCTTTTATTTTTTCTTCCATTTTATTTTTGTTAGCGACCTTTTCTTCTTTTATTTATGTCCGTAGTCTTTTGTTTGTTTCTGGCACTTTTTATTCACCACATTTAAAAGCACGTTTCTTTTAATTGATTTATGCTTTTAGATTCTTTGTCACTCAGGGCTTGTTGTTTGGGTATATTTAAGTTCAATGCAGAAAGTGATATATTCATTAATAATTGTTTTGTCCATTCATTAATGTCTTCTTTTTTGTGTGATTAGTTCTTCCTATGTGAATGTGGTGCAATCAAAACAGGCCCGCAGTTTCTCAATGGCTTCTGTTGACGAGATCCTATTATTGAATGTGACGGTTGGGTTTTGTTTCAAACGTGTCACGTATGTTGGTATTAATTGAACTGTGTTGTGGTCAGGTGATTCAATGGCTCGATTCTGAACTGATTAAGCGATATTAATGTTACAATAGCACGGGTCCAATGTTTTGTCTTTTCGTATTTCCCATTTTACGTATTGTTTAAAGCCTGGTGTTGAGTATTGACAGTGATTAAAATCGCCTAAAATAATAAAAGGGCTTAGATTACGGATGATGGAGTAGAAGTGATGAGGTGTGGTCATCAATTATTTGTTTTGCAGCGTCGCTTTTCGCACTTGGTGGAATGTAAACAAGGACGATGTATCTATTGTTAAATTCCCAGGATAGATAGTGAGGGCGAAGTGACAGCAATACAAGTTCAATGTCATGTGTGTTGATTTGCGTTACAATATTTACGGTCTTACACCATAGTCATTTACATGGTTGCAGATACCTCCCGCTTTATTTTTCCCTGGTGAAGAATCTCTGTCATTCCTAAACAATGAGAAATTCCTATTAGATAATTAAATAAAATAATTAAATAAATTAAATTCTTCTTCTTCTTCTTCTTCTTCTTCTTCTTCTTCTTCTTCTTCTTCTTCTTCTTCTTCTTCTTCTTCTTCTTCTTCTTCTTCTTCTTCTTCTTCTTCTTCTTCTCTTCTTCTTATATTATTATTATTATTATATTAATATTATTATTATTATTATTATTATTATTATCATTATTATTATTATTATTATTATTATTATTATTATATTATTATTATTATTATTATTATTATCATTATCATTATCATTATCATTATTATTAATATTATTATTATTATTATTATTATTATTATTATTATAGTAGTAGTAGTAGTAGTAGTAGTAGTAGTAGTAGTAGTAGTAGTACTTCTACAGGCATTATAAAATGCTAAACAAAGGATCCGAACTTATGACAATGTGCAGGCACCCAAATAAATTCAAATTAATAGCATTAAATAAACTTCCTCCTCCCTCTTCCTCCCCCCCCCCCCCCCCCATATACTAGTACTACTAATACTATTATTATTATTATTATACTACTACTACTATCTACACTACTACTACTACTACTACTACTACTACTACTACTACTACTACTACTACTACTACTATTACTACTACTACTACTACTACTACTACTACTACTACTACTACTATTTCCTGTTCGCATGGCCCGTGCCCGACAACTGTTGTATGTAAATGCTGAATGATTAATTTGCCCAGAATGTAACAAATAATAGCTTACATATCATTTCTCTGCATGAAAGCAAACTAGAAAATGACGTATATCGAACTGTGTGGACCGGACGACTTAAATGATTTCCTTCTGACTAGTTATTCTATGGATGGTTTTTCTTTATTAATTAATTAATAGCCAGTTAACTATTACGTTCCCAACCTACAGTTATTGACGAACCACATGGAAGAAAAGGATGATCTGTCCAAAGACTCTGAGGACAGATCTTCGTTTTCTTCCGCGTCGTTCGTCGATCTTTGTAGATTGGGAAAGTAATCGTTAATATGCTAATGACAAGCCTCGATGGACGTTCTATGAAAGGAAATACGATTTCTTTTTTGATTTAAGATTCATAATATTGTATTAATGTTGAAAATTTAACATAGATTTCTGATAGGCCTGTGATAGAACTTGATCAAATTACAGAAACTCAACACAAACCAAATATTTAACTGAAACTGAAACACCTTTAGACAAAAATATCATTAGCAATACAGTCTTTAACAATAATTAACTTGATCCACCACTATACAGGAAAGATCGGTCATTTGACCATCATGGAGGTGTATTTATAGTTGTGAAAAAGATGTCTGCTGCAAAAGAAGCAGATACAAGTTGCGAAATTGTACGGTCGAAAGTTTATCTAAAACAAGGGCACAATCTCATACAGGTAGTCAATGAATCTACAAGAAAATCTAACACCCTTGACAACATGCCCCGACCTCATACAATCTGTGTCTACAGCCCCGGGCATGAGTGATCACGACGTTGTTTTTTTTGTGTGACTTGACTTTGAAGGCCAAAATCCAAGGAAAGGCTTCATGAACAATCATGTTATATCACAAAGGGGACATGAACACCATCAAAATTAGCCTAAATGAAAAAAATATAATTTCGTAAGTCAAGCTTGCAACGCAACGACGGTAAAATAAATTGGGAACATTTATCAACGCTCTTAAACGACTTAATGGATAAATACATTCCCTCAAAATTAATCAGCGGAAAACCTCACACAGAAAATTTAACGATTAATACCTCAAAAAGACAGACGCTACAAGAAAGCGAAACCATACAACCAGGACCACCTCTGGAATGAATACCGGACTCCCCGAAAGAAAATACATAAGAAACTAAGAAACAAACATCAAAATTGTGTAAACAACATTCGTGACCTTGATCACAGAGGGAAGAATTATGGGCTAACTCAAATTGTTTCTGGAAATATATAGGAACAAAACGGAAAATTCGTGACAAGCATTTCTGTGTTACAGAGGTCTGATGGATCAGAGGTAACAGACACCATAGAAAAATGCAATATATTAAATAAACAATACCAAAGTGGCTTTATACTAGAAGATGAAACATTGCCATGCATGGAAGATAGCAACACAACCACTATGCCATTAGTAACAATCACTAGAGAATGTGTAACTAAAAAAACTAAAAGACGCAATCCCTCGAAAGTGCCTGGAATGGTTCTATACCAACACAAATCCTGAAAGAATGTGCCAATGAAATACCTCCATACCTTTACAACCTATTCCAGCAATCCCTCAACAGAGGAAAGTCCAAATGATCGGAAACATGCTAGGATTACTGCAGTTCACAAAAAAGGCAAACGAGACGGCAAAGCATCAAATTATAGGCCCATTTCACTTACATTGGTTACTTGCAAGGAACTTGAGCATATTCTATGTCACAGCATTATGGATCAGTTTGAAGACCATCATATATACTACTTGACTACCAATTTGGCTTTCGGAAGGGTAGATCATGTGAGATCCAACTCATCAATACACTTGAACAAAATACAAAAGCGTTAGATGAAAGGAAATAAACAGATTTAATAATTCTTTGATTTTTCAAAAGCTTTCGACACAGTACCTCACAAACGGCCTCTTCAGAAATTAGAATACTACGGAATACGTAACAGGCCCCAGCTAGTACATAATTGGTTCAAAGATTGGCTGTGTGATCTGACACAAGAGTTTGTGCTGGATAGAATAACAGGTGAAAAATGCAGAGTGCTATTTGGAGTGCCGCAGTGAATTGTTTTGGGGCCCCTTTGCTTCGTCATTTTTATAAATGACTTGGGCAAAAATCTAAGGAAACAAATCTTAAACTATTTGCAGACGATTGTCTATTATTCAGAACGATAGAAGATCATAACTATGCAAACGTTCCGCAGTCAGTTATAGACTCACTGATAAAATGATCAAACTTATGGCAAATAAATTTCCATCCCGAGAAATGTTCTTCGATGTCAATCTCCAACAAGAACAACACATTGAGTTTTGACCACAAACTATTAGGCCAAACACTTAAACATGTAATTAGTATAGCGTACCTTGGAGTCCACTAAAACAACACTCTGCCGTTGGAGGATAATATTCGCCATATTCTGACAAAGGCCTTCAAAACATTAAATTTCACCAAGAGAAATCTTCATCAATATCCCGAAAAGGCAAAGGCACAGGCACATATTAAACTTGTAAGATCTATTTTGGAGTATGCTTGTACTAATCGGGATCCCTACAAGATCAATGACATAATGGCCAATAAAAACATTCAGAGAGCAGATGCAAGATTTGCCACAAATTGCCGCAAGACGAACCGGTGTGTGTGACAGCAGCTCTTGACACACTAAGATGGCCAACACTCTACCCTCGTAGAGAGAACGCGCGCATTAACCTCACAAAACAGTCAAAAGCAGACACTCAGCCATAAACGTGCTTGATGCCACTTTTTTGGAGTGGCGGATGGCTTCGACTGTAGAGTGACCTTCTCCTGGCCAGGCGGAATTGTCGCACCAGTAAGGTCGCCGGTTCGAGCCCCCATCACCGCAAAGTTTTTATTCTCTTTTGTCTTCTGGCTTATTATTATTATCAACGTAACTGCCTGCTCCACTCACTATTCTTAATAAATATTCACCCCCAATATCGGAGGTTACTCAATGTCTCAATTGTCTCTCTGTTAATTGTTTGTCTTGATAATATTATGGCTAAGCTTAACTGCTGCCAAGGATATTATACTATGATTGATAACTGATGTTTTTTTTTCTATTTGAAGAGTGTAAAACGGTTTGAAGATAATGGCAGCCCTAACAACACTCACAAGTAATAAAACCAGCCAGTTTTGAAACTCCATAAACATGCAACGGGTTAACTTTAGTTATAATCTAAGTGCCATTTTCCAATAGAATAAAAGCTCAAGTATTATTGTTCTGTCTTATGATCAGGAAGAAAAGTCAATAAGGGTTTTAATCGCACACAAAGCGAAATATCGACCAGACCTCTTCCCTTTTTGTGTTCATCTTAAGGACCACAGCGACTGGGAAGGTAGGATAGAAAGTAAGATAGACAGATATAATTAACATTGAGACAGAGGAAGAGACAGACAGAGAGAGAGAGAGAGAGAGAGAGAGAGAGAGAGAGAGAGAGAGAAAGAGAGAGAGAGAGAGAGAGAGAGAGAGAGAGTTCGATAGACAGATAAAAAATATCGAGATAGAGGAGTAACACACACACAGACTCACAAACACACACACACACACACACACACACACACACACACACACACACTGGTTAGGTTCCTAGGTTAGTCCATAAAAAAATCAAAATCGATGTCTTTTAAGGCGGTCAGAGTCGTTGAAGTGTTTGGCCACGTGAGGTTCTATTTGGTCACTTTTGCAGTCTAAATTGGCTTCGAAGAACTCTGGCCATCTGACATCCCTGTTTGTGAGAACAGAAGTATAAAACAATCTGCATTTAATTGTTTACCTCTTTAGTTTGTAAACTTCCAAAGCAAGCGGTTGTGTATCATTCGTTTTTGAATGGAATTATTATAATTGATAGATTTCAGTGGATTTCACGATGTGCAACTGTGCTTATGGTAGTCATTTTCACACCAATATGCTTTGACTTTGATTCCTAACATGTTCTTGAAGTGAATTAAAATTACAGGATCAAATAAAAATATATAGAAATACATGTCGCAAAATCAAAGCATAGTAATAATATTACTATAACTTCCCTGAGTCATAACTAATCATAGTCATAATGAGAGTCATAGAAAATAGAACGATTAAATTGAAATTAATTCATTATTTGTGATGGATCACGGATTACACCAACTACAGAAATGGTGAGTCTTGACAAAATAAAATCCAAAACTTTTGTGCACATGAACCTTGTAACACACACTTTTGAACACAAAACACCCCCTCCCCCATGCAATTACAACCCCCCCCCCACCCCCACACGCACATAACCCCCCCCCCCCCCCCCCCCGTCAAACCCCCCCCCCCCCCTCCCACCACCTCCCTTCCCAACATACATTCTCAATACGAATTGAACTTGTGAGGTGGAGTCTACATTCATTGTGATTTGTTTGGGTAATTAAAAAATCAATCTCCTTTCACTGCTACCCCCCCCCCCTCTCTCTCTCTCTCTATCTCTCACTCTCTCTCTCTCTCACACACACACACCCATACACACACTCACACTCACATTCTCTAATTGACACAATGACAATCATAAATTAGGCGATGGCGGATCAAAATGCAGTATGCACTATTTATTGGCTTTGTCTATCTTGCCCTCCTCTTCTCCCAAACCTCTTGTCTTGAATATACGGATGACTGGGTTTTTATTGACTTATCATGAGTAATTAATGGTCAATATACTAAATAGCTGGTGTCTGGAAACTGAACGTCAATAATGGCATTTTTCAGAACTTAGTTTTTGTTCTCTACCTATCTCTCTATGTTGGTCAATATGATGTTTATTTATTCTCTCTCTCTCTCTCTCTCTCTCTCTCTCTCTCTCTCTCTCTCTGTGTGTGTGTGTGTGTGTGTGTGTGTGTGTTTGTCTGCCTCTCTCCCATTTTATTGTGAGAAAAATAGACGGGGAAAGGCATGGAGGTAGGTCGAGAGTGAGAGAGAGAGAGAGAGAGAGAGAGAGAGAGAGAGAGAGAGAGAGAGAGAGAGAGAGAGATGATTATTTGATTTGATATGATGGAGAATACCTACACGTACGAAATACTACTAAAGAGAGAGAGTGAGAGAGAGAGAGAGAGAGAGAGAGAGAGAGAGAGAGAGAGAGAGAGCGATCAGGCCCCGTGACTAAAACCACCCCACTCTCCTCTCTTTCTCTCTCTCTCTCTCTCTCTCTCTCTTTCTCTATCTCTCTGTCTCTCTATGTGTGTTTCCTTGTCTCTCTCTTTTTCTTCTCTCTCTCTGTGTATGTGTGTGTTTACTTCTCTCTCTCTCTCTCTCTCTCTCTCTCTCTCATTTATCAATTCCGGGAATCTATAACATCTAAACATGGATGAAAAGAAGAATAAGGAGGAAGAGGCGGAGAGGGAGGTGAAGAAGAGGGAGTTGAAGATAAAGAGAAAATAATAATGAAAAAAATATAGAGACATAAATAGATAGATGGAAAGATAGATAGATAGATAGATAGATAGATAGATAGATAGATAGATAGATAGATAGATAGATAGATACATAGACAGATACATAGATAGATAAATACATAGATAGATAGATATATAGGGACATACAGACATACACATTGATAGATAAATACAACCAAAGATAACATATTGCACTGTATATATTGGTTGTCCGGCCCCGTAGACCGGTCCCGTAGATCGTAAAATTTTTTCGGCGACTCGTCCCCCTATATAAGAAGTCACTGTTAGAGAGACAATTAGAGACTTTCAGCAAATCATAATTTTGGACTTAGTATTAGACTTAGACCTTAACTTATCACGTGATCGCTTATTATAGAAAGGGAATTCCTTTGTGACGAGTGCAAAAGTTTGTCACTTTGTTGTCGAAATTATCGTGTCCGATTCGCACCCTATTTATGATGCAGTTGGCTTAAAAAAGGTTAGTACCATTTAGAATTATTGATTTATGTCGATTTCTTTTCATCACAAACCTATGTATGTAATGCATTATGTATGAATTTCTTTGAGGCCCCGTAACAACCTCCAATTGTCCAGTGTCAGTCGAGTACACGATGACTTCGGCCTCCGGTGTCTGTTCGCACAGAGATGCGTCCCT
Source organism: Berghia stephanieae (assembly GCF_034508935.2). Taxonomy (NCBI): domain Eukaryota; kingdom Metazoa; phylum Mollusca; class Gastropoda; order Nudibranchia; family Aeolidiidae; genus Berghia; species Berghia stephanieae. Next base: position 38,601,629 of record NC_088365.1, read on the forward strand.
CAAGAAAGCAATGAACCAATTTTCTCAGCTAACGCTTGCATTAGATTATTTTCCCTGTGTTATTTATAAAAGAGGACATGTTTTTGTCAATAAATATATTTAATATTGAGGGGAAGTCATCTTTGAAACTTTATATGGTCCGTACGCAGAGCTAACTATTAAGAAAAGAATGCCCCAGATTTTTTTCATAATTAGATTCAAATGACCCGAACTATGCTAAAATTCACCCTTACGCTTGTCATGCGCATTCAATTTGTTTACACATTGCTTAGCAGCAGACTCAAGTTGTCTTTGTCCAAGAAAACTCAGATTGTGATCCCTCTGACCGTTTTGGACTGTCGGCCAGCGCAATTTTTTTGAGTATCAAAGCAATGCAATGAAAATGAGGGGTGAATAGTGTTTAATCTCATTCATGTTGGGAAATAAAATAAATAAATAAAATCTCCACCGAAGTGGATGGGTTTAGGAATCGCTCACGGTAGCCTGCTTGATTTAAACTTATTTTACGAAGTTAACTACCATTAATCATCCATGTTGAATCAAAGTGCTGAATGAGAAAGATTGAAGCTTTTTTATACCCGACACGACGTCACAAACACACACACACACACACACACACACACACACACACACAGGCAGAAACAACAGACCACAGGGACTCACAATGCTTCACGGACATAAAACAGTTCACAACACAGCTGGGAAAAACAACAATCCAGAACACACAACAAATTATAATACGTTCCCTCCAGACGAGAGCCAATTCGAGTTTCTCTATCTATATCTTCCCTTTTATATACTATTTATACAACTACTACTACTACTGTGCGGCTATGTGGTCTTGTGGTATGACACTCGCTTTCGGATCAGAAGTTCCTGGGTTCGAGCCTCGCTCGGCACATAGTTGAGTCCTTGGAAAAGGCTCTTTACTCACATTCTCTCACCGTACTCAAGTGTAAAATGAGTACCTAGCCGTTAACAGCGTTGTCTCTGTCCGAAAAAAATATAATATCGCCTAACAGGCGTCATGTCCCGTCCTACATGTTAAGTGTTGCTGTTGGCTGGGGACCCCTTGTAAAGCAATTTGAGCACATTTAGTGGATATTGCTCTAGATAAAAGATCCAATTTTTTAAATACTACTGCTACCACTACCAAAATACATTGTCTTGGGGTATGACACTCGCCTTCGGATGAGAAGGTCCAGGGTTTGACTCCCACTCGCTCCATGGGTAGTGCATTGGTGGTCTTTGAAAAAGGATCATTATTCAAATTCTCTCAACGTACTCGTGTTAAAATGAGTACATGGCGGTTAACAGCGTTATCTCTGTACGAAAAATTGACAGGCATCATTTTTCGTCCTACACGTTAGGTGCTGTTGTTGGCTGGAGACCCCCTGTAAATTGCTTTACTTTGAGCGCGTTCAGTAGATATTTCTCTTTATAAAAGCTCTTTTTTTCTTTAAAAAAAAACAAAACAAAAACTATTTCTACTGGTGGTGGTGGTGCTACGACGGCAGCGGTTGTTGCTGCTGCTACCACTACTATTGTAACACTACCAATGCTACCACCACTACTATATTATAGCCACTGCTACTACCACTAATGGGTTGTTTGTCTCAGCGGCACAGTGTCTCGTCTTGTCACAAAGGTCAAGCAATGCTAAGTGTGTGTCTCAGCGGCACAGTGTCTCGTCTTGTCACAAAGGTCAAGCAATGCTAAGTGTGATCAGTGGTTGGATAGGTGACAGTGCTATTGAAGAATATTGCTCCCGACGTTACACACATTACCCCCTCAATTCACTGTGACTGAGTACCGACTTCAAGCAGTGACGGATTTTGTAAGAATTTTAGTGCTTAAAGGAAGTCAAACACTCGATTGGTACTGTATGAAAAGGGTATATGGTTCCAAACAGCCTATTGGAGTCTCACCCACCATCTGCATCTGAGGGTCATTATATATATGGCTTGTTAAATCAAAACAAAAATATTTAAAAAAATATTCCAAGTTTATACATATCACTTTTATTGTCATTTTATTTATAATGCACATGCTGATAATCACAAAATCTATAGATTAGATGTATCTCCAGTACAGATATGTTTGTATTCTCATCCTGTGAAGAGAAGATGGGAAAGGAAAATTGATACTTATCACTGAAACTGTATGGTCCCATTTTTAAAAGTGTGATTAAATGCCTCCAGAAAAAGCTTTGGTCAATAAATCATCTTTTAAAAAAAATAATAGAAACGTTTGTCTTTCTTTTATCAATTTGTTTAAAATATTAATCAACCTATTTTCTCTGCTCTATGGCTGCATCAGATAATTTTCAAACGAAATAAAGGAAAATTATGCATTTAGAATCAATTAATTTGAAATTTTATACCAACTTTACCATGCAAGTTGAAATCAAGATAATTTACAATTAACTTGATTTATATTGCCAGAAACATGTTTCAAACTATCAAACTGATATAATCTGAAGGAATAATATGTATCTACAATTATGCCTATTTCTCTTGAGATATATACCTTGAATATCCGGTACATAAACGTTGAACCAACAGTCTCAATTCATGTTAAAAGCTGGCAGTTGCTCTTATTCTCATTTCCCTCCTTCAGGCTGCTTCCTGTGCAGTCTCCATGACACATGTTAGATTTGGTTTCCGTAATTAATTTTTTAAAACCAAAAAGTTGTTTTTACTATATAAAGTACTTTTTCATATATTAAAAACAAGAAAACAAAACATATTACATTAGGTGAAATATGTACAACAAATAGTAGATTATATTATATTTTCAATAGCAACTGTAACATTACATGGTCAAAAGACCAATCTATCAAATTATACTAATATTAAAAATCAGCTACAGTTTTATCAGCACTCTTATCTTGCCTATTGATAAATGTGAACAAGTAAGAAAAGAATAAAATATATTTAATATAGAAAATGTTGGCAAGTTATAGGGTATATACTGTAACAAAAGATATTATTGCAAAATTTCATCATATTCAAAACCAAAAAGCAGTTTTTTCTTGACTTCCCTATGTAAAAGTATATGATAAGCACACTGAAAATAGGAATCTATTGTAGAGACATGAGCCAATACCAATGACATGGAGTGAAAGCTGTCTAAATTTAGATCATCTAAGGATCTTCATAATAAGGCTTTAACTTGTACTAGCATTAGAAAAAAAGTTATATAGAATCTTAAAAAATTACAGCAAGATTTTAAAATTTGAAAACGCTTGAAAGCAAAATAAGGTTCTGTTCTCTCTGCTTAATCGCCACCCTCAATATTCTACACAATGGATCAATAGGTTAGATTAATACAGCTGAAATATTTTATAAATACTATAGAATATCTTTTTTTAATATTGAGAAATGTTATAAGATACAGTAAAGTTGAAATCTATTTTTATAATCTTGAAGGTAAGGCTCAATGATAATAAGAACAACTTCAATAATACTACTTCTACTACTAATAATAATAATGATAATAATAATAATAATAATAATAATAATAATAATAATAATAATAATAATAATAATAATGATACCTGATGATAATGATGATGATGAAGATGATGATGATGACGATGATGACGATGATGATGACGATGATGATGATGATGATGATGATGATGATGATGATGATGATGATGATGATGATGATGATCATGATGATGATGATGATCATGATGATGATGATGATGAAAATAATAATAATAATAATAATAATAATAATAATAATAATAATAATAATAATAATAATAATAATAATAATAATGATAATAATAATAATGATAATAATAATAATAATAATAATAATAATAATAATAATAATAATAATAATAATAATAATAATAATAATAATAATGGTTATGATGATGATGATGATGATGATGATGATGATGATGATGATGATGATGATGATGATGATGATGATTATGATGATGATGATGATTATGATGAAAATAATTATAATAATGATAATAATACTGATAAATAATATTATTGATTATAATAATAATAATAATAATAATAATAATAATAATAATAATAATAATAATAATAATAATAATAATAATAATGATAATAATAATAATATGATAATAATAATAATAATAATATAATAAATAATAATAATAATAATAATAATAATAATAATAATAATAATAATAATAATAATAATAATAATAATAATAATAATAATAATAATAATAATAATACATTTTCGTGAATATTGATTGGTTAGTTGCCAGAATGTGGGCAGGGCAATACTTCCAGGACTGCACACCAATATCTCAAGAAATGCAGAGGCTCCTGATTGTAATGCTCTTTAAATCTGAAAAAAAAAAGATTTTGATTCAGTTGGAATAATTATGGCAGTCCACAGCATTTTCTCTTGGTTAGAAACATAGAAAGAAATATCATCTCACATTCAGTCATTAAATGATATTCACATAGAGCTAACAATGAACAAGAGCTATAATTACCAAATTTCATTATTATTTTCAATGGATTTATTTAACTGCTGGTATTGAATGAAAATTTGAAATTAATATAGCAATGTTGGAATAGATAGATGGGTCTAATATATGTAAATGTAAAACTTATTCAGAGAGTAGAAAGCACTTGTTATAGTTTGTTGCTTCATGTTACAAAAACAGGAATAACTCTAGTTCCATGAGCCTTATGACTCTAAAGGACCACACATTTCAATGTAAAGTGAAACACCATTTAGTGTTTTAATAATATAAACATGACCTATGTCCATAGAATTAAACGAATGAGAATACGTACGAAGCCTAAAAAGTGTCCACCAATGAAAGCATTCAGCGCCATTTTAATGTTGGCTGAGAATGTAGTCATTACCATTCAGTCGGTCTCTATGTCAACATAACGACACAAGAAAAACAACAAACAATATCAAAATCCACAATAAAATGTTTCAGAACTGTTGCGTATATTTATGGCACAATGAAGCTGTCAAAAAATGAAGTTAGAGAATGTGTGTAATCATGTATTATAATAACCTGTAATGTGTTTTCCAACCACCACATCATCTACTACTACAACCACCACCACAATATCATCACTAACACTACTACTACAACCACCAGCCCCACATCATTATCACTACCACTACTACTACACCACCACCAGCACATCATCATCACTACCACTACTACAACAATCACCACAACCACATCGTCATCACTACCACTACTACTGCAACCACCACCACCATATCATCATCATTACCACTACTACCACAACAACCACCACCACTACTACTACAACCACCACCACATCATCACTACCTCAACTACTATAACCACCACCACAATAGCATCACTACCACTACTACCACAACCACCAGCACCACATCATTATCACTACCACTACTGCACCACCACCAGCACATAATCATCACTACCACTACAACTACAACCACCACCATATCATTACCATTACCACTCTACTACAACCACCACTACCACCATATCATTACCATTACCACTACTACTACAACCACCACAACCACATCGTCATCACTACCACTACTACTGCAACCACCACTACCACCATATCATCACCATTACAACTACTACTACAACCACCACAATCACATCATCATCACTACCACTACTACTACAACCACCACCACATCATCATCACTATCACTACTACTACAACTACAACCACCACCACATTATCATCACTACCACTACTACTGCTGCAACCACCACCACCATATCATCATCATTGAAATATTTTTTTTAAAATTGAGCTTTATATTATATAGTGCAATATCTACTAAATGTGCTCAAAGCGCTTTACAAGGGGTCCCTGGTCAACATTTAACATGTAGGACGGGACATGACGCCTGTTAAGCGATATTACAATTTTTCGGACAAAGACAACTCTGTTAACGGCCAGGTACTCATTTTACACCTGAGTACGGTGAGAGAATGTGAGTAAAGAGCCTTTTCCAAGGACTCAACTATGCGCCGAGCGCGAGGCTCGAACCCAAGACCTTCCGATCCGAAAGCGAGTGTCATACTACTAGACCACATAGCCGCATCATTACCACTACTACTACAAACACCACCACCACATCATCATCACGACCACTACTACTACAACCACCACCACCACCATATCATTACCATTACCACTACTACCAATTCCCCTTTCTTGTGTGCGGGAATTCCTCTTTCGGCATTGAAATTGAGTGTGAGAGAGTCATCACTACACACATAAACAACAGAAACAATTTAAAAACATGACTATGACACGCAACCACTCACACACGAGGCTATACTATTTATCCCTTTCTCTATATAGAACAGGACAAGACAAACAATAGCTTGACTCTCGCTACACTTCGCATTGATGTTTGTCGTCTCACGAGTTCAACTCTCGGTCGACCTGTCAATATTCCTTTTTGCCTCGGACGTAATCATTAATAGAATGTTGTGTGGTTTTGACCGTGAAGAAAACCTTAAGAAGTCAAATTTATATCATTTTAGAGAGATCGTTTTGAATAATTTTGAGTTAAACGAGCGAGCAGCAACTTGTTTTCATGAACGGCCGATCAGCGCTTGTTTACTATAGTAACGCGATTCCCAGCCAACGTCTCAATGGCGGATATTTTTCTCATCGAGGCCGCTGGTTGGTTAGCCAATAAGAGCACCGTACGGTTTCCATTGGGTAAATTCCTTGCCTATGTCTTAATGTTTTTGCTTATATTCAATAAAAACATTAGAAAACACAATGGACCTAGACCTCAGATACCACAAGGTTGTTAAAACCGTTGTGTCAGGTCTCATTTTTCAGATGTTTAATTGTGAAGACATGTTTTCTTTTATTAACTTTTTGGTCACAGTAGCCAATTCGAATAAACCGAAAAATCAGTGCCTCTTGATTTCACTTTAAAGTCAAATAAAATTTCTGATCTAAATTTATTTTATTTATAACCCCATCAATTGAGAGAGCTTTCTTATCATTCCTTAGGCAAAATCTAAATAAGACACATTTCACATATAGTATTTCATATGCATGACAAAATCCTACCAGCTTCTTGTTATTAAGACTCTTGATTACTGGCGCTGATGAAAGAAATGGGCTAAAAATAAATCAAAAGTAGGTAATCTAAAGTAATCAGAGAGATTTATTTTTAATATCAACCCAATGTAAATTCGTAAAAAGGTGCAGTATCAGGCCCCTCTATCCTTACCACCAAAAATTGATTGAACTGATAGGGATATGAATAAAACTTTAATAAAAACCAACAACCCCCCCCCCCCCCCCCCCCCTTTTCCAAACACACAAACATTCACACTTAAAGAAGAAGAAGAAGAAGAAGAAGAAGAAGAAGAAGAAGAAGAAGAAGAAGAAGGAGGAGGAGGAGGAGGAGGAGGAGGAGGAGGAGAGAGGAGGGGGAGGAGGATGAGGAGGAAAAGAAGGAGGAGAAGAAGAATGAATTATTACATCAAATACTAACATTTGTAAACCATGTCTCCATGTATTTAAAATATGTTCAGAAACTAAAACAAACTTTTAAAGACCAACCCTGGATAATTTGCTATTTTATGCATAGGCATGTTTCATGAATAGAACTAAAAGAAAGCAGGAAATTTATTATTACCAACATAGAAAAGAAATCTGCATTTTCAATAGTTATTTTTTCTTTGGAACGGCTTTTTTTATTCTTATCGTGGCTGATGCTTGAAAATCTCATTAAAAAAAAAAAAAGGTTATAAGGTAATATTAAAAAAACAAAAACAATAATGGAATTGGGTAATTAATTCGTGCGATACTTGTACGGTAATTAAGTGTGGTAACGAAACGGCATGAAGTAGACAAGGGAAAGGAATTCAGATAATTGTTTTGAGAAAGGACCTTTAAAAACGAACATTTCATAAATAGAATGTTATAGTATTTTGAGCTTAATACATTTGATTATCTGCAATCAACATTATGTGATGAAAATCAACTTCATTTTTCAAAATGTGTGAATTTTATTACTACAAACCTTATATATAAAAGTGTGTGTGTGAAGGAGAGATAAAAAGAAAAAAGAAAAAAAAAAGAAAAAGACTAACAGAAGAGAGGGAGAGGGAGAGAGATCGATAGAGAAGGAGAGAGGCTGTATCAAAAGGTGTAACATTCTTCATAAAAATCATCAGTATTAATTTGTATCTGTAAGGTGGGCAAATTTGTAGTCTTCAACTGTTTCTTTGGAATGAATAATAAAAACCGATCTAAAACCTTATAGTCTCTTAGAAAACGAATTAGAATGGTAGCTTTTAAAAGTGCAGGATATCTACATTATTAACACTTTTACTAAGCTTTAAAAAGCTATTTCATATATATTATATATATATATATATATATATATATATATATATATATATATATATATATATATATATATATATATATATATATAATATAAGATACCTATTATCAAATACTACATTGCAATTTGAATCCGGCAGAGAATTAACCACAATATCAACCTCAATTGGATCCCCTCAAGGAGACAGCTTGAGTCCAATTCTATTCACGATATACCTCTAATCGGTCATGAAAGATCTAAGACCAAAATTACCACAAATAAAGAAGATCACTCGTGAATTGATATAGGCAGATGATACAGACCTAATCACACAATTCTCAGCAAGCGTCATTCATTCAGACTGCGAAGCTTACTACTATATATAATATATATATATATATATATATATATATATATATATATATATATATATATATATATATATAAGCATAGTGGCCTGTTCAATTAACGTAATGATAGTTTCATCACCAAGTAGACGTCTATCTAAAATTAAAATTCAAGTGTTGATGAAAAAAAGCTGAACTCATTGTCTATTGACAAATTATAGATAATTACGTTTTTAACGTCACTTGTGCACAAAGATTTTTTTTAGCATTCAAAATGCGTTTCAAAACATTTATCTAGGGTAGATGAGCCCGCCCATCGTCTGAAATCTAATAAGGGTTTTGTAGTTTTAAATCGATTTTTTGTACACCATAAATCTTATTCTTTCACTCTCTCAAGCCCCAAATAGGTAGATGAATAAATCCCAATGATAGCTATGGTATTAATATTGCATATTCACGGATGTGAGTGAATGAAGTCATTTGTCTTGAATTATAATCGCATGGATTTTTAATGAGTATGATTTTAAGTCATGGCTGAGTATAGAAACAATAGGAGACAGATAGACAGAGAGAGAGAGAGAGAGAGAGAGAGAGAGAGAGAGAGAGAGAGAGAGAGAGAATACTATTTTAATTTTATGTAAAATTTTGACCAGAACAAACTTCGTGTGTGTGTGTGTGTGTGTGTGTGTGTGTGTGTGCGTATGAATGTGAATAAATGAGAGAGAATCATTTGGAGTTCGAAAGAGGTAGTGTGTGAGCACATGGAAGGTGGACAGGGTCTCTAAAAATACAGTGGTCCCTGAATGATACCTCCAAACTTCCTAGTAAATGATTCGCCCTTTTTAATTTTTGGAGATTTATTCGAAAGGAGGGGTGTACTCTTTTCATCTTTTCATTTTAAAATAATTAATTAATTAATTAATTTCTTAATTCATCTTTATGTAATTTCCGACGGACAGATTTAGCCTTGGGATCTTTCGAAACATCGTTTTTCTATGAATTGTTTGTCCCCCCCCCCCCCCAAGATCAGATATTTTGAGTATTATTCT
>NC_088365.1:38621373-38671373 GCF_034508935.2 Berghia stephanieae
ACAAAAAAACATTCGACTTCCTGGACATAACCATCAACCTAAACGACGGCACTACCAACCATTTTCAAAACCCAACAACATCCCATTGTACGTTCATAGACATAGCAATCATCCGCCATCTATAATAAAAAACATCCCCGAGAGCATTAATAAACGACTATCTAACAACTCTACAAACAACAACATATTCAACGATGCAATCCCACGGTACACAAACGCACTATAAAAAAGTGGATATAACTACAAACTAAAATATGAGGAAGAGACCATTACCACCCCAACAAAAAACGACAAAGAAAACGACACATAACATGGTTCAACCCACCCTACAGCAAGAATGTGACAACTTCTATCGGTAACAAATTCTTCAATCTACTACAAAAATGCTTCCCTCCCGGTCACGTTCTACACCCAATCATGAACAAAAACACCATCAAAAATACACCTGCAAGCCAAACATACGAACCATTATTTCCTCCAACAATAACCGAAAACTATCACAGCCAGCTCAGCCCAGCAACAACCTAGAGAAAAAATGCAACGGTAGGACCCAGACAACATGCCCACTAAACGGCACTTGTCTGACTCAAAACGTAATTTATCAAGCCACAGTTACACGACCAGACACACCAAAACAAGAAACATACATTGGCCTCACCGAGTGTTCATTAAAAATCAGATACAACCTGCATACATCTTCCTTCAGAAACTTACACAAACGACATTCTACTACACTAAGCGAACACATTTGGAACCTCAAAGAAAAAAACATACAACACAGCATCACATGGAAAATCATCTCCAGAGCACAGTCGTACTCCCCCTCTTCTAAGATTTGCAACCTCTGCTTGGAAGAAAAATTCTTCATCATCACTAAACCGAACATAGCAACACTCAACAGAAGAAACGAACTAACTTCCATAGAAGCAAACACCTTTTATGTAATTACGAACCTCCATAAACACTAATCTATAAAAATACGAAAACACAACAATCTACTTTCACTTCCACTTCCTGATGAGAGCAACGTTCGATAACAACGTCGTAGAAGTCAAACAATCTTAATTATCTTTCAAATGATTATAAATAGCTCCTTTAATCCTAAAGTTGAGCATTATTATTTCATGGATTTTGTTTTTATAATTTATATATATATATATATATATATATATATATATAATATATATATATATATATATATATATATATAACATTGGGACGATTTGATCATATTTTCAACATTAAAGATGACATTTTGTAGTTCACTTTAGGTTTGCATAGTATTTTTAACACAAAGTAGGTGACATTTCATTTTTTTTTTAAATGCCATTATTTCTATGAATGGTAAATTAACTACATTTTCAGTGATTTACATTCTTACTAAACACTATAGATTGTAATCAGTATCTTAGTTCATGTTAAAATGGAGACCATTGTTAATATCACCCTTTACAGTAATTTCTTTTAGTTACATTTTATAACAGCCATTACTCTCACACATAAGATATGTTAACACGCACTCGCGAAATGTTACAGTCATTCACATAGATCTTCAAATCGATTACATAGCGCATTACCAGGGGAAAAATTTCAATCCTCGGTCATTCCATTTTAGGAGAGCTTAGAGATTTGTCCTGTTCCGTAAATGAAAGTAAGAATGATAATTGGTACAACATACCGCCCAGCAGATCTTACCATTCAATCATTGAAATGTTTTACTTTCATTAACCCGTGTCGCGTCGGGTAACTACGCGAATGATTAAACCGATAATCTTGGCTCCGTCCATCAAAATCCTTAAGCTAGTCGGCTGTGGAATGACATATTTCTAGTTTTCAAACAATGCGTGGCAATTTTTGCGAGCTAAGTATAATTATTGTTCTAAAAGTATAAGCACTAAAGTTATCGAAACTCAAGACCTATGTCTTAAGAATTGAGATAATATATGTGCGTGGCGAACGTTTTTAAGTTGATTAAAATCAGAATATTCCATTAACAGGGAGGTAACTTCTACTACAGAAATACACCGATTAATTGTTGTCATAATGACTATATTTTGATGCAAAGCTCACATTAAAAAAAAAAAAAAAAAAAAAATTGGGCTTTTATATAGCGCAATATCCACTTAACGTGCTCAAAGCGCTTTACAAGGGGTCCCTGGTCAACAGCAACATTTAACATGCAGGACGAGACATGACGCCTGCTAGGCGATATTACAATTTTTCGGACAAAGACAACGCTGTTAACGGCCAGGTACTCATTTTACGCCTGAGTACGGTGAGAGAATGTGAGTAAAGAGTCTTTTCCAAGGACTCAACTATGCGTCGAGCGAGGCTCGAACCCAGGACCTTCCGATCCGAAAGCGAGTGTCATACCACTTGACATTATACATATAAAATAAAGTAATTCAGAATAATAGACGAGATTATTTACAGTAAATAATATTTTTCGGTACTAATTTCAACGATCCTAAATATATATCGTATCGTTTAAGAGCTAATAGGTTCTAAAAACCTTTAAATGCTCTGTGTATGTTTTATGCATATGTACAATTTACGAATTATTTAAGTAATATACAATGTCAATTAATTGATAATATTGAGAATTAAATTTTTGATACATAAATAAGTGTCATATTCAATATTCGTAGTATAATTTACTTTCTTTACATTCATTTGGCATCTCTGACTTGTACATTCGAGAGTTCCAAATAATTGTTATACAAAAGACAAAATATCCAATGTCATGTTACATTATTCGTCAAAAGCAAATATAATGTTGGTAAGATCTTAATCAATGGCATTCTTAAAACTATTAATTGAATAAGAATTATTGGTCTCAAACTTTAGATTATTCCAAATTGTCACAGTCCTTTGAATTAGATTATTTTTTCCTTATAGACGAATTAACATCTTTCAACAAATATCTTAAACTTATCTCCCCGAGAGTTTGTATCATGCGAATAATTAAAAAATCATTTTAATCTATATTGTAAGAACCATGCACGAGTCTATATAGACGTCTATATGTATAAGATATTGTAGTGAAGGTAAATTTACATACTTCAATCTTTCTAAATATGATAGATGTCGAATGTCAGGAAAAAGGCTCGTAGCGCGTCTTTGTACGTTCTCAATGTTAACAGACTGTCGATTAAATAAAGGACTCCAAATACTATTTCAATACTCTGGACAAAGTCTTATGACAGACTCATAAAGTTGGACAAACGTTATTAAGATAGCTAAAGCTTCTGTATATAATTCCTACAAGCTCTTTTTAGACAATCACATAAATGTTCATCAAAGCACAATTTATTATCAAAGATGATGTCCCTTTCTGAGCAGAATTACTGCCAAACCATTATGCTAATATTAATATCGAGTTGAATTTTTCAATTTAGGGTTACGATTCTTTCTTCAATGTACAACCTCACAGAGGAGTTTGCAATATACATTTTGGACAAGCTTAGCGCTCACAAATTTACCTTTGACCAAACTATAGACGAAAGTATTTGGTACACATTTTTGTACAGCAATCTAACATTCTTAATAGAGTAATTTCTATAGAAATCACAACTTAAATATATAACATTTCATAGAACTATTCATACTCAGGTTGTCAGATATGAAATGATTAAGGCATTTTTCACGGATTACTTGATTGTGTTATCCCTATCAGGGTAGAAGAGAGAAAGAGAGAGAGAGAGAGAGAGAGAGAGAGAGAGAGAGAGAGAGAGAGAGAGAGAGAGAGAGAGAGATGGGAGGGGGGGGGGGGGAGTAAGAGGGATATATATCGTGAGATATTGATTCTTTAATTGACTCTTGAATCTTTAACGTGCTCCACGATTTAAAGGAGCTTGAATTATTACAGAATTCTCACCTCTTACTTTGCCTACAGTATTGATTCCGCAGCTGGTTGATTTACTGCATCATCAGGGAAGAATGAAATAACATTTCATATGGCACACGTCACCTATTACCCTCCTATATTCTCTTATGATATCCTTCTGGTCTCGTACTCGTTCAAAACATAGTAAAGTAAGGTAATTCAGGTCACATGAGAGGGGCACTATTTTTGTGTTCATCTACACATTTGGTGTTACATTACAATACCTGATAATATTTAAACTAGGACAATATTGCGGCCTTTGGTGCGCCGTCACAGTGGTAAATAACTAACATTCTTATGGTATATATTACAGGATACAATAATAAAGTAGACATCCGTTACTCACCGCTTCAAATTCAAGATTAAGGTGATCAATTTCCTTATCAACACAGTTCTGAAAGACGATGATATTCCTCGCAATTCTTGAACAGCAAAGAGTAAGTAAACAACAACATGATGTAAAGTCTGTCCTTGAGTTTGATGTATCGTCATGACAAAGCATGATTGCACAGGGAACTCTGGCTGCGACGCAATAATTGTGGCCTTGATTTACATTGTCGTCATTGAGTATTTCTAATACACCAATGAGACCATAACAATTTGGGTTGTCAGACCTGAAAAAATGTATACATCCGTCTCGATCTATGTTAATTTCCACAATACATTTGAAGCTGGTCGGGTGGTCAGTATGTTATAATAATTTAATGTATGAAGACGATCATAGAACATGAAGATTAGTAAATTAATTTAAAGACCGCGAATTAATTTGACAAATAGGATAAATAAGATAATAATAATAATAATAATAATAATAATAATAATAATAATAATAATAATAATAATAATAATAATGATGATAATAATAATAATAATAATAATAATAATAATAATAATAATAATAATAATAATAAAAATAATAATAATAATAATAATAGATCTTTATTGTCCATAAATATGGCAATTTGTCATTTAGTTACACTTGATATAACGTTATATGATAACTATAACAATGAACAGATATTTCACTTCTCTCTCTCTCTCTCTCTCTCTCTCTCTCTCTCTCTCTCTCTCTCTCTTCCTCTCTCTTCCTCTCTTTCTTTCACGCGTGCGATATACACAACATAAACATATGCATTTCATTTTCAATTCGTTACATTTGTGACAAATCAACAAATATTATCATCATTATCAATTGGTCAATTAATCTAACAATAAATAAATTAATCAGTCAATCAGTCAACGCATCAATCCTTGGTTTTGCTGTACCATATGAAATATTCAACATTTTTATTGATGATGGAACGAACGTTGACTTATACTTGTTAGTTCTACATTTAATCTGACAAAACCTTCTCCCAGATGGTAAAAGACTAAATTCATGGTATAAAATATGTTTTTTATTGTTGGTAATTGAGAATGCTTTCCTTTCTATTGCTTTTCCATGAATTCTTTCTTCTCCATCAAGAGGATGATTTATTATTTTTGATGCCTCTTTGATTAATTTTGCAATTTTTGATTTATCTTTAAGTCGGCATCCGCCAAACCATATGGTGCAGCCAAACGCAATTACACTTTTAATCAAATGTGTATGTTTTAATCAGATGTGTATTTTAAAAAAAATGAAATACCTATAATGTTAAATGTTAAATTATCGTCTGTTTTATAGTTCAGTGCAGACGATGGTCTAGCGACATTGATGACTGTTTATTTCATTTACAGAGAAAAAAGGCTATTACGAACATGCACTCATCTTTTTAAAACTATTTTACAACTGTATTATCTAAATTAACGGAAGATCAAGACGAATCATATGAGCCATCAACTTTGATCGGTCATGTAGATATTGCCACTTAACATTGCCCTTAACCAGTTTACTGCTTCGGACAGTATAAAATTTTTTTGCCAGAACATGGTCCAAATATCGATCTATTTATATGACCCTTATATTGGCAAAAACTCTTAAACCTGGGACCTCCAGAGAATTTGAAGTCTCCTCTAGTGGACATTTAAATTGTGTATTGAAGAACTCGCTGGCGTCTACTTTGAATTAGATCTCACCCACCAATGTTTCACTCATTTCCAAGACGAGACTCTAACTAACGTCAAGAATTTAGTGTGATTTGATGAGAACTAATAAAATAATTTTATGCCCTTTGGCGAAGTTTTTATTTATGATGTTACGCACCATTAGGGCAACGTGATATATGGACATGGTAGGATTTTGATTGGTCAGGAATTGCTAGATTCAGATGGGTGAGGGTGATGTATGGGGTGATGTATGCTTGGTTGTAAACAGTGACAAGAGACGATCAGTTATAGTTATAGTATTTGTGATGAAAACGATGGTGATGATGAAGATAAAAATAATAATAAGGATAATGATAATAATAATAATAATAATAATAATAATAATAAATAATAATAATAATAATAAATATAATGATATGATGATGATGATAATGATGATGATGATGATGATGATGATGATGATGATGATGATGATGATGATGATGATGATGATGATGGTGATGATGATGATAATGATGTTATTTACGACAAAAATTTATCATGATTAATTTTAATAATAAATTTTATATCCTATAAAATATTTAACTTTAGTGCTTATTTTCCTTATATTATTATTATTATTTTTTTTATTGAGCTTTCATATAGCGCAATATCCACTTAACGTGCTCAAAGCGCTTTACAAGGGGTCCCTGGTCAACAGCAACATTTAACATGTAGGACGAGACATGACGCCTGTTAGGCGATATTACAAATTTTCGGACAGAGACAATGCTGTTAACGGCCAGGTACTTATTATACACCTGAGTACGGTGAGAGAATGTGAGTAAAGAGTCTTTTCCAAGGACTCAACTATGCTACGAGCGAGGCTCGAACCCTGGACCTTCCGATCCGAAAGCGAGTGTCATACCACAAGACCACATAACCGCATATTATTATTATTATTATTATTATTATTATTATTATTATTATTATTATTATTATTATTATTATTATCATCATCATCATTATAAAATATTAAACTTGCCAATCTTGTTTTTATCACTTTAGTAATATTGAAAAAATTAGGCAACTTCATAATGAGAGCACTAATCAAATTATCGTTCATTCTTTGGTAACCAGCAGATATGATTACTGGAATTCGTTGGTTTTAATGCGCCATCCTAATTGATAAAACGTGTGCAAACTATTAAAAACAGAACCACAGAACTGATATAAAAATCGAATGACCCAACAAAAGAATTTCTATAGCAGAATCTCCATTGGTTGCCAGTTGGTGAAAGTATTATTTTAAAATCTTTTAGCATTGTTCATAAATGTTTTAATAATCAAGCTCCAGTGTACCTCATGAATTTATGTCAACATTTTAATCCAAAGGGGCCACTAAGGTCGGCTTAAGACTCTTTTAATTGTTCCCAGAACTAGATTATCCCAAAGTAATGTATTTTTCTGTAAGTGGCCCCATCTTGTGGAATGCGTTCTCCTCAGGTGAAAAAATAATTACGGATAGTCAGTCTTTCAACAAAAAAAGATGTCTTTTCCACATCGTATGAATACAGAAGACGTCTTTAATCAAAATTTTATTTTAAGTTTATTTTACTCCAATTTTTATCTTACTGTAGTTCAAATTGTTAATTTCCATTGTAGATCTAAACTTCTCCCCCCAAATTTTATTGTAATCAATCAACCAAATGCCTTTAGTTAGAGTAAGTTATTAATGTTAGTGAGGAAGATTGGTGTAAGTACTACTACTACTACTACTACTACTACTACTACTACTACTACTACTACTACTACTACTACTACTACTACTACTACTACTACTACTACTACTACTACTACTACTACTACTACTACTACTTCTACTACTACTACTACTACTACTACTACTTACTATCTACTCTACTACTACTACTACTACTTACTACTACTACTACTACTACTACTACTACTACTACTACTACTACTACTACTTCTACTTCTACTATTTATTCTATTACTACTACTTCTTTCAATATTACAATTCTATTATATCTTTTATCTTCCATTATTTTCAATGACGGAAGGCAACGGAGAACCACCGTCACTAACAAACTTTCCCAGGACATCAACTGCCCAAACTGGTGCGAAATGAAACAATCACATTGGCCACGTAGAATATACGTACTTTAAACCATTTAGGTAAACTTGAAAACGTTATTCAAGAAATGAAAATAATCCACATTAACATCATTGGTATCTCAAAGAATATGATTTTGTATTGTATTATGCAGGTGGAATACTTCATGAGAAAGGAGTTGGAATTCTTTTAGACAATCAACATGAAAATGCTATTTAGATTAGGTTGCAATCTCAGAAAGAAAAACATCAGAAAGTGACGGAAACACAATTGAGACATTCTATCAAGATATAGAACAGGCATTAAAGTAATGTAAATCCAATGAAATTCGTTTAATAATTGGTGATTTCAATGCTAGGGTTGGTAAAGAGAAATTGAAAATATCGTTGGCCCGCACGGACTAGGTACAAAAACTGATAGAGGGGAAAGACCTGTCGACGGGTGCAGATTTGAAAACCTTACCTTTTTATCAATATGTCGTTTGAAAACCACGATAGAAAGAAGTGGACATAGATAAGCCCTGTAGTGTGGGTATTACAATATGATGTAGTACACCTGGGCAAATGCTGCCATACACACAGATGAAGTGAAAAACTAGAACGTCGTTGATAAAGATGAAGACGATGTTTAATAGATGATGGACGATTGAAGAAAACGATGCAGTGGGATGACAGGACAACGATAAAAAACATGTAGAGTAGAAGTTTACAGCAATAATACAGCAGTATGTACAGTAGTAGCATGTACGGCAGGTCGACTGCAAAATATAATATTTAAAAATATATATATATTTTGGTTACATTAAATTTTATAAATATAATATAATACGTGTGATGATCATTAATATGCTGACAAATACGTATCTCCCCATTTGACAATTAAATCGTAATCAAATGAAAATATAGAAAGAAAAATAAACAAAAGTAGTACGTTAAAACATGAATACTACTCACATGACATGAAAGTAAATATCTATTAAACGGTAGACTAATTCCTTTACATGATGGACGGAACATACGGAATGACAACCGAATATTAAATACAATGAAAACGAGTATATCTCATGAAAAAGGATTGAACATATGGAATGATAGATTATTAAATACAATGAATACAAGTCTATATAGTCCTGTCCCAATAGAATTTAACCCTCTTCCGCACTAGGACAGGACTGTCCCGGGACAGTCCTGTCCCAAATCTGTAACATATAGAATTTAGAGAAATCTTCCGCACCTATTGGGACGGGACAAAACAGTCCCGTTGTGTCCCAAGCCGTTGTGAAATGCTACAAAATCAACGGGACAGGACTGTCCCAGTCCCGTGTTCATATCGTTTGTGATAGTAGAAAAATATAGCAGACTTCCGCACTAGGACAAAAAAGTCCCAGACTTGGCGGCGCCGTGTCAAAATTGAAATGCCTGTCTTTATTTTCTGCATCCCCACTACTACTACTACTACTACTACTACTACTACTACTACTACTACTACTACTACTACTACTACTACTACTACTACTACTACTACTACTACTACTACTACTGTTGCTTCTGCTGCTGCTAATGCCACTAATATATTAATACCTACATCCCTTACATTTTGTATTTATTTCCACTTCCATTGTATTTATTTTCCAACAGTAGTCCACACTTTATTTTAGTTCACTGTCTTCTATACTGCTTTACACAGTTCCTACCCGCCTCCCCTCTTTTGACATATTAAGTACGCACCTTTTATAAATTTCTATTGCTCTGTTTTAATTCGCGCTTCCTCACAAAGTAGCATACAATTTCCTGCCCATCAATGTTTTTGTTTATGCATCTTAACAACGCCACTACCACATTATCTCATTCGTCTGTAGTTTTAATTCATCACGTGTTGTTGATGAAGGGGAAACCCGAAACGTCCATTTTATCTGTTTTCGTATATTAAACTGAAGCTTACATTCAATTTCACAGTTATGATTTATTTATTTATTTCAATTCTGAATATAAAAAAGCAAGAACAATTCAAAAAATAATTCTATGTGATGAAACCACGTACAGAAGGCATAGCAACACAAACATTTTCGGCAATTTAAAAACGTATGTTTATAAATATAATTTAAGAATTGTCACACTTTGTGACACGCAGTAACGTGTCTAAAACCGGTCGCACATCTATTCGGTACCTTATGGGATCAATTATCTTTATCGTTATTTATTTCGGGAATTTTCAATGAAAATATTTTTAAGTCCTTCTGAGCCACTTGGACTCATTGTAAGACAAATTAACTCCTTTAGAGCCTTGTAGCCAATGGTGCAGGAGTTATTCCGGTTTCAATAGCGTGAAGCGGACAATTAACGTATTTGTTTGAAAACCTTTGAACAGGACGCTAGTCTATCGCAGATTACTATCCCAGCTTGACAGGTACCCTTTTACACCTGAATGAAGTGAGTGATTGGAGTAAATTTTCTTGCTCTAGAAAGTACAAATTGGCTTCGGTAGGAATCAAACACAGAACCTCTGAGTCCAGAGTACAACGCGCTAACCATGGGCCATCTTGCCTCCTAAGCTTATAAATCCGGAACTTATCCATGTTTCTGTAGCGTTGAGCAAGCAGATAACAGTTTAAAATTTTAAAGAATAAAATTCCCTTTTTCATCCCATAGGGGAATTTTTCCTCGAGGGTCTATTCCAAGGGAAGACTGGAATAACCCAGGCGTCAGCCGCAATGCAGCGCGGCATATTGAGCTAGGGCGAGGTATAACCCAGGCGTCAGCCGCAGTGCAGCGCCGCAAATTGAGCTAGGCGAGGTGACTTACTCAAGGCAACACACCGCACCAGCGGGTGATCGAACTGATGCCTTTCGGGTACGAAGCAAAGACCGTATCACTGAGCCATGCTGACTTTCTATTATCCTCTTGAATGATGCTAGTCCGTCAAAGATTACTTTCATCAGCGAACTGGTACTCATTTGCACCTGGGTAAAATGAGGTGATTCCAAGGAAGTCATTTTAAGATAAGATCGGAGATGACCCTTGAGCAATCTTTGGGTCATTAAAGGAGGCACCCAATATTGTTTTCTCTTTCAATTTGTCTTTTTTTCCACGTAGTAAAGCACAGAAATATGCAACCTCTATTTCATCCATTACTACTACTACTACTACTACTACTACTACTACTACTACTACTACTACTACTACTACTACTAGTAGTAGTAGTAGTAGTAGTAGTACTGGTAGTAGTAGTACTACTAGTAGTAGTAGTTGTGGTAGTGGTAGTAGTAGTAGTAGTAGTAGTAGTAGTAGTAGTAGTAGTAGTAGTAGTAGTAATAGTAGTAGTAATAGTAGTAGTAGTAGTAGATAGTAGTAGTATAGTAGTAGTAGTAGTAGTAGTAGTAGTAGCAGGGAGTAGTAGTAGTAGTAGTAGTAGTAGTAGTAGTAGTAGTAGTAGTAGTAGTAGTAGTAGTAGTAGTAGTAGTGGTAGAAGAGGTGGTAGTGGTAGTGGTGGTGGTAGTCTGCCCTAACCAACAAAAGGACAGTATCTCTCAAAAAATCATAAAATCACTTTTTTTTACTAATACTCATAAAGGCGCGAAAATCTTATATCCGTTCACACCATAAATAACAATAACAATGACGTTCGTGGAAATAATTATAAATAACAACAAATTATAACAATAAAGTAGCGAGTGACGAATACTGACAAAGAGTGACAACTTAGCAACGTGGTTTTTCCTTCTTGCTGCGTCAGGGACTGGAACTAGCTTGACGCTAAAGTGACCGAAGCCACTACACTTGATGCTTTTGTGGCAAGTTGCTATGCAGATACTTAGACCTTACACAAACCATCACTGACCAATGTTGACGACCCCTGAATGTCCATGGAAATTGATTTTAGACTAACGATTATAAACAAGGAATACAGAGAGATTAGAAAGCAGTTTCATATTTGCCATAATAATCAACCAATTGATTGTGGGCAATCAAATGATGATGAAGAAGAAGAAGAAGAAGAAGAAGAAGAAGAAGAAGAAGAAGAAGAAGAAGAAGAAGAAGAAGAAGAAGAAGAAGAAGAAGAAGAAGAAGAAGAAGAAGAACGAGCAATACAAAACAATCAATAAAAACAATTCTGGCCTAACCAGAACAGCCTTTATTAAAAAGACCGACTTTATTCTGGTCCAACATCGATTCAGAAATATCGTAAGCAACGCAACAACTATAGAAGAGTAAAGGAAGGTGCCCCAAACGTAAACAAAGGTCGAGAAGCACGTGGCAAACCACATGTTCCTGTCTTGACAGCTCACGTTCCAATGTAAATAATAGAAAAAAATAACCTTTAAAATTTGGCTGTTAGGTGGCAAAAGAAACACATATTCATAAATACTCGATCATGCATCAAATAATGTCTAGATATGGATATTTTATGGAACAAAAGGTAACATTTTCTAAAATTTATCAAAAGTTACAGTCTATCTATTTTTAGACCAGAGCAAATTACTGCGCTGGTGTGAACAAAACGAGAATTATTCGGAGCCTGATTTTCATAATAATTTAGCCTTATATTATTATTTTTGCAACTGTTAGATTTTATGTAAACATATTTTCAATACTGAAAGTGTATTGCCTACAACTCAAACTACAAAATTGGGAGACCTATATTGTGCGTAAATTATTCCGGTCCCTAACGGAAGTCACTAGCAACTTGTTATTGTTTACGTTTGGGGCAGCAAACTTTACTCTACTATTGCAAGCGCAGATTGTATTAGTGAACGCCGTCCTGCCAAGGCCATGCTAAAAATAAAACTTAAACAAAAAAAGAAAAAGATATTGGAACCAAAACTGCAATTAGATCTATTGAGAATTCACGATCAAATTAAAAATGGTTACAAAGGATGCATGAGAGAAAAAAAAATGAAAACATGACCTCAGATCTAAACATAGATGAGTACTGGAATCAAGTATCGAACTGCATCATAGAATCCGCAAGAGAAACTATTCCATCTAACACCAAACAATTCTACAAGTCTGTACAAGATGTAAGTGGAAAACGACCAGCCACGACAAGAAAATGCGTTAAAGAAGCAAACGACAAAAGTGAAGTGGTGGGCCTGAAACTAAATATAAAGAAAATCCAAATGCATGGTGGTCTCAAAGAATGACAACAACACGACCTTCCACTTGTCAAATAAAAGGGAGCTAATCAAACAAGTACCAAATTTAAATATCTAGGCACAATCATTACCCGTGACGCACGTGGCATAGAGGATATAAAACAAAGAATAAAAATAGCAAAAAACTTGTTCCATAAAATGAGACCAGGGCCCGTTCTAATGAACGCGGACTAGCGCTTAGTCCCGGACTATCTCTGACTTTAGTAAATGACTAGAAAAAATCGGATTTAATGTGAGCTGACTAAGCTAGTCCCAGACTAAAATCACGTCACCTTCGGACTAAGTTTGGCCAAGATTTAGTCACTTGCTCGAGTCGGACTTGATCGTTTAGTCTCTGACTAGTAACTAAGAAACGGCGTCAACAAAGATGGCGGCCAATGTTAGACGACTCGGTTCGCGAGAAAAAAATACATAGAAAAAGAATTATAACGACAAAAGTAATCTGTTGATATTTGTCAATGCTAATGGAAACGGTTTAAAGGTCACAGATCGTCGAAAGCACACATTTTTGTCCGGGAAACTAATAAATCTGATGAAGTTGAGTGACTCAGTGAGTCTGAGTCTGAGATTTCAGCTTCGCTTGGTTCGGTATTTAGAGAATAACAAACACACAACTAGCTTATTTTTTTAATATGAAAATTATGTTGTTAAGCTAAAACACCCCCTACCCCCTTTTATTTTCTTTATTTTTGTGCCAAGCAAAGCAATGCGAAGTTACTCTCGATCACATGACGTGATTCGTACGACTATGACTATGACACTGTCATTGACAGCACTGCCAAAACAACTGTCAACACATGAAAATGGCGGCAGCTGTGCTGTTTCAAATTCGTCAGAGAACACTGATTCAACGGGAGAGGGTGTTTCGGGTCAGTCCCATCGATTCGTTTAATGACGATGAAATATACGAACATTTCCGTTTTCATCGTGAACACATTTTTATACTTTGTGATCTTGTAAAAGACGACGTTGATCGTCTTCTCTGGAGGAAAGGTTAGTATTTGTATTCATTTTAATTCTAATCTCATACTAGACTAATCTAGAAGTTTTCTTACATTCTCATGCATCCAACCCAAAATCGGTGCCAAGACTTCCTCTTCTTCTTCTCCTTCATCTTCACACCTCCTCGTCCTTCTTCATCAACATCATCATATTCATCTTCTTCTCCCACTTCTTCCTCCTCCTCTTCTTCTTCTCAACTGAACTAGTCAAACTAAGTGTTAGTGTTGGTAGATCTCTCTAATCATCACACACAAACCACTATGACTGTTACTGGTATGACATGGAATGGAAATTTTTTCACCGCTCTCTGGCACTATTGAATTTTGCATTCCCTTAACCAATTTTCGAGCTCTTGTTGGAGATTATTTTCACTGTAATTGTAATATTTTGAAAGGGAACATTTTTCATGAGCAAAACCAGTTTAGAATTGAAGAAGAAAAAATTTGTACAGTTGGACTGACAAATTGTTGAGGAGAATCAATCTTTAAAATAGGATTTTTCAATCGAGGCGATGGGTAAGCGTGGCTCAGCAGTGTGGTCTTTACTTTGTATCCAAAAGGTAATTAGTTTGATCACCCGTTGTACTGTGTGGCCTTGAGCAATCCATCTCGTCCTAGTTCCATTTGCGGCACTGCACTGCGGCTGATGTCTGGGTTATTCCAGTATTCCCTTGGAATAGTTCCTAAAGACAGACAAATTTTCCCATTGGATGAAAAAAGGGAATGTTATCTTTATATGCAAATATGCTGGTCTGACATCCGATTGCAATATGGGCCTCGTTTAACATTGTTGCACTGGACATTATTTTGTGTAATTTTTTGAGATTTTCATTATAACAATGAGCTCATGATGTATTGGGTTATCAGACCTGCAAATAAGTGCACGTTGCCTTAATGCTTAAGGAAAATTAGTTTATTTCATCCCAGCTTAAATGATGAAAATTTACCGTTATAATATTATAATAGATGAGAGAGTAAAATACAAACTATGACGCTATTTCAATACGAAGCAGAATTCAGAGCCATTCGAAACATTACAAGAAATACAAACAACAAAAATAAAAATAAGAATATCGAATCGGAAGGTCCTGGGTTCGAGCCTCGTGCTCGGCGCATAGTTGAGTCCTTGGAAAAGACTCTTTACTCACATTCTCTCACCGTACTCAGGTGTAAAATGAGTACCTGGCCGTTAACAGTGTTGTCTTTGTCCGAAAAATTGTAATATCGCCTGACAGGCGTCATGTCCCGTCCTACATGTTAAATGTTGCTGTTGACCAGGGAACTATTGTAAAGCGCTTTGAGCACATTCAGTGGATATTGCGCTATATAAAGCTCAATTTAATTTAATATGAATCAATTATAAATCCTCTCTTGCGGTTATACCAAAGCTGTTAAAAAATCGTAATATGTTGTTTCAAAACTTGTGTCTTGTTTTTAAAATTTCACTTCAAATACACATTACAAAGATGTTGTCTACGGTCAATTTAAATAAAATATTTCACTGGATAGACTTTAAAAAGTGAAAGTAATATATTCGAGTACAGTTTCCTTGAACTTGAACTCATTCGAATATCCCAAATTTTTTCCTTATATTTTTAGTTGTCCTTCCATTCCTTACTTGAACTAATTTCACCTAGCCAATGTAAAAAAGGATTTGATTAATTCAAGGTTTTATTTTAATGCACCCTGTTATTTCGACCACCGAAGATTTACTGTTACATTGACAGTTACGTTTGTGTACAATATGATACACATGCATACACACAGGCACTCACACACTCCATTGTCATTTCGCATAATTGACACCTCTCTTACTTATTCTTATCACTTCGCCATTCATTCTAATTTCAATGCCATATGCCATGATTTGCTACTAGTTGGCTACGTCATTAAATGAATGATGTGATACAGGAACCTTCTCCCGATAAAGTAAATAATAATTATAAATTTCCCTTTAATAGTCCTCATGTGGAAATTTGTCTTAGGGTTTATTCAATGGGAATGCTGAAATAACTCAGGTGTCAGCCGCAGCACAGCGCTGCAAATTGAGCTAGGGAGAGGTCGCTTGTTGATGGCCACATGCCATGGTGTATATTCAAACTAGGTATCTTTTGGGTACAAAGCAAAGACCATACTGGTGAGCCACAAGTGTCAAGTACAAAGACATTTTTTAAAAAATAATTAAAATTTAGCTTTATATAGCGCAATATCCACTCAATGTGCTCAAAGCGCTTTACAAGTGGACCCTGGTCAACAGCAACATTTAACATGTAGGACGAGACATGCGCCTGTTAGGCAATATTACAATTTTTCGGACAAAGACACCGCTGCGAACGGCCAGGTACTCATTTTACACATGAGTACAGTGAGAGAATGTAAGTAAAGAGCCTTTTCCAAGGACTCAACTATGTGCCGAGCGCGAGGCTCGAACCCAGGACCTTCCGATCCAAAAGCGAGTGTCATACCACCAGACCACATCCGCACAAAGACATCATGCATCAAATAGTTCTTCCTTCACTCCTTCAGAGCTGCAAGGCTGGTGTAGCGGGAGTTTATCTCTGTTTCTTTAGTGTGAAACGGACAATAGTAATTGCTTGCTACCCCTTGGATAGGACACAGGTTTATTGTAAAGTACTTTCCACTAGATCTAACAAATACAGATTCCCCATCATTCCTGGGTGGTCAGTGGGGTCAAATAAAAATCTCTACTTTGCCCTTAGCATGTAAAGCGAATACCCTAATAATTGAGCTAGAGGGACCAACTTCACATCAAAGACCCGTTTAAATATCTTTAAATATTTGAAATGAAAAAAAAAATAATTTAATGAATAGCAGTCCTTCAGAGGCATGAAGCCCAAGGAGCCAGGGTTTATCCCGATTTCAGACAATAACAATTGCTTGCTACCCTTTGGATAGGAAGGTAGTCTATCACAAAGTACTTTCATGAGATCTGACAGACCTAGCTACCCAATCACTATCCCCCCCCCCTTTCTACCACTTACATTACATCAGAAAAAGGGGCAAGTTGGAACAATGCAATGGTTTATTCCTCTGTTCCCCTCTCCTCTGCCTCCATCCATTCTAACCCCACCACTCTCAGCCACTACCATTACTAAATGCTCTCAAGACCTAGTAATAGTAAAGCACCGTCCCAATGATAAGAAAAGACATAATCAGGCTTCACATAAAAGCTCATTACCCAATCAGTTTTCATCAGGCACAGTTACTCAATCAGTCAGTTGTCACACATCATTCGCTTTATTAGGCATAGGTCAATCAACATATTGATCAGTCAGTCACTTGTCTCCCACTAGCCTTTTGTTGAGTCGTCATGGTATGTTACACAAAGTACATGGTTGTTAAAAGGTCACCCAATGACTATTACTCCCCCACCCTCATCCCATCTCCATTCCCTGACGCCTGGGTTATTCCATTCTTCCCTTGGAATAGACCCTGAGACAAATTTCTCCTATGGGATGAATAAAGGGAATTTTATTATTTTATATGAGGCCATTGTGCGCGAGCTGTACTGTACGTAAGTTGACTACACTTCCTGATTTAGATTTTATTGCAGGTTTTATTATATTCAAAAATTTCCTTCTCCCATTTTTAGGTCGTCTCTGATGCAAATTTATAAGTTACAAACTTGGTTCCTAAGTGGACTGGTTCAGTGCATGATGCAAATTTTTTTAGGAAATCTGGGCTATTCTTTGCATTTGAGGATCCACATCGCAGGGCTTTGGATGGCGTGATCCTTGGAGACAGTCGTTATATGTTAAGAAATTGGCTAATGACCCCAATACCAAAACCCCCAAAATAGAGGAGAAGAGGCATTTAACACCTCCCATCGTATCACAAAATGTACAATTGAAAGGTAAGTTTTACCAGTCATATAATCCCACCCTCCAGGAAACAATAACATTTTGATAATTTTTGAAATTTAATATTTCAGGTTTATTTTTATATCCACTTTACAATACAATTTGCAAATGATCAATGAAAATAAAAGAAAATTAACCAAAAAAAAAGTTGTAATCATGCTGTCATTGTCATGCCATTATAAACATTAAAATTTTTTTTGAAGAACTCAGATTAACCATTATAATTCTTCGCCTTCTAATTCTAATTAAATGACTGAGAAAAAAAAAAAAAAAAAAAGAGAGAGAGAGAGAGAGAGAGAGAGAGAGAGAGAGAGAGAGAGAGGAGAGAGAGAGAGAGGAGAGAGAGAGAGAGAGAGAGGGTCCATTTAATTTTAATTGGTTTTAAGTGTACATGTACAAGCAATTATTGTCATTTCAACAGAGTCATTGGAGTGGTTAAAAGAAGATGGAATTGTCTCCATGACGAGCTCAGAATGACGCCTGACAGAGCCTGCAAGGTTATTTATGTGTGTTTTTGACTCCACAACTTTGCTGTTGATGCTGGCCTACCCATGGAAGAAAACAACTGTAATGATGATGATGACAGCAATCATAACTTTTCTCCTATTGGGACTCAGGAAGGAGCATCTGAACAGAACGTCTTGCTGTTGGCAAGGCAGCCTGGCTGACTTTGATTAATAGTGCTTTTAGAAATATCGTTGAACCTCTCTAATCAGGAAATAAATGTAATCATTAATGTAGTACATCAATACAAGTATACTGTGTGCAGTATTCTTTTTGTGATGAGCTACATAAATGTCACGCTGTTTTAATTATTGTTCAAGCATATGGAAACACATTTCTATATCATATAACTACAAGTCGCCTATCAGGCATCTAGTACTCTTTGACTATCCCATTTTACTCCTTTTTACTGGCGCTGATGTGTTGCAAGTGCTGTAAAACCCTTAAAAACAAAAACAAACCTGTTTTGCAGGAAGTATTAAAGTGCATTCACTGTAATTTTTTCTGGAATAGGTCTGATATAAATTGGAAAACTAAACAAGAATTCTCATGCCTGAGTCGGTTATCAAACAGAAGACAAAGGGGCATTAAAATTTTCTTTTTTTTAAGGTCATCAAAATCCTGAGTTGAGCAATCAAATTTTAACTGCCCTATTGTCATAAGACAATTACATATTGAAAGACCTTTTGTATAAATCATTATACCAGCCACTTAGCCAATGCCCAGGATAGTCCCAAGTCACATTTGTGATAAGGGTCTTAAATCGCCATGCCACTGTACAAGTTTGTGACAATAGGCCAAATAACAATCTGTATTTATTTCAGAGGATTTGTTCTACCAATAACATAAGGAACAATGGAGTGATTGTAGTAAAAAAGGTCTTAAACACTGCACGCATGCGATTTTAAGTAAATTTTAACAAAAACATATCAGCTCTATCAAAAGTACAGATTGAGATAAATACAGGACTAAAACCACTCTAAATAACAATTTAAAAATCTCAAGAACCATCTTAAAAAATGGTTTAAGGCAATTCATAAGACATGTTTTAACTGCGATTTTCTAAGATATTATGAGGCCAATTTTTTCTACACTACGGAAAATGTATTGCAACATGTCTCCATTGATTGCTTTAAACCATTTTTAAAATTGACTCAAAATACATGTGATTGAATTAATATTCAAATTCAAGACATTAGAAACCAATTGAGTCATGGATAAAAACTAAATGATGACGTCATTTGCGAACACTCCCAGGTGTGATTTTCATACATGAATTAATTTCCTATAACTGTCATCTGCATTTTTTGCGGCCGCAAATCAGGGCGATCCGCAAATTCCCCAAATTGGCAAATCGTGGCAAATTTTGGGAAAATTGGCAAATCGCGTGGCAAATTTTGGGGAAAAATAGAAGCGAAAACAAAATAACGAAAAAAAAAGGTGCGAAACTTGAGAAATGTTGCAGCTTTGCCTAGCCCCAAACCAAGGGAAGCTATTCTCTACGGATAATGGTCTCGTGCTCGCAGTGTATCTGCATACACTGCAATTCCCAATTTTTGTGACATTCCTCAGCATGAGTTCACTAGGTATATTGAGAAACTGGGGCCCAGTGCTGTGAGAGAGTCTGATACTGGAATTATAGATCTGACCCTATTTTGGAAGTCTGTGGCAGATTATGTTCTAGCTCTCGCTGCATTGGCGTCCCGGTATGCCTTCTCAACATGCTCGTCAGCTGATGCTGAGCAAAGCTTTTTCTCTTTACAATCTTGTCTTGTCTTCCAGAAGGCGTAGACTCACAGAAAACAACATCAAAGGACTAGTTTTCCTTTACTACAATAAGTTTATCGATGCCTCTTTTTTTGAGTAGTAAAAGAAAACTAGGCCTTTGATGAGTCTGACTGAAAGTGTACGTTTGTGTGTGTGTGTGTGTGTGTGTGTGTGTGTGTGTGTGTGTGTGATTGTCTGAAAGTTTGGGCGCATAAATCACTTTACATTGTGTAAATTAATAAATGTAGCCTCCTTAAATGTAATAAATTGTCTTTTATATATATATATTTTTCTGTATCGCATGTTAATTTTTACTGAAAGGCTTAGTTCTCCTCGGCAAATTTTGGTCTTTTTGGCAAATTTCTTGGCAAATTTTGGGGTTTTTTTTTGGCAAATTTTAGGTCCCAATTTGGCAAAAAATGCAGATGACAGCTATAATATCAAAACATATAAAAAGAATAATTTAATTATAAGTAGTGTCATAATTAATATGCCTCATCTTAAATTTCATGTATTCAATTTTTAGGGTATTTTGTTCAACAATGGAGTTGTTTTGTTTTTAATAATGGAGTTGTTCCGACTGCAGCCATTGATCCATTAATGGATTGTCAGTGATCTGTCATCTCCTCTTGGGGCCAGCTTGCCGTAATCTTTGTCTGATGCCATCTGAGGCATTCCACTCCTCTGGTGTATGGGGAAGAGTTTCTGTTGTCTCCTCTTGAAAATGATTTGAAAATCATCTACTACAACTACTGACTCCACCACAGAGCAATCAACAAAACTGATTTCATTAATCTCATTCATATCCATCTGTCTGGCTAGTGTTGAAGCTGTGGAGGAAAAATAATATTTAGAACATCTTTTTCACTGCATTGAAACAAAACAACATTTATATCTGTGAATTATGAAACTGGCCACATTATGAAATCAAGTGGTGCTGAAATCAAAAACGTCATTTCATTTTGAAACTTCTCTGATACCACATTGTCGTCAGGTCAAAGTCAGAATTTGGAATGATAAAAACTTTTAAACAATGTTATCTCCTTAAGCAACATGAAATGCTGGCCATTTAATTAAGATGATTTTAGAACTACATCCCACTTTTTAAACAAATCCTTATAAACTGTTCGTCAGTGCTTAAAAGTGTTAATATGAATATATTTGAGAAGACGATGGACTCAGCAACAGTATACATTTTTGTTTTATTTCCTTGTAAATCATCTTTTTGTTTGAGTATTTTTCTCTAAGGGGGAACCAGTATTTTTTTTTACATATGTAATATGTGATAAGTAAGCATTTGAGTGTGTTCCTCTTAATGGGGACCTGTGCTTGTGCCTGGACGACACTTTTAGGTGACTTCAAACTAAGTACACCGATGGCATGCTCTTGGAATCTACATCCATTCCATATAAGAACCATTCCCTTTTTGTTTTACTTATTAGTGCTTTGAATTGTTAATCTAGAATTGCTTGACTATCCATTTGCATCCTTTTTACTGGTGCTGAAATGACCTAAATATGTCGCAAGCAATTTAAAACAGAAGAGAATTTATAATTCTAGAACATTTTGCTATCCCATTTTCTTCCTTTTTACTGGCACTGATATGACCTTAATGTGTTGCAAGCGCCGTAAAACCATTAAAAACAAACAAAAAAGAATGTTGATTAAACAAAATCACACAAACACACTTATGTTATACTTCGTGGTCCCACTGTCACTTCAATGTCCCCATTTTGACCAACTTGTTACCCGTGATAGTCCTTTCAGTACTGTTGTCAATGTTAAATACACTGTTAGTGGCTATGTGGTCTTGTGGTATGACACTCGCTTTCGGATCGGAAGGTCCTGGCCCTGAGCCTCGCTCGGCGCATAGTTGAGTCCTTGGAAAAGACTCTTTACTCACATTCACTCACCGTACTCAGGTGTAAAATGAGTACCTGACCGTTAACAGTGCTGTCTCTGTCCGAAAAATTGTAATATCGCCTAACAGACGTCATGTCCTGTTCTAAATATTGCTGTTGGTCATGGACCCCTTGTAAAGCACTTTGAGCACGTTAAAAAAATTTTTTCTTTAGTCTTTCGGGTGAAATTCTATTAATAATTTAATGACTTTGTAGCAAAAGAATTATGCTTACTGATTATGGTGTAATCTCCAAGATTACAGTCAGATATGTCAATAATATTTCTGGCTGGACTGGGATTCGGAACAAAACTCTCAGTGCTCATAACTGTAAAGAAAATTGTTGATAAATTTGAATTAATGAAGTATAGAATTCACAAGTTGCACTTTAAGTCCAGATTACCCATTACAAACTTAATGAGAAGGAACACAGTGGTGTTTTTTTTTAAAAGGTGAATTGTTATGAAATTATAATGATTTTAATTCTATTTATATCAATTTTAATATGATACGATATCAATTGATTTTAATGTAAAATTTGCATCATATAATTACGGGTCTCTGGCTCTTTTTTTTTTAACCATGAAATGCATCCAAGTGTAATCTTATCTTCTGATCTTGAGACCCATGAATCCCAGAAATAACAAATCTGCTGGGAATAGAACCCATGACACTTTGATTCATATGCAAGCATGATAACTCGCTGTGCCATCGGCTTGCCCTAAATAAAACACTAAATGAAACAATATAAATCTTTACAGGACCCAATTCCAAAGTGGAATTTCAATACAATGTTGCGTGATGCCACTTTGACGATTTGTGATAAAAAAATACATGGCAATCCCTTATGACACAAAAGCTCTTGCTCCATCATTTATTTCAAATTTGAAATATTCATATAATTTTGTCAGCTACTTCAGGATTGATGGTGTAAAGTAAATTTCAAGATTTTAACTACCATTGAATTATTAAATGTGAATACTCTTGTTTTGATACTCGACTTCAGTCTTCATTTATTGTTTTAATGTTTTTAAAATTGATAAAAAATCAAGAGGAAACGTGTCCCACAGGCAGTTGTTAGATATGCAATAGAGGTGATATACTTTTGAGACTTAACTACCAAAAGAGGATAGTTATGTTAGAGAAAAATATTGTTCAATGAATCTGTGCATAGGCAATTGTAAGGATGAGTCAATTTTAGACGATCACAAAAGATGCATGCAAACATAGTACAAATTACTTGTTTAAAATATTGTAAGGTACTATCTTTATTCATGTCAGGCAGCCCCAGAGACCAGCAATCACATCGTCCTCCACTGTCCAGTCACTAAACTTGAAGGTGGCTATGAAACCGTCCTTAGTGCGGAGGAAGACTTTAGAAGCTGAGTTGATGAAATAAATTTGGAGGTGTAGCCATATGCTACTACTACTACTTTATTCATGGAATGCCTAGATGACAGCCTTTTACATTTGTATACAGAACAATGTATGGAACTATTATAATTGCAGAAATTTACCTTGAATACCATCAACAATGGTACTACACTTGCCAATAATGACGAGTACCGGTACTTGTTCAGTAAAGATTGAAGAGGGTCCTGGTTTCCCCCTCCAGTCTGCTTTACAGAATCAACATGACTTTGGACTATTCTTTTCTTGTCCTTGAATTTTTTTTTAGCTCCATCACCGAACGGTTTTTGAGAATTCCGCATTGATTCTCATTCTGATCTTTACCCCGACCTGAAAATGAAAAAGGAGAAAAAAATATGTAAATCAACGATTATGTAATGAGATTGTTGAGGACATTCATTTTGCACTGGAATCAGTTCTATTGATTACTTTTTGTTGCCATAAAATCTTTATTTATTATTTTGGTTGTAGCAAACTTTACTCGTATAATTAGTCTCTATCCTTTAAATTATTTGCATAAAAAATGTCATGCTTTTGAAGGGTCTGACTGGAGAGGGTGAAGATTTATTTCTTGCTTATCAAATGTACTAGGGTAGGTCGCCCTAAATCTGTATGCTTTTCTATACCTCAAATTCCAACAGCTCTAACTGCAGATTGGTTAAACTAAACTCTCAACTGTTTGAGAAACTCAATTATTTGACATCTTTTGTTAGTTTGATGTAAATACATATGAGGTATTATCAGTTAACCTTGCTTAAAAACCGAAAATAGATACCAAACCCCCTCACCCCAAATATGTATGCTCATGCCCCAAACCCGTAAACGGCTTGCCCTAAACCAGAACAGTATTAAATTAGTTTACTAATGTTTCAAAATTTCATAATTTTTTAAAATATGATAATGTTGTGGTAGAATTTCATTTATTATTAGTTTTTAAAAATATTTTCTAAAAAACAAAAAAAAATAATTGAGCATATATAAAGAGCATTATCCTAGCATTTACGTTTGTTGCGGTTATAACTTTTGACGCGTCAGCGATTTTCTGTTATTTTTTGCACTGAAGACACCGCTTGGGAATTTATTTTAAAAAGAAAAAAAACAACCTTTTACTTTTAGAAAGAAGTTTATTTTCACTTCCACTTCATTTCGAATTTTTCTGGTTGTTGACTTGTTCTAAATATTCAAGTGAGTTAAAAGCTTAAAACTTTTGTCATTTTTTGTGGCAACTGACACAGATGCTAGATTGTATACTGCTAAACATGCTCAAAGCTCTGTAAGGGGCTCCAAGCCAATAGCAACACAGCAATATCACAACTTTTCCCCGACAGAGTCATTACTTTTAATGGCCAATTACTCAATAAGGAGCCTTGTTCAATGACTCGACTTTGAACCTCTCAGGAAGGGACTTGAATCTTGGGCCTACTGGTCCAAATGCAAGTGTAATACTACCATACAACAAAGCCCCACTTAGTAGGGGCAAAGAGGAAGGGTGAAATTTATTGCCTAACCTCAGCACTACAGTACATCTATTTATATTGTTTATTGATAAATTATGGGTGCCATGTCGGCTATTATGATGCTTTAAAATTTTCATTGAACATGCCAACCTGCTTTTTTTTTTTTTCATTAATTTTCTTTCTTTTTTTTTTAGAAATCCGAGACCGGGTTGCCACCTTGCCTGTTCTTGCCAAGTAGTAAAAAGGTGGATTAGAGAGCAGAGCAGGGAGATAGGAAGTAGATAAACACAATCCAAAGTAGTCTAGAGGTATACAAATACAAAGCAACATTGTGTTGTGAGTGGCAGGGACCTACTGTAGGCACTTGCAAGAATTTTTCAAAATAGTGGCTTTGGGTATTAATTTAGCGTAGAAAAATAAAGGGGAGTGAAACATTAACTAGAGTGAAAAAATATCGCTCTATCTCAACTGGTTAAAAAGTTATGACCGTTTATTTGGTGGAAAATCTCTATATAGCTTAATAGGAAAAAATGCGACCAAAGCACAGCATCCCAATGGATAATCAAGTATAATTCAGAAACAGCTTCAGATACAACTTTGAAATTTTTACATGTGGTAAATCAACATCTCTGTAATACATTGCAAACAGAAAATGAATTATTTATTGAGAAAGAAAAGTATTGTTTAGAGCTGAGACAGCTGAAATCAAGGAAAAATAGATCACGACATACAAATGAATGACCTATTGGAATTTTGGAAAAGTCAATAATAAAATATTTATTCACATGAAGAGATAGACCAAATACACCACTGAATCGGCGTCATTTAGTTGTTCACTTTGAACTTTTCAAAATGAAAATAGACCTCATAAAAGCAAAGATATGAACTGACAAATGTTTGAGGTGGTGTAGTATTAGCCTACAGATGCCCAGTGTCAGTGACCGTGCTGTAGCCTATTTTTATTTCATTTCATGATAGACCAAATACACCACTGAATCGGCGTCATTTAGTTGTTCACTTTGAACTTTTCATAATGAAAATAGACCTCATAAAAGCAAAGATATGGACTGACAAATGTTTGAGGTGGTGTATTAGCCTACAGTCTACAGTCCTAACAGATGCCCAGTGTCAGTGACCGTGCTATAGCCTATTTTTATTTCATTTCATTAGTGACAAAGAAAAAATATATGTACTTCTCTTATTTTCGCACTGTCACGGAGTGCTGCAATCTCGACATAATTGTATTTTCCAGGAGGGCTGCAGTTTCAGGGTTTGAAAAGTAAAAGTTTTTCTCTTGTTGAGCTGAATTTTCGTCAATGAATTTCAAAAGGAAATAGAACAGGGTTGCCAGATTATTTTTCAACAAAATGCCAGTGGAAGACTCAAAAAATGCCAAAACACTCCAAAAAATGCCAAAGTCTGTTGACTCCCATCCCCACTAAGAAAACTACTCACTTTTGATAGACAATTTACTATCATATCCTGGTGGCTTGCGTGTTTTCTTTTCTTTTTTTTTTTTTTTTTTTTTTGAATTATACTTAATTTCCTGTTGGGGTAATTTTTTACCTACTGACTACTAAGTGGAGTGCTAAACCACTACACCACGGTTGAGAAAAGGTGTCATTTGAAGTATAATATACAAGAAAAGAAAATGCCAAATGAAAATGCCAAATGCCAAATGATTTTTCTAATGCCAAACGGTTTTCAAAAATGCCAGATTTTTGGAATCTGGCATTTAAAATGCCAAACTGGCAACCCTGAAATAGAATCTAAATAAAACGAAAGCGGATGTGGCGCTGATTAAATCTTTTGCGCCAGAAGAACCCAAACAGCAGCACAAAACAACCGATAGAGTCAAGGGCTAGGTCAGGACTTGCCACGCCCATTTCTAGGCTAAAGCCCAGCTAGTCCGAGACTAAATAATGCTCATTGAATCCGATTTTTTTTAGACACTTACTAAGCTTGGGCTAAAGACTAGCTAGTCATTTACTAGAGAGCCTCGCCTTTGGCCGACCAACCTCCGCTGCACGTCCAACTCGCCTTGAGCATGCATTCACGTAAAATATAGAGATTTTTTTTAAAAACCTACCTCTGTTTCAAAAACTAGCATCTTTCACCTTTCTAAGAAACATTTTGATTTTTCAGAACTTTAGTTCGTTAAAAAATACCGGCCAATCTGACCCGTTGAGTCGAATGAAAACGAAATTTTGTTGTTTACACGGTTCAAAGGAAATGCCGTAAATAAGCTTTCATGGACTTCCTGTGTTGTTTTTACAGTGTCACGTGACCGTTTTGAGAAATTTGACGTCTGCTACAAATAATTAGACCGGTAGGGGGTAGATATTTTCGTTGGAGCAGAGAAAAAGTGAGTATTATTTCTTGGACTTGTAGAGAGGCCTAGGGTCCACCAGCAGTCAAGTTGATTGAATAAAAGAAAAAAAGGCCTTTTTTATCCGCCGCCCCCACCACCTTGAAAGAGTGGAGAGGGGGGGGGGGGGGGGGGGGGGGGGATGCATGCCGACGAGAGGGAGACGTGTCGATTGGTGACCTTGGTGACGTAAGAGCATCTCAAGGATGCTGGCAGTTGCAGTTGCATGTGATCTTTAACCCCTTAACAGCGAAGCTAATTTTTTGCTTTTAGATAGTAGTTTGCTTTTATCTTTATTATTGTTAACGGGGAATACAGCGTTTCCACCATGAGAGTAGTCAGACTATCGCAACTCGGACTTCTATTGTCTATAATACTTTTGCCGTTACTTGTTTTTTGATGATAGAAGATTTGGTGTTAGGTCAAAGATCGAATTTCGCCGCTAAAAGGTTGCATTGCTACTGGGTTTGCTCTCCCCCCCCCCCCCCCCCACCCACTTTTTTTTTTCACCTTAATATTGTTGATTGCTGCTATTTCCTTTTTTATGATTAGCAAGTGACGTAGGAGTCTCACAGGATGCAGGAGTACTGCAATTAACCCTTTGCCCGTGACATTGATTTTTTTTGTTTTCAAATAATAGTCGTCATTTATATTATTTTTTAACGCAGAAAAAAAAAACGTTTCCACCATAAGAGCAGTAAGAATATTGATAAAAAGCGCTTTGAGCACGTTGGGTGGATATTGCCCTATATAAAAGCTCAAGTTTTTAAATTGTAATTTGTTTTTTGTCTTTTGATGAAAACGGTAAGATTTTATTTTTGGTCCAAGTAAGATTGATATTCGCCTTTAAAAGGTTAAGTTGTTTTGTATTTTTTTTCAGGTTTTTGCTTTTTTTCAAATGCCTAGTGAGAGAGAAAAAACAAAACAATCATACATGTATCTGCAAACAGCAGAACGTTTTCATTTTACAATGAGATGGGAAGGGGAAGGGATAACACTATGACAAGAGAGAAGAGAGAGAGAGAGAGAGAGAGAGAGAGAGAGAGAGAGAGAGAGAGAGAGAGAGAGAGAGAGAGAGAGAGAGAGAGAGAGAGAGAGAGTGGGCGGGGGAATGGGGGGGGGGGGGGATAGTAAGGGGGAATGGGAAAAGATGAAAGAAACAATGGGTTGCCTGATGACGTAGATCAAAGGATTGTTACAGCGGTGTTCACGGTGCGTACTTCGTGAAATTTAACCTTTTACAGTGACACTGATTTTTTTCTCCAGATTGCTTATGCAGAATAGATCGTTTCCACCAAGAGAGCAGTATTAAGAGTATATTTCGACTCGGGCTTCAATTAAACTATAAATCGCAAAGCTTGTCTTTTAATGATAACATTAAGACTAAGATCTGGAGTTTGGGGAGTGTAAGATGGAATCTCGCCATTAATGGTTAAAATTGTTTTGATTTTTTTTAAAATAAACACACACACACACACACACACACACACACACACACACACACACACACACAGGAGCGCGCGCGGTCACGACAGCGAGGACCATCTATTGCTTGTGTTGCAACGGTAAACCAGTTTACGTGTACGTAGATCCTGAGGCTAGATGCCCCGTTACCGTGTACGTAGGCACTCCCAAAAAAAAAAAAAAAAGAGACACACACACACACATACACACGCACACACACACACACACACACACACACACACACACAGTCTCGCATCCGCTACGCACTAATTTTGCGCACCAATTTTTACTGCACTAATGCACCAAATTGCATACCTATCTAGGGACACTTTTTTCCGTATCTTTTTCTCAATAAACTTTTTAAAAAACCTTTGTTTTGCAGGCGGCAGGGCACTTGGCACTAGGGGGCACCAACCATTGGACAGACGAAAAAAAAACACGATTTCGCGAGGAATGACTCATGAAAATATTTAGGATATAATTTCAAACACAACTTTTGATATTCATCAAGGATTATCTAGTACCGAATGTTTTTTGATAGAAAACAAATGTATCTTCAAATCTAAACTGCTTTTGACGGTAAGCGGTAAGTTTTTTATTTATTTTTCTGTCCAAACGAATGATTTGTCCTGGTATAGAAGCTAAGTATTGGTAACACCGGCGCAGCTCTCTAGACTAGTAAATTACTAAAGTTAGTCCGCGTTCATTAGAACGGGCCCAGCAGTTGTGTCAAACAACAACCTAATTTTGAAGACCAGAATGAAAGTTATGGAAACATATGTTATCAGTACCCATTTATATGTTTGTGAAAAGTGGACGCTTGACAAAGAATGTACTAGGAGGTTAGAGGGATTTGAAATGTGGTGGTATAGAAGAATGTTGAGGCTATAATGGACGTGCAAGTGTTGGCGAAAGTGAGAAAGGGAAGAATGTTGATCGATTAAATCAGAAAGAGGCAATTACGGTTTCTGGGACATGTGTAGAGAAGAGAAGGAATAGAAAAGTTGGTAACATCTGGAAAGAGAACTAGAGGAAGACAAAGAATAACATAAGAATGGTCAAAAGTGATTTTAAAATCAACGCAGGTTTCATGCGCACCGCAGAGGATCGTGATTCTTGGAGACAGCTGACTGGTAACGTGCTCAAAAGTACAAGCCACGATAGATTTTCTAGTGAGTTTTTGTTCTTTCACACGCTGACCTCTCTTATTATCCCGATTACACCCCTGGGACTCCCTACTCACAACCCATGCATTCATACAACAACCACCATCGAGTAGACGATACAAGTTCTATTGCATTTTATTTTATTTCTTTTCCATGTTAATTCGTTTTTTGTTGTGCTGACGAAGGGTTTGTACCCGAAACGTCACATATCTGTATTGTTCCCATCCGAAGCCTCTCCATTGTCATTCCTTCGTTAGTACTACTTCCACTACTGCTGATGCTGCTACTACTGCTACTGCCATTAATAACAATAATAATAATACTACAATCCCTAACTGTTTCTAATTCTTTATTACAATTCCATTTTATCAATATTCCAATATCGTCTATATTTTATTCTATTTTACACGCTATATTGCACGACACATCCTCCTTTTTAGATGTTTTCCTGAATTGCACAACATTTATCCATATTTATTGTCATAATTTAATTCGTATTCCTGACAAAGGGGCTTTCTATTTCCTGCCCGATCATTGTTTTTGTTTATTCACCTCAACTACGCAATTCACACTTATCTCATTCGTCCTTTG
This sequence comes from Berghia stephanieae, assembly GCF_034508935.2. Classification (NCBI taxonomy): domain Eukaryota; kingdom Metazoa; phylum Mollusca; class Gastropoda; order Nudibranchia; family Aeolidiidae; genus Berghia; species Berghia stephanieae. The sequence goes on from NC_088365.1 coordinate 38,652,065, forward strand.
TGCGTCATTCATCGTGTTTTGTTGATAAAGGGCAAACCCGAAATGTCCACAGCATGTCTTCGTCTAATAAATTGAAGCTTACAATTCAATACATATCTTTTTTTTCCTTCGAGCTTCAAGCAGCAACATTTTCATTATTCCGGAAAAGCAGAGGGTATAAATAGCCATTCGATTTTGGAAGTATCAACGAATAACAAAGAACATGACTTGTTTAAAACGATCCTATCGTGACAAATTGCTTAACTTTCGCGAGATTGATAAAAATTTTAATCATCCAGAAACTTGTAGAATTTCTAGCTGGTTTGTGAGAAATTCCTTAGGCCTCCATAAATAGATAAATAGATATATAGGTAGGTACAAACAGACGTAGATTTATGGTATTTAGATTATTATTATTAAAATTATTACTATTATTATTAAATTACTATTATTATCATTATTATTATTATTATTATTATTATTATATTATTATTATTATATATTATTATTATTATTATTATTATTATTATTATTATTATTTATTATATTATTATCATTATCATTAGTATTATTATTATCATTATTATCATTTTATTTTTATCATTATTATCATCATCATCATCATCATCATCATCATCGTCAGTCCACCCCTCATCCTCCTCCTCCTCCCCCTCCTCCTAATCGTCATCATCATCATCGTTGTCGTCACTATTTTTGTTGCCATAGTTATGTCTACTACGATGAACCCGTAAAAATATTTTCTCGAAGACAAAACTCCCTGTATATATTTTAAATCTATTTCTTTTGATAGCTATCTATATCAATTCGTGTATTAAAATCACGCATTATTATATATACCGTTGCGCAATTATATACACTGTGCTACTTCAATGCTCAACACAACCAATAAAGCTATATTGTTATCTCTTTTCTATCTCTCTACCCCCCCCCCCCCTCTCTCTCTCTCTCCACCTCCCTTTTTTCCCTCTCTCTACAATATTATATATTATACTGTTGCTCAATTACCTCTTTTCTTTCTCTCTGTCCCTCTTCTCTCTCTCTCTCTCTCTCTCTCTCTCTCTCTCTCTTTCTCTCTCTCTCTCTCTCTCTCTCTCTCTCTCACTTACCTATTTCTATACCTACAAAATTATATAATATTATACTGTTGTTCAACTACAAACATTGAGTTACCATGATCAATTCATTCTACAATACTTAACACAACCCATCAAGCTATATTGTTACCTCTCTTCTTTATTTCTGTCTTCCTCTCTGTCTCTCCCTCTCTCCCTCTCTGTCTCTCTCTCTCTCTCTCTCTCTCTCTCTCTCTCTCTCTCTCCCTCTCTCCAACCTTTCTTCATTTCTAAAGTGTTTGTTTTTTATCTTGTAATGGTTGGGCCAGAGAAATTAACTTGTTCGCGATTTACCCATAAATACCTAATGTTCAGCCGTAAATGACACATCAACAGCTGGGCTAATAACATCAATCGTCTGAAAACGGTCTCTATTCATAGTTGGCAGCTATAAAATATCAGTTATGTCAATGGGAAACCTTTTGGTAATTTGTTACAGTCTAAAAGCAGCGGAATTATTTAGGATGTTAGATTGAGTTTGCAATGACGGATGTAATCGTTGGAAAATTCCGATTTGTCTAACTTGAAGACCATTAATAAAACATGTTATTCATATGATGAACCAGGAAGACAATAATATTTTATTATATATTTGGCAAAATGGTAAAACTATGGCTCTGAAACAACTAGACCAATAGTCACCAAATTTTGCATGGTGTTTACAATTGACATGAAGATGGTATACGTGCATTACAAGATTGATTAGACATCGCAATGATTTTATCGAAAAATCAAATTTGTTTCGTCAAGTCCCTTCGAAAAGAGACGCCATCATTTCCAGACGTGGGTTGTGTGTCAATCTTCCGGTTAGCGAGTATGACAATGAGTTGAGGGTACTTGCATTTAATCGATACCAGATTGTGGTTCCTCTCATTATTTTGAATACAATTAATTTCTTAAATTTGTATAAACAATTTATAGTTCAGAAAAGTGAGTGGAGCATGCACTTATGTTGATAACAACAAAAAATGAAGTGAGTAGGAAAGTGCCAGAAGACAATAGAGAATAAAAATTTCCCGGCGCCGATGGGGGCTCGAACCCGCGACCTTACTGGTACAACTCCGCCTGGCCGGGGAAACTTGACTCTACCGTGTGAGCTATCCACGATCCCAAAAAAGATCGCTTTTAACCCTGATCTTTTTATTAGAGCCTTCTCTCCCTGACTACTTGAGGTCACGGGTTCAACACACACAAACACCGCGAAGTTATTTGGCTAGCATTTCAGCTTAATGCACCACTTCTATGCAGATGACAGTCAAATTTATTTATAATCCTTTATCGATCAAGAAACAAAACTCTGAAAAATGCATTGAAAACGTCAAGGAATGGATGGAAGGAAATTGTTTGAGATTGAATGATGATTCGTGACAATATATAGTAAAATAACTATCCCTATTCGTACTTTAAGGGGTGATTTTGTTACCCCATGCAATATATATAGTAAACTAAAAGAATATTCCTATTCGTACGTTAGGAGTGATTGTGTTACCCCATGGCAATATACTAGTAACATAAAAGAATATTCCCATTTACACGTAGGGGGTGATGATCGTATATAAATATATATCGTATATCGTATTATATATATATATATATATATATATAATATATATATATATATATATATCGTATATATATATATATATATATATATATATATATATATATATATATATATATATATATCGGCATTTGTTCACAATTTCTTCAAAACAATTATTTAATCAGACACTTGATCATTGCCTAGATTCTCATTTACTTCCCTGTGATGTGTACGTTGCAACACAATTCTACTACGGTTGCGAATAAGTTCTACGGGAATTATCAAGTTCAACTACTCATCTTTGCATGATAAGTAGCCCTTCAGAGTCATTGGGCCCATGGGGCTGGAGTTTTACCCGGTTACTATAGCATAAAAGAGACACAATTGCTTGCTACCCTTTGGGTATGGACGTCAGTATATGCAAGTTATTTACACCAGACCAAACAGACCCAGCTACCCAATCACTGCAGGATGGACAGGGGAGGGGAGGGGGGGGATTGTCAGAGAAATCTCGACTGCACCCGGAATCAATCTCGGTCGCTTTGCGTGTAAAGGGTGTGTTCTACCAACTGAACTAGTTGGGTAAGTGAGTAAGTGGAAATGGATTTTTTTTTTTGCTGCTCTCAATTCATCATTTTCTCCAGATACCGTATTCGTATCTTCACTTGATTTTAAAAAATATAGAATAAACGTTATGACACAGGGAATGGGTGGGTGAGAGGGATGAATACAAGGAACGTGTATGTGTGTGTCTGTGTGTGTGTGTGTGTGTGTGTGTGTGTGTGTGTGTTTGTATGATTGTTTGCGGGTTGTGTGTGCGATGACCCTACCTTCAATACATCCCATGCAAATAAAACGGGGTTCTTTTTATTTGTTTTGATGTGAATCGAACAACGTTGTGAACTCAGCTCGGGTGGGGAGATCCACAGAAACCAATATTGAACGGCACACTACCATTCGTCTGACCGAGCCCTTTTTGAAATGGGAAGAAACCTAAAACTAGACATTTTTTCACCGACCTCGAACTGGCAGCACACCTGCTCTCCAACAATACCACCCTGGTGGGCACAGTCAGAGTTGTTTGTTTATTCTTCCCCCTAAGTTACAGCAAGTACAGAATATAACAGGCGAGTCAATAATTGCCTTAGAAAAGAAATTCACTCTCGTTGGATATAAGTCAAATCACAAAAAAGGCATGTACTCCTAAGCACAATGCACCACGACGCCTCGTGATAATGTAGATCCATAATCGGAAAGAAAGCCAAATCTTGTATGGTGATACAATGTCACAAAGGGAGGGGTCAACATGGTCGACAAGATGTGTGTCATTCCCTGACAAGAAAACAGAAGTTCAACAGATGGCCATTGTTGGGTTTTTTTTTATTTGGGGGGGGGGGGGGGGGGGGGGGGGGGGGGGTCTCTCGCTAATTGCCTTCATTGGTGGTTTGGCGCGTCACGGATCCTCAACACTCACTAAAGTGGAACTCGGATATAACGGGGATAGTGGGACTAGCAAAAAAAATCCCCGGTGTAGGCGTATTTGAAGGGAAGCAATACTGAAGGATACTGGATATGGTTAGGTAAAAGTAGGCGTAGACAGCAAGTCTGTGGTAGACAAAGAGGCGCGTCTGAGACAAAATTAGATAGCGGCTACCACCGTGGAAAAGGGGAAAACCTTACCACGAATCATTCATAGTTAGTCATGGCTAGTCAGAGATATAGTGATAGAGATGCTTGTGACGTTGGGCCCCCTGCAACTAAGTATCAAGCTGTAAATATGTACAGGGAAGAGGAACAAAGTAATGTCCAAAAGATGGCACCTTATGACGTTTCTGGTGGAAAGCCCTCGGGAAAGCCAGAGACTGATCTACCTACATTGAAGACAAGAAATGTTCCTTTAAAAATTGGCACGTGGAATGTGAGAACACTTGCTCAAGCAGGAAAGCTCCATAATCTAATTATGGAGGCAGAGGCGATGAATATGGATATCCTTGGTGTCTCAGAGACAAGATGGAAAGACAATGGAATATTAAAAAGAGACAGCCACACTTTTATTTACTCCGGAAATACTCAGCACAACAGAGGCGTTGGCATCCTGATGAAAAACAAAATTGCTAAATCAGTAACTGGGTATTGGTCCGTGAACGACCGCATCCTAATGTGCAAAATCCAAGCTAAACCTTTTGATTTAGTGCTCCAACGAGAGATCACCCAGATGAGGAGGTCGAGGCACATTATGAAAATGTAAACAAGGCCCTCAAATGCATAAAATCAAGTGACATTGTTGTCGTAATGGGCGAAAGTTGGAAACGCAGCAATCTCACCGTGCATGGGAAGTTGTGGTCTGGGAGAGTCCAACGAGAGGGGTGAACGTCTGGTCCAATTTTGCGAGTCCCACGACATGACCATAATAAACACCATATTCAAACACTCAAAGAGGCGCCTATACTCTTGGAAGAGCCCAGGAGATATATGCAGAAACCAAATAGATTATTTTCTCATCAAAACCAGATTCAAAAACTGTGTGACCCAATGTAAAACTTTCCCGGGTGCTGACATTGGATCGGACCATGTTCCCATCATGGTGAAAATAAAAGCTAAATTAAAAATTCCCAAACAGAAAATGGACGAACACATAAAGTACGACCTAGCTGAACTTAGAAACGAGGAGCTAAGAGCGAAATATGCTGTAGAAGTAGAAAATACGTATTATTGTCTTATGGAAGAACAAGAAGACACAAATAAAGAAACAGAAGAAACGTATAAGAGTAGAATTGATAAACAATGGTCCTCTCTAAAAGGTGCAATAACAACTACAAACGAGAAAATGCTAAACAAAAAATCTAAAGAGGCAAAGAAAGAATGGATGACGAATGAGATTTTGAATATTATGAGAGAACGGAAACATTCAAAGGGCACCCCTAGGTACAATGAACTGGACAAATCAGTAAAGAAAAAGTGTATCCAGGCTAAAGAAGACTGGCTTGATGAAAAGTGCCACCATATTGAGAAGCTATCACATGAGAGAAACCGTGGACCAATGTTTGCTGAAATCAAGAAATTCACATATAAAAACTTTCAATCTGGCGGTTGCATCAAAGATAAATCAGGTAGACTCCTCTTTGAGGTGGAAGAAATCGCCAATAGATGGAAAGAATACGTGGAGGAGCTATTCAATGCGGACAGAGGTGACAACCATATACAGTCCTGTGACGAGCGATTTTCTTTCACTGCGTGATTTCTTTATCATTCGTCAGCGTCTCGTTTCAAAACCACTTGAAACCTAGTGGACGAGACATATAATTGATTAACTCCTCCAGTAAGATAACCAAACATGGACAGTCTTTCTCCAATAAAGCTCCAAATCTTTCTAACGGAAATTTTGGTCGTTAGGTGGTAAACATTTCCATTGTATAACGGAACACTCACTTTCAGCTTAAGGTTTATTTACCTGTTCAAATTGTCTGCCCATTGTATTCATGCCTCCTGCTAATTACCTTTCCCAAACAAGTCTCCAACGTCCCTATGCCCTGAGGTCTTGTCTCGTTCAAGAGTAGCTTAATTGCAATTACTGTCCTAGTCTCTCCGGCAATTCTCCGTTATTCTTTCTTACCAAAGCATCTGGATATCATTGGCTATCTAAAACAGGAACATTCTTCTGATTGGCTATTTTCATTTCACCTAACCAAATTCATACCTGAATCTAATCACACACACGCTGGGAAGCCCAAGAGAAAAGAGCTGTCTCTCCAATTTCAAACTTGTAAAAGTTTGTCTATCTCGGCTGGAGGTAAAATGAATTATTGGTTAACATTCAAAGTGGAACGAGATATTACTGTAAATTCAATTTAATCTGTTATTAATATTATAGTTGTGTATATATTCTAAGTGTGCTATTCCATGGATGTTCGTAAGTTGGAATACCTGTACAAAACTATATCTATATTTATCTTATACTATAGTTAACATTTGCTTATGATCTATGCTATTTTTTCATTTATATTCAATATGTATATTGCTTGAATGTCTGTACCCTACCGCCAATCGCCGGCCACACATCATAACCTCAATTATAATTAATAAAAATAAATAAAGAAATACCAGGGACACAACCCTGTTAAATTCTCATCATGTAAGATAGCTCGACTGTCAGTTGATGTTTAAAACATATACTAACTACCATTATCATGGAGTTACTGCTTCTCCTTGCCTTTGTCGACAAATAAAGGCTATTATGATGTGTCGCTCAAGGACGATTCGGTGGCGAAAGACAAACTCGATTGGCTCTAAGACCTTGTTGTTTCAACTCTTAAATTGAAGGTCCTGGTCCTTTTCCGTGTCGTTGGAGCACCCAGTTGTGCCGAATCCCTGCATCCCAGTCCTTGAACAGCGGTAAACCCCTGATGTCAGCCTAACTACAACACACTGTTGTGATGTCCAGAAAACTCTGCAAAGCAGGCGCCAACCCTGGAACTAGCTGATACATTTGCCTCAGTCAAGCAAGCCGACGGGATAAAGATAAGCCAAACGGGCTTATACCATTTTCAAATGTATTTTCCACGGACACAAGTGATTAAAAACTACTAACTTAATCAATCAATCATAAATGAATCGATTAATAAAACAATAGATAAATAAATAATAAATTAGATCCACTCAATTAGAGCTATTCTTCCTGATATTAAATAAATACTTATTCTTTCTATCTTTTCCTGTAACAATCTAATTTTATGTATAGAATTGTTATTATTGCATTGGGCGTTACTATTGTCTTGACTCACTTGTTATTAATACAATTAAGTTATAAGGGACCCTAAGGCAATTCTTAATCACCCCTAGATTAAACCTGAGCCGTTTGTGATATAGGTTGAGTGGTGCAGCTGGTAACGAGAGCCATAGCGCGCATACTAGCTCGAATCCAGACCATTGAGCTATCGGTTGGACTCGATCCCACAAAAATAACACTCAACCCGCCACAAGTCCTTTCTACGGGGACCCACAACCCTAAGATCAGAAGTAGAGAAAGCCCTATACTGCCTGAAAACAGGGAAGGCCAATGGAATAGATGGGGTGTCAACAGAAATGCTGCAAGCACTGGGTGAATTTGGTGTTGATGTGATAACGGACCTTATGAATGAAATATACGAGTCAACGCACATCCCAGAAGACCTTCGCACTTCTATCTGCTACCCAAGAAAGCGAGTGCAATTGAGTGTTCGGACTACAGAACAATCAGTCTTATGTGCCATCTACTGAAACTCCTGACAATAATCCTGAAAAGAATCTCGTCAAAAGTAGATCGTGAGATTTCAGAACAGCAAACTGGATTCAGAAAGAACAGTGGCACCAGGGATACAATTTTCGACTTAAAAATCCTGTCAGAAAAATACTTAGAGGTCCAAAAAGACATATATGCCTGTTTTATCGACTACTCAAAGGCATTTGATTCTGTTAGTCATCAGAAACTTATCCAGGACCTTGTGGCAATAGGTGTGGAAGAGAATGATGTGGCTCTAATCGCTAATCTGTACTGGCAGCAAAAGGCTCAGATAAAAGTGCAGGCAGATACAACAGATGCAATTGAAATCAAGAAAGGAGTGCGCCAGGGATGTGTTATGTCTCCTTGCTTGTTTAATTTATACACAGAGCCTATTTTTCGGCAAGTAGAAACAGCACAAGGGTTGAAGGTTGGTGGCCACAACATCAACAATTTACGTTACGCTGACGATACTGTCCTGTTGGCGGAAAGTAAGGAAGACCTACAGAAGCTACTTTCAAAAGTGAACGAAGAGAGTAAAGAAAAGGGGCTGTTCATGAATGCGAAGAAGACAAAAACAATGGTGATAACAAAAAAGAAAGAGCCCATAGACATAGATATAGAAATAGAAGAGTGTCCAATGGAACAAGTAAAGGAGTTCACGTACTTGGGGCAGTTGGTAACATCCGATGCAAAGTCTGACAAAGAGATCAGGAGACGAATAATGCTGGCCAAAAACGCGTTCATGAAACTAAAGCCAACACAAATATATCCATCAGAACACGAATGAGATGCACCAAATGCTATGTGTGGTCCATTTTCTTTTATGGTTGTGAAACGTGGACACTAACCGCACAGACAAAACAAAGTATTGAAGCTTTTGAGATGTGGACGTACAGGAGAATGCTGAAAATACCTTGGACAGCAAGAAAAACAAACATCGAAGTCCTCGACCTAATGGGCCAAAAACAAAAAGAACTTCTTTTGACTGTGAAGCACAAAAAGCTGTCATATTTTGGACATATGCGAAGACATGATAGTCTCGAAAAAAGGATAATGGAGGGAAGAAATGAAGGAAAGAGAGGCAGAGGAAGACAAAGGAAATCCTGGACAGATGGCATCAAGGAAGCTACAGGACGGCGCATGGCAGACTGTAACGAGGCTGCAATGGACCGTGAAGGATGGAAGGCCATGACATCCGACCTCTGGAAAGAGATGGAACCCGGGATATAATACTGAAGGAAATTTTTTTAAAACCCCACAAAGAACAGATTTCGATTTATCATCCTAAGTAAGAGTCCAAACAGCCCGTTGTCAGCACGTCGCCGTCCGTGTCCAAATCGTGTCGCCTATCCTTAGAAGAAACGGACTGTCGCTGGACTGGCGACGTTCTATCGCCCGTTCCGTGCCCGTTCCAGCGCATGATTTGAGGAAAACAAAACCATCATCATCACCTTCATCATCATCATCATCATCATCATCATCATCATCATCATCATCATCATCATCATCATCATCATCATCATCATCATCATCATCATCATCATTATCATCACCACCATCACGTAGAATGCAAAGAAGTTTACGCACTCTCAGATGGTAACAAAATTTTCATCTACCGGAATGATTTTTAATCGATCGATTTAGTGGATAAGAATTAACTACTGGTAGGAGTTCTGGTGCTGATCGAGACCTTCTTGGAGTGGCTGTTGATTCTATACAAGTCTGTATTGGTGGTACTGATTTGAGTTGTCGCTCACATGACTATCAGTTTGTACCACAGTCTTGTGATATGACATTCGTATGAAGGTCCTGGATTCGAGCCTTGCTTGGCGCATAGTTAAGTCATTGGAAAAGACCCACATTCTCTCACAGTACTCAGGTGTAAAATGAGTACCTGGCCGTCAACAGCGTTGTCTCTGTCGGAAAAATTATAATATCGCATAACAGGTGTCATGTCCCGTTCTACATGTTACGTGTTGTTACTGGTCAGGACCCTTTGTATAGCAAGGACTATCCCGCACAAATCTTTGGGCCTCTTTTTCGCTCACGAAGTGCCCAAATTCGCGACAAAATATGGGACGAAGCCGTTTGGTATATGCTATTTTAAAAAATTAATTACGACGCTGTTTATCGATGAATATGACTGAAAGTTGGCACACAGTTAGAAAAAAGGTCATTTTAGATTATGTCAAGCGACAAAACTCGTACGATTACCAGAAGACCGTTAAAAATAGATTCTTACTCTTTGGAGTAAAATATTTCTAAAACTACCGGGCGTGTAGGTTTTGTCGCTGACAAGGTAATACATGAACATTTCTTCTTTTAGGTTGTAAAATTTTATATGAATATGACGAGTACTTTTCCCGTATTTTTCAAAACACTATCCTAATTTGTTCTTCATTTGTAAAAGACAAAGCCATTTTGACCCCCTACAGCCCGAATCACAAGTTCAAAACGATTTGGCACCAAACAGCGGCTGAGCGAGTCGTGGCAAAGCACTTTCTGATTGGTTGACCTCGTTTTAAAGTTCATGACTAGTCAAAATGTCTGCGCGGTCTCACTGGCAGAGGGGTGTTTATCGTCTGCCATTGCGTTTGAGTTCAATAAACAGCTGATAATTTGACTGTTTAATTTACAAGAATTTAAGAAATTATAGTTAAAAGTTTTCGATTGCAATATGATCTACAATCTCAGCATGGGTTTAATTATTGTGTTCCAAGTCACGTTCTATCAGTAACCTTTGTCCCCTTGTCCAATTTTTCTTTTCCTTCTATATTTCTTTTGTTTACGTACGCAATCCCTCTCTCTCTCTCTCTCTCTCTCTCTCTCTCTCTCTCTCTCTCTCTCTCTCTCTCTCTCTGTGTGTGTGTGTGTGTGTGTGTGTGTGTGTGTGTTTATATAAGTTAGAACTCTTCTACTGTTTTCATTATATTCTCTATCAAATTTGCCATAAAATTGCCAAATTTCAATCTTTTAATCCACTTATTACGCAAGATACAACCAAAGGTCGAAAAAAATACCTAAAAAGCGTCCCATATTTTCGCGTTTTTTTCCTCTTTGCGGGTCATCCAAATAAATGACACCTTTGAAACTGCATAGCTTGTTTATTTATGAATGGATTTTCAAAATTCAAAATGATTTTTACTCAGTGGAGATAGGGCTTTGATTTCAGACAAAAATTTTCTTCAGAAAGAGAAAAAAAAAAATTTTTCATAGTCCTTGCTACTTTGTAAAGCGCTCTGAGCACATTAAGTGGATATTGCCCTATATAAAAGCTCTAGTTTTTAAACATTTAAAAAAAAATTAATTGTTTGAATATCCATCTTCTGGTTTATCATACAGAACATGGCATTTTCTAACAGCCTCTATCAAAACCGGTTTCCATATGGATCAAGAGAAAGAATGAGAAAAAAACGGTTCCGTGCTGGCCAAATTCTAGTGCAACAGTGTGGGCTAAAGCATATATTAATGTGCTTCAAAATCAATTTATCAAAACATTTCATAATTATGGAAGTGAGAGCCACAGGTCTCAGATCATTCATTGGTGAAATGTGTGAATTTTAGGGATATGAATTGTTTGTTTGTTTGATTGTTTTTAAGGGTTTTACGGCGCTTGCAACACATTTAGGTCATAACAGCAGCGCCATTAAAAAGGAAGAAAATAGGATAGTAAAAACATTCTAAATGTACAGTTAAAAGGATTAAAAGTTAAAAGTAAGACAATGGGGAAATGGTTCAAATAGGGAACAGATGTAGATTCCAAGAGCACACTATCAGTGTACTTAGTTTGAGATCATCTAAAAGTCTCAACCAGACACCAGCATAAGATCTCACTAGGAGGAATCCTTTCTTTACAAAATATAGCCTTATGGAGAACATTGTGCTATTTGAGTCAATAAAACAAATTATACGGCGCACAACTCTACTGAAAGATTTGAAAATTAGAAATGTATTTTTTACAGATAGACAAACAGATAACTTGATTTCCTTTTATAATTTAAAGTCAGTTTGAAAGTTCGTTGAGTCAAACAGACATCCTAAAATATGTACCGACGACACTAACACTCTCAAAAACAACTCATTTCGACACTGTAAAAAGTTGTCAGTTTGGCGTTTTTACGCAAATCGTTGCATTCGAAATAATGTATTCACTTAATTACTTTAAGGATTTCAGATCTACACTAAGTTTTCAACAGTTTTCATCTATTTATTACATCAAGTATTATCATTGCCCCTTTGATGCTTTCAAAGTGATGGTTTCGGGTGGATAATACCCAGGATTAACTTATGGCTACACCCTCAACTCTTTCACTCTATCTGTCCAGTATAAACATCACGTACAGAAATTCCTGACCTGTCCGATTTCAGCAAATCGTGGCATTTATAATGATATTTTTCACTTGATCACATTAAGGTATTCATATTTACAGACATTTTTAATAAGTTTCACCGATTAACAACATCAACTAATATTACTGCTAATATTGTGTCGTTTTTATGCCATCGATGTGATAATTATTGCCCTGGTAAATATTTAGTTAAACGTTATCGACAAACTGTCAATTGTATCTCTCTCGCTTCTAGCCTGAAAAAAAAACAAAACAAAAGTAGACATAGTATTATGATGGGATACTTGGTACTGTTCGCGTCTGCTTCAGATTTTCATTTGACCTCAGGATTAAAGTGGTCAAAACACCCATTTTCTTTCATGTAAGTATAGATCAGTGTATAATACTTAGATTTTGAATTATGGGCAAACTCTCAATTTTACCAATCAACAATCAATACATAATCACCAGAGTACTGTACTGTAAGGTAAGTTCTCGATCCCAGGATCGGGGAGACATTTCGAAAGCTCCTACATCCCCAGTATTCTTTCAATTTGTATTTTCACCGTTAATCTTTTGTCAGGCGTTAATATATTCAATTTGCATCATATAGAAGCATTTTAAAAAACTCTATAACAAACCTTGATAGATTTGTGAATGTTAAAAATTTCCTAATTTGACTACTGTTTTGATTCTCGGCCGCCATTTTGATTTATGAAGTATTGAAAGGTAGTGTAAAGCAGTCCGAGGGTTTGTTTTTTTTTCTCTTAGGGTTAGCTCGAGATCGGAGGATTTATTTTCTATTAGGGTTAGTCATTGATCTTAGCAAAGCTAAGAGGGTGTATGCTTTTCCTATTAGGGATAGTTATAGGTACTAGGTTTTATATTTTCTTGGGGTTAGTTGAGGGAATATTATTTGAGTTGTTTCCCTTTGTAGGAGCTTTTGGAAAGCCTCTCCAGGATCGTCTTTCAACTCTGCTCACGTCTGCTACTTCAGGTTTATTTTCTCAGTTGATTTTTTTACCACAACCTGTTTAACACACGGACAACTGTATGAAAATCGTTCTTTCCCCGCGAAATTGCGGGCTTTTTACTAGTACACTCAAATGTTTACAAATCATATGTTAGAAATGAAAAAGATAACAGTACATAACAGAGAGATGGAAAAAAAGATCATCTCTCAAAACTATTACTATACATTCGACTGTTTTCCTCGCAGCCATGGACTCCGTCAAGGGTCAGGACAAAACCAAGTAATCTCATTCCAAGACAAAAACAGAAGGCATTTTTTAAATTGATGCCCCCCCCCCCCCTACCTCCCCCGGGGATCTAAATAGGATTACAAATTCAAGCTGCATTTTGTCCAAAAATGGTGCTTCTATTTGAAGTTGTATTAATATCCGATACGAGTTGTTCAGACATCCGACGGGTTTTGTTATAACTTCTTCATCTTCTTCTTTCAGCTTATCCCGCATTTTGCAGGGTCGCCATAATGTATGCCACATCTCCATGCATCTCGATTCAGCGCATCATCTTCCCCCAGGCCCAGTTTTTTTTCATATCATTTTTTACCTTATCCCACCAACTAGTCTTTAGGTGTCCCTTTTTCCTCTTTCCCGCTAATTGTAAGTCCAATACTTTCCTTCTCACGTACTCCTTCTCTCATCTCTTTACATGTCTGAACAATTTCAATCCATATAACGTATTTTTTTTTATCTGTGTTACGTATGCTAAATCCTTATAAAATAATAAAGGGAGACCCTGATGGGAATTTTTTTTGTTGTTGCATGGAAGTGTTTGTATGTCTTATTATGTGAAATTGTGTAATGAGAGAGAGAGAGAGAGAGAGAGAGAGAGAGAGAGAGAGAGAGAGAGAGGGAGAGAGAGAGAGGGTGGGAGAGAAAGAGAGAGAGAGAGAGATGTATATAGATAGATGGATAGATAAAGATATATAAAGAGAGAGATAGAATGATAGAAAGATAGAGAGTGAGAGAGAGAGAGAGAGAAGTGAAGAGAGAGAGAGAGAGACAGAGAGAGAGAGAAATAAAGATAGAGGAGAAAGAGAGATTGATAGGTAGAAGGCTAGACAGATAGAAAGAGAGAGAGAGAGAGAGAGAGAGAGCGAGAGAGAGAGAGAGAGAGAGAGAGAGAGAGAGAGAGAGAGAGAGAGAGAGAGAGTGCATGGGAGGAAGGAGGTTTTGCGTGTCTTACGGACTCAATAAAAATAAGTAATGCTATGATTTGTAAATAGTTTGCAAAGTCAATTGTAAAGTTGACCAGAACTTACTGTTAAATAGACTATTTAGTGCTTATCTTCGAAAGAGAAAGAAAGAGAGTTATGGACACGTTGGAATATCTTTATTCCGTTAATATTAAAAGATGGGGCTGGTTTGTTGACATATTGAAGCTTGCTGCCAATCAAGGCGACAGGAAATGATGACTACCGTTGCTTGGGATAAAATATTTCCGGCACATCATCATGATTGGAATCGAAGATCGGATAGGAAATGACAGAATCTTCTCATTGCTTCTTTTGGTCTAACCAGAAATACGTATCTAAAAATTTAGCCATGAAAATCGTCCTTCAAATATCGATCGATTGATGACCCTCATCTTGGTTATAACTCTCAAACATGGGACCTCACGTGAGGTCTTAGGTTGGAGAGTCTTTACCAAGATGAGGGCCATATAAATCAAAACGATATGTGAAGGACCAGTTTTCTGTCCAAATCTTTAAATACCTGTTTTTACAGAGTATGGCAGTTAACTGGTTAATTGAAAGATGTCGGAAATTGTTTATAGCGTTTGTGTCATAATTAAATACTGACATTATTTTGAAATGTACAGTTGTGCATTGCTTCCTGTAATTTTCTTCAATAATTCCGGTCGTGCTCCTCCTCATCATCCTCATCCTCCTCCTCCTCATCCTCCAGATGATTCTCAACCTCCTCTTGTATTGTTAAAGAATACTCGTGCATTAGCTCTATCTATCCATCTATCTATACATCTCTCTACTATCTTTCATAGCTCAAATTTTGGCACGTTGTAAATATTTGTATAATGCACAAATGCTTAAATTTTCATGAACAAAGACAAACTTATGATGAACTTGCTCAAAAGTAACTTTACATTTCTACACGCTAAATTACTATTGTTTAACTATGTGTTGGAATCATAAAATTATAATATCATCTAAAAGAGCCTTTAATAAGCCACATGCATGCTTAGTTATATTGCAATCGGTCAATCATATCGGGGATGGTGAACATTTTAAAACAACTTGATATTTCGTCTTCGGAACTGACGAAAAGAAGGAAATATAAAGAATGTTACAGTAACAATCGTGAAAACTCAAGTTCTTAAATTCTCGAAACAGAACCTTTTCTCACCAACGTGCGCTGATTGAACATCGCCATGTTTTCTACTACTGTTTACAAGTTACCTGTTATTTTAAACAAAAAAATGTTATCTGTGTGAAATCATTTTGTATTTACTTGATTTCAATTCCTTTTAGTCGCGAAAACATGCCGAAACTGAGCCTCGAAGAGAGAGAGAGAGAGAGAGAGAGAGAGAGAGAGAGAGAGAGAGAGAAGTGAAGAGAGAGAGAGAAATAAAGATAGAGGAGAAAGAGAGAGAGAGAGAGAGAGAGAGAGAGAGAGAGAGAGAGAGAGCCCTTCTACTTGACCATATTCATGCTAAACTGCCAGTAGCTGAGGTTGCAAAGCTTTTCACTGTTAGAACTACCAGCTATTTTATTATTGCAAAGTTTAATAACAAAGGGACATGTGAGGGATCGACGGCCGACAGATTAGCCCCGAATAACAATGATGATCGAACATTTGCTCGACGCACAACTAACCTCTCTCTTATGCCTCTGGCATCGCTGTAGAAAACAGTATTTCAAGTTGGGTAATGGTAGTAACACTTGCAACTGCTGGACTCAAGAGCGGTAAGCCTCTCTGTGCAAGCTCAACTAACTAAGAATAAGACTTTGGTGCTCGAGTGGCCTACTGTAAATCCAGATCCCAATCTTATCAAACACCTCTGAGGTCTCCAAATAAGACCAAAAAAGAGAACAACAGTCACACAAGGAATGCTTATGAGCTTTGGAACACTGTTGAGGCAGGATGGAATGCGTCACAGTAAATGACATATCTCCCTTGATTAACTCTATGGGGAGACTTGTTTGAGCAGTGATAGGAAATTCAAATTTCTCAAAAAGCTAAAAGTACGAGAGTTATTGTAAACAATAGACCTTCAATGGTATACCATATTTACCAATAAATTGTAAAAATCATGACTTTTGAACAATTTCTTCCCCTTTATGCTATCAAAATAATTTTTCCGCATAATTTTTGTGACAATCTTTTCGATCAACTTGAATATAAAATGAAGGCTGGATAATGGTCGATAATTTTATATTGTCTTTGTCAAGGGATGGCTTCTTTATCAAGAGCGTAACGTGAGCCATTTTTAGGTTTGTGGGGAAGTCAGAATTCGCAATAGAGCAGTTGACAATTGATGTTATGGAGGGCAAGTTCATTTATATAGGATTTTATAACCCATGTTGGTATTGAATCGATTTGCCATGATTTGTTTGGGCTATTGTGAACAGTTTTATTATAATTTATTAATCCGTCGCGAGTTCAAAAAAGGAAAGAGGTCCAGCGCTTTCAGCTTTCTCAGAGGTTATAGTTAAATCTATGATGTTGCAATGTACCTTGTCGAAAGTGGAACGTATTTCGCATGTTTTGTCTCTGAAATATTTATCAAAATATTGTGTAACTCAAATCCATTTCTTTGAAGCAGTGTCTTTCAGGAGACCATTTACGATTTTAAAAAGTTCTTTTGTGTCATTTTTCTTGGATGAGACAGTTTTCTTGATGTGATTTCATTAGGCCTCTTCTATCAGACTATTTGTTTCATATTATAGAAATGTACTGCTCTTTATTGTTGATTGATTTTGTTTTCTTCCAAAGCCTTTCAGCTTTTCTTCTTTTCTTTTTTGATGTTCATATTTCATCAGAAAACCAATGCGTATTTGGGCGAAGTGATATCATTCGTGATTGTAGTGGCGATGCTTCTCAAGAATGTCCAAGATTGTTGTTTCAAATACATTTAGCTTGTCTGCTACATTTGTTTTTTTCTTCTACAAGGCCATCATGATGTGCGTTTCTCGTGTCTTTGATAAAATCATCGTGACATATTGACTTCGGTACTTAATTGTTTTTTGCTCATAGGACGGTTTCGATGATGAGAGGTGAAAAAAAGGAGTGTTGTGATCTGAAAAAGGATTTGGAATTACATATATTTATTTGAAATAATCATCAGACATTCTATGTATAACGAGATCAATAATATGTCCTTTTTCATGGGTCGGTGACTGGGCACTTAGATTTAGGGATATGATTATATAATCAGAGAATTAGTTGTTGCATTGCTCATCTCATCGATGTGGATATCAAAATCTCAAACAACAAGCAGATTTTTTTGCTGATGAGTTTTTCAAAGCCATGTAAAAAACCATTATGCTTGGATGAGGGTGATTATATTGAAATGGTGGTTTTCATAAAGTAATTTAATATGAAGAGACCCAAAAGAGTTAAAAGATGATTTTTCCACGTCAATATTATTCAAAATACTCTTATGAATAACTAAAATGTCACCGTCACTAAGGAGTTAAAATACTTTGGGAGGTGGACACCAGTTGGGAGTGAACCGGGTTCATGGGATATGGACACCAGCGGGAAGTGAACTCGGAACTATAGGAGGTAGGCACCACTCACTGGTGTGAACCCTGGCCTATGGGAAATCACTGGGGAGTGAACACGGTACTGTTGGGGTTGACACCACTGGGGAGTGAACCCGGGTTTATGGAAGGCGGACACCAATGGGGAGTGAACCCGGGACTATGGGTGGTGGACACCAGTGGGGTATGAGTTCAAGGCTATGAGTCACTGGACACCAGTGAGGAATAAACCCGAGACCATGTGATTAAAATTATTATTATTATAATCATAATGCATCATCATCATCATCATCATCATCATCATCATCATCATCATCATCATCATCATCATCATCATCATCATCATCATAACCATTATTATTATTATTATTATTATTATTATTATTATTATTATTATTATTATTATTATTATCCTTCTTCGGGAGGCCTTCCGAAAGCTCCTACAAACGGAAACAACTCAAATAATATTCCATCAACTAACCCCAAGAAAAAATAAAACCTAGTACCTTTAACTAACCCTAGCACCTTTGCTAAGACTTATGACTAACCCTTTTAGAAAAAAATCCTCGATCTCGAACTAACCCTAGTAGAAAAAAAATCCCTCGGACTACTTTGCACTACGTTTCAGTACTTCACAAATCAAAATGACGGCCGAGAATCAAAACAATTGTCAAATTAGGACATTTCAAACTTTCATAAATCTATCAAGATTTGTTCTAGAGTTTTTAAAATGCTTCTGTATGATGATAGATTGAATGATCAACGATGAAAATACAAATTGAAAGAATACTGGGGATGTAGTGGCTTTCGGAGTGTCTCCCTCTTCTTCTTCTTCTTCTTCTTCTTCTTCTTCTTCTTCTTATTATTATTATTATTATTATTATTATTATTATTATTATTATTATTATTATTATTATTATTATTATTATTATTATTATTATTATTATTATTATTGTTGATGTTATTATTATTAATCAATATTATCATTTATTCCCACCGTCTTTAATTTTAATTCCGTCTGACACTTTCTATTCAATGGAATTTGCTGACAAGATGTGGCCTAATAACCTCCTTGATAATTAAGATTATTCTACACAAAATATCTTACTTAAATGAAATAGTCTTCAAGTTTCACCGACATCGAATGGGACGAAAGAACAGAACCACTTTTCACAACAAACTTATCTACGAACGATAACCCTAATCAGTTCTATTCGCGGAAGAGATATGGTAGTAAATGCGTTGATCTTTAACAATTAAGTTATGAAAAACACAATTCTTGTACTGTTCTCTTTGCTAAAAAAAACATTACGTTGA
>NC_088365.1:38676373-38706373 GCF_034508935.2 Berghia stephanieae
GCTGACATCATCCTTCAGCAGCTCTCATAATTGGACACTATAAATGATAAAATTAGGAAGAAAGTTACCCAAGTATGTCACAAACCCAAGGAACCTCTTGATTTCCGCTTTGCTTGAAGGTGCCGGCAATTTAATCAGAGCTTCAACTTTGGCTGGGTCAGGCTTTTGGCCGTCTTTTGAAATGAGATGACCCATATAAGCCACCAGTAGCTGGCGCAGATTTGGTTTTTCGTGGTTAAGTCTCAGGTTGAATTTTGTAGGTTTCTTCAGGACATGGCGGAGTACAATGCCATGATGCTGTAACGTCTAAACGGTGATGAGAATATCATCTATCATTGCATAAGCACCTATGTATGCCTCCCAGCATAATCCTTTGGTACTCTTCAGGGGAATTCAATTCAATTCAATTCAAATATTTATTTATTGTCGGCATATAAAAAATGTTTCACCGATAATGTAGTCAGGCTAATAGAAGCCTTTGACCGACATAGGTTTTAACACATAGTGCATAAAAATACATAGTAATACATTTTCCCTTAAAAACATTCCCTCGTCAAGTTTTCAATCATGACACACAAAGAAAAGTAACATAATATATATATATATATATATATATATATATATATATATATATATATATATATATATATATATTTTATATATATATATATGGTTAGATTAATTACAAATAATTTGAAATTTTCCTGATGTGCTCGGGAAGTTCATACCAAAACACAGCAGCAGCAGAATATCTGAAAGATCTTTTGCCATAAGACGTTGTTCTGATCCTTGGAGTATCAAGGAGGTTTGAATATTTAAAATTGTATCTGTTATTTTTCAAAATGACCATATCAGATATACAAGGAAGAGAAATTTTGTATAAAATTTTAAACGTTTCCAAAGCAATTGTTCTCATTCGTCTTATTTGTAGGGAGGGGACTTTGGCCTTTGAAAGTAATTGGTCGTAGGATCTTTTGTCATCTTCATAAATAAAACGCAGTGCTCTTTCTTGTATCTTTTCAAGTTTATCACAATTAGTTTTAGAACAGAAATGCCAAGCTATTGGACAGAAATTGAAATTTGACAATACAATAGAGTGAAATATTGTTAACTTGTTCAATTTTGAAATGTATTTTCCAAGCCTTTTTAAGACATTTAATTACTGAGAAGCTTTACGGCAGATGGTTTTAATGTGTAAATCAAATTTAAATTGGTAGTCTATGTCGATACCTAATAATTTTACAACTTCTTCAAATGTAGTACTTGCAGTTCCAATATTGAACGTGGGTTTCTTTGTGGGTGTTTTTTGTACCTACTGCAATTGCCTGGAATTTATCCTGGTTTGCTTGCATACAATTTATTTCGAACCACTTGATAAGAATTTCGCTTTCATTTTCAATAGTTTTTAAAAGCATATCGAAATTCTAATGAGCGTATGACAGGGTATTATCGTCAGCATAATTATATAATTTTCCCTCTCTGACAACGTAAAATATATCATTTATAAAAATGTTAAAAAGTAATGGTCCAAGAATTGATCCCTGTGGAACGCCTTTTTTTTAATGCCTGCCCACTCGCTCACAGCATCTTCTAATTTTATTTGTTGTTTTCTTCTTCTCAAGTAATTTTCAATTAAATAAAATGCTTTTTGTTATAGCCCATAGGCAGTAGTTTAGCAATACGAATGTTGTGAGGCAAGCAGTCAAAAGCTTTCGAAAGGTCCATGAGGATTGCAGCGACATATTTGTTATTGTCTAATGCCTCTTTCCAACTGACTCCAAATGGCATTGCAGTCAGCGATATATGGGTGTCTTGGTTTGAGGTAGGATGAAGCTTCATCCAGCTTTATTTGCATAAGCCCGTTTTTTTTTTTGGCATCCAGTGTAGAAAAAACAGTCGCACCAGGAATTTCTGCAGCAATTTTCTCTATCTTCTTCATGGGATAGTCTGGACCGATGGATCCAAGCACACTACAACTTCTCTCCTCGTAAAGCGACAATCATACTACTTACCTACTCAGTAGGATCCTCTACTTTTTTACAAGCAGTAGTAGTAGTAGTAGTAGTAGTAGTAGTAGTAGTATTAGTAGTAGTAGTAGTAGTAGTAGTAGTAGTAATAATAATAGTAATAATAATAATATTAATAATGATAATAATAATAATAATAATAATAATAATAATATAATAATAATAATAATAATAATAATAATAATAATAATAATAATAATAATAATAATAATAATAATAATAATAATAATAATAATAATAATAATAGTAGTAGTAGTAGTAGTAGTAGTAGTAGTAGTAGTAGTAGTAGTAGTAGTAGTAAGAGGAGGAGGAGGAGGAGGAGGAGGAGGAGGGGGAGGAATAGAAGTAGTAATATTGTTGTTATTCTGTAGGAGGAGGCGAAGTAGTAGTAGTGTGGTAGTAGTAATAGTATTATTATTATTATTATTATTATTATTATTATTATTATTATTATTATTATTATTATTATTATTATTATTATTATTAGTAGTAGTAGTAGTAGTAGTAGTAGTAGTAGTAGTAGTACGTCACGTCTATGTAGTAGTAGTAGTAGTAGTAGTAGTAGTAGTAGTAGTAGTAGTAGTATGTAGTAGTAGTAGTAGTAGTAGTAGTAGTAGTATGTAGTAGTAGTAGTAGTAGTAGTAGTAGTAGATAGTAGTAGTAGTAGTAGTAGTAGTAGTAGTAGTAGTAGTAGTAGTAGTAGTAGTAGTAGTAGTAGTAGTAGTAGTAGTAGTAGTAGTAGTAGTAGTAGTAGTAGTAGTAGTAGTAGTAGTAGTAGTTAGTATAGTAGTAGGTAGTAGTAGTAGTAGTAGTAGTAGTAGTAGTAGTAGTAGTAGTAGTAGTAGTAGTGGTAGTAGTAGTAGTAGTAGTAGTAGTAGTAGTAGTAGTAGTAGTAGTAGTAGTAGTAGTAGTAGTAGTAGTACGTCATGTCTATGTAGGAGGATGGCAAGTAGGAGTAGACAGATAGGAGTACAATAGTTTCCCCATAGACTAGCGTCTGGTGCCGCTTTTATTTTTTTTCCTGTTATAGTCGGGCAAAAGCTCCTCGCACTTGACTAATAGTAAGAGAATGTTTTAGTTTTAAAGAAATAGGTAATAGAAGTAGTGGTAGAGGGAAAGGTGGTTTCAGAAGGTAAGTATTAATCCCCGTTAAAGATAAGTATTTTAATATACATTAACAGAATTGCTCATACAATAACAATTTAACACATACCTAGCCAAAGAATAATAGTGCTGGTTTTAATTCATTAAATTTATCATATGGGTATTAATCTTCATCCCATATCACAAACTATTCATTTTGTTATTGAGTGGGCTTATCTTCAAGGCGGCTGGGCGGCGTGAAGGGTTTTCCGTTATATCGAACAGAAGCCGTTCTGGGTCAGTAGTTTCAGTCAACCGCTTGCCAGATTTCCACTCTTATCTCATCTTTGTAGTTCTGGATGGTTAGTAAGGACCTGTTGCCGGGGTTAGCCGTTCTGTTTGTTCAGTCACAGGATGTAGACTCAGTCATTCCCCCGATTCATGCTGAGTCATTAAGTTAAGTAGATGAAATGGGAGAGAGACCGCATTTCTCCGCTGTATTAGCTTATAAGTGTTTCTCTCGGAAGTTGGAGAATCTCAAGGAGCCAACAATATTCCAGGTGTTGTTGTTGTTGTTGTTGTTGTTGTTGTTGTTGTTCTTCTTCTTCTTCTTCTTCTTCTTCTTCTTCTTCTTCTTCTTCTTCTTCTTCTTCTTCTTCTTCTTCTATTATTATTAATTATTTTTATATTATTATTATTATTATTATTATTATTATTATTATTATTATTATTATTATTATTATTATTATTATTATTAGTAGTAGTAGTAGTAGTAGTAGTAGTAGTAGTAGTAGTAGTAGTAGTAGTAGTAGTAGTAGTAGTAGTAGTAGTAGTAGTAGTAGTAGTAGTAGTAGTAGTAGTAGTAGTAGTAGTAGTAGTAGTCGTAGTATCAGACCATCATTATAATTAACATTATTATTAATATTATATACTTTCTGATGTAACAGAACATGTGTTTGTTCCTTTACAATCGAAATGATTGGTAACAATGTTATTATAAATCCAAATGAACCATGAAAGCATAAGTATTACACAACTGAGCAACATAAATTCAAACTCCATGCCTAGTTATCAAGTCACAAATGGTCTATTACATTTCAAATCAGGAAGTTTCCATGAACCCACATGGATATCTCACAACAACTGGAGACAGAACCTATTATATTCTATCATAATTATCATTATCATCAGTATCAGTTCTTTTAAACGTGTCATGAAAACTGTTATTGTTTGGCATTTAACAAGTCATAATATTCCAATTTTAAAAACAGTTCTGGAAAACTATCTGGTGGGACATTTTAACAGTTTTCTATTTTTCCTTTTATACTTTGTTTTAAAAGATCTATTTGCATTCCTTCAATAGGGGATGGAGTCTTATAATATTTACAAAAAGGTTTACAATTAATTCCCAAACGTTGCATCGACATGATCCAATAATTATCACATGAGACAAAGGTTCTAAGTCATATTAATAAGAATTTTATACGACTTTTTGACAATGTTCATTTCATAACGTTCATAAATTTTGTTTCAAGATTATAAATTACATTGTTAAGCAATTTATTAGGATAAGTCAGACCTCTAGAACATCCTTTAATCTGCTTTATTTATATCAAATTTGGATTAGAGCTGCTTAATTTATCTGCTAGTAATAAACGATGACACTCATTGCATACTTTAAATTCTAATTTGTTTGTTATATAGTCAACAATGTATGCCAAAACATTATTTTTAATATCTTCTGAGATATCGTTTGAAACTTGAGGGCCTACGTAAAGAAATTGAACTGATTTATTTGTAAATGTTGTTTTTTTATGGTATTTTTAATTACTTGTACTTTGTAGGTTGCTTGTGAAATTCTTAAAACATAACAAAAATTTGTCACCATCATCTTTGCAATTACTGCCATCACTATGAGAAAAAGAGACAATCTACCATGACATTTCGGAACAAGTACCTGAACTCCATTGCACGAGGGTTATCAACACCAGACACATTACCTCTATTTCGTGAAAAAAAATTCTACACAATCTTGATTTAACCTTCTTGTACATAAAAAGATATTTCATAATTACTACTAAGATCATCCCACAAAAGAAGTAAGGAGCGAATCGAGAAATTCTTAAAATTGATTTGAATGTCCTAACAGAGTCTAACCGCACAAACATATCCTCCAAGAATTGAACAATGACCTGAATCAGAAGAAAGAAGTCTTAACCCATGTATTTTGTCATGGATGTGAGTGGAGGATTTGATTAAAAAAAAAAAAACAATAAACAGGCCCCATTTGAATCAATTGAATTTTTGGTTGAATTGAGCGTGAGGAATGAGACAAAGTAAGACAGTTAGTGTAAGTCTAGTCTAGTAAGTTCTAGAAGTAGTCCAGAAAATTTGTTTGAAAGATTGCCTTCGATGGAAATAAAAAGAAGAAAGCCCCTTGCATTCAGGCTTGTTCCGACAATTTTTACAATTAATTGGCCACCTTTTTTTCATTTTTAGTGTTCCTTCTATTGCTTCAGGTGTAAACAAATAAGGTTTCGTGATTTTGAATTGGTTGTTCCTGTAACTATCGAGAGCAAAGGGACACCACTCTAAAAGAAGCTTGCAGAAACCGGCGGAGTTGAGACTACTATTATATATACTCGTTGCTCACACCATTGAGAATTACGTAAGTTATAGGGTGGGGTACCGCAAGTTCGACACTGTTTGATAAGTTGTTTTCAAACCTGTTTTCAGCTAAATCTGTGTTTTCGGACATGAAATCATTGATGCCATCTTAACCACCAATAAATTTTCTCACTTTTTTCATTGTTTTTCTTTCGCCTACTAAGCGATTTAAAAAATTGATGAACACATTGATTTTGTCATGCATAAACAACACTGATTATATAACACGGTCATCTTGGTTGTTTGCTTGAAGCCATCTCTTGTCTGCTGCACGCCGACGCTGTTTAGAAAGCTGTACGTCAGCTGTGACCCATGGCGCAGAAGGTCGATCTGACACAATGCTAGTTCGTAGAGGCGCATGATGATCCAATACAGCACGGAACCAGGCATTGTAAATTTCAGCAGGATTATTGTGCTCTTGGTGTTGGCGATTCTCAATGTCCTCTTTGATCTGTTTGTTGAAGGCAACAATATCAATGGCCGGCAGGTTCTTCTTCCTCTTCTTCTTCTTCTTCTTCTTCTTCTTCTTCTTCTTCTTCTTCTTCTTCTTCTTCTTCTTCTTCTTCTTCTTCTTCAAGTACCAAGTCTGTGCCAGACATCGATGATTATGGTACGCCATTCATCTCTCTGCTCAGATATTACTCTTCTCTTTCTTTGTCACCCAGCTGTTCAAACTATTCAACAATGTTTTTGTTGGTCTACCTTTACTCTTTTTACCTTCTATCTTTCCCGTGAGAGCAAGATGTTCAATACATTTGTGTCGATTTAGGTCCCCTAAAATTGCGTTTGCCTTTTTCTTTTAGTTTCAGCTTGCTCTAATACTTTTTCATTAATTTCCTTCTCTGTCCATGAGGTTCTTAACATCCTTCTAAGAAACCACATTTCTGCTGCCTCCAGTTTCTTTCTAATGTCTTCTGTACTTGTCCAGCTTTCACAGCCATATAATAATACTGACCATACATAGGCCTTCAAAACCCTATGTTTTGTTGTCATTGAGATATTGTGGTTTTTGAAAATTAGACTCATTTTATTAAAACTATCTTTAGCTATTGCAATTCTTCGTTTCGTTCTGTGCTACATCTGCCATCTGAAGTTATTATGTATCCAAGATATTTTAATGTCTGAACTTGTTTTATAGTTTCTCCTTTGCTTATTAAGTTACATGTTGGATTTCTTTCTCTCCTTGATACAACCATACATTCTGTCTTTTTTTACATTTAAATATAACCCCATACGTTCACTCTCGGTAACTACTTTATTAAGCAGAAATTGTAAATTTTCTTTTGAGTCTGAAATTAGTGCTGTGTCATCTGCATATCTTATATTGTTGATATTCTCACCATTGATCTTAATGCCTGGACTATCTACTAAAGTTCTAATAATTGTTTCGCTGTAGATATTAAAAAGGTCTGGTGACAAAACACATCCTTGTCTAACACCTCGTTTAATTTGTTTATATTTACTGATTTCTCCTTCAATCCTGACGGTTGCACTTTGATTCCAAAATAAGTTTCTAATAATTCTTAGATCTTTTCCATCTATGTCTAGTCCTTCGAGGATGTTAAATAGTTCACCATGTCTAACCTTATCAAATGCCTTTGAGTAATCAATAAAACAAATAAATAGGTCTTTCTGGACTTCAATACACCATTTCATCAACATTGATAAGATAAAAATAGCATTTCTTGTACCTTTGCCAGGGACCAATCCATATTGAGTTCTTGATATCTATAGTTTTATACTTTTCCTCATTCTGCTCATTAGTACTCTTAAGAGAATTTTTTTGAAGTGACTCATAAGACTAACTGTTCGGTGTAACTCGCATTCCGTGGTCCCGGGTGACTTTGGAAGTGTTATAAACACTGACTTTACTAAATCATCTGGAATTTTACCACTGTCATATATCTTATTCAATAGATTTGTCACTATGTTTAAACCTTATCCTCTAATGTTACGATTATTTCTATTGGGATATTATCAGGGCCTGTTGCTTTGCCTAACTTCATTTTCTAATAGCTGTTTCGATTTCTTCTTTTAAAATTGGTGGCCCGTCTATCTCTTTGTTTATTGTTAGTTTTTCTCTTTCAGCATAAAAAAGTTCCTCTATATATACTCTGACCATCTATTCAACACATCTGTTCTATCCATCAAAACATTGCCATATTTAGCTTTTATGCACCATGTGCTTGAACATAATCTTTTGCCACTGACTTCTTTTATCTTTTCATTTACAAATTTGGTATCACTGTTTTATTTTATTTCAATTTCTAGACACTGATCATTTATCCATTTCTCTTTTGCTTCATTACAATTTTTCTTTATTTTCTTTTATGTTTTTCTACATCTGATTTATATTGCCTTCTTCCTTCCATTAGTCCTAGTACTTCATTAGTCATCCACTTCTTCTTCTCTTTTCTAGATATACAGATAAAGATGGTGTTAAGTGTTGTAACTTTCAGTCATTCCATTGATGGATATTTTATATTATCGTTAAATGGTCTTTATGTAAAACATTAATTCCACAGCCGGGGCCGTTGATTATGGGTTCAGAGATGATCTTATAATTTGGTTGTGTTATTTCATGTAATACCACTTCGTCTCCATTTGGGTTGAGCCACGTCTCCACAATAAATACTATGTCCCTCTGCGAATCGGTAATTAAGGTGTTAATTTCGTGAGATTTATTTAGAGTTGATCTTGCATTAAAATACATCACTCGTCTTGTTACTGAGGTTAAATCGATTATTCAGTAAAATATTATTGTCACCATCATCATATTGCGAAGTGTCCAGAGTTATGCCAGGTGGGATGGTTGATGGACCGGTGTGACTTGTTTTAATAGTAGTCAGCGTCGGTAGAAGTCGAGATCTACGGGTAGGGATGGACGGGCGACGACAACTGACGGTCGGTATTGCGTGTTGTTTTCGTTTGCCACCCCTACTCCACGACGGTAGTAAGAATTAAAAGAACAAGGTTAATAAATTTACAGTTGTTGTAAAAACAGTTAGTAAGATAAAGATAAATGTTTGTTTGACACAGGGTGACTAAAATTTCTAGCAAGATCAGATTAAAATATGTTAACATGGTG
Organism: Berghia stephanieae; assembly: GCF_034508935.2. Lineage (NCBI taxonomy): Eukaryota > Metazoa > Mollusca > Gastropoda > Nudibranchia > Aeolidiidae > Berghia > Berghia stephanieae. The sequence continues at coordinate 38,685,239 of NC_088365.1, forward strand.
TGCTGTATAGATAAGATGAAAATGCTAAAATTTAAAGTTATCCATACTTTTCACAGGCTCCAATGTTCAAATATATATAAAACGTGTTGTACAGAAGAACTAATAAATCACAGATTCAAAGATATCAAAATAAAAATTATTACATAAAAATTAGTCCAGAAAACAAGCAAATAGTCACAACACTGCGCGATGCACATATATTACTACTACTACTACTACTCCTACTAATACTACTACTACTACTACTACTACTACTACTACTACTACTACTACTACTACTACTACTACTACTACTACTACTACCACTACTACTACTACTACTACTACTACTACTACTACTACTACTACTACTACTACTACTACTACTAACTAATAATAATAATAATAATAATAATAATAATAATAATAATAATGGTGATTATAATAATAATAATAATAATAATAATAATAATAATAATAATAATAATAATAATAAAAATAATAATAATAATAATAATAATAATAATAATAATAATAATAATAATAATAATAATAATAATAATAATATTGATTATAATAAAATAATATTAATAATAATAATAATAATAATAAATAATAATAATAATAATATAATAATAATAATAATAAATGATGATAATAATGACAATAATAAAGATAATAATAGTAAAATTAATAATGATAATAATAATAATAATAATAATAATAATAATAATAATAATAATAATGATGATGATGATGATGATGATGATGATGATGATGATGATGATGATGATGATGATGATGATGATAAAAATGATAAAACCAGAAATCAGCTGTTAAATAAAAGGAGCTGTTTGTAAAACATTCAAAGTGTAATTTTCTTAGAAATAGTATGTAGGTAAACTATTGGTTTAGATTGGTAATTTAATTTTAAAAACACCTGTGTACAAGTTTTCTTTTTCTTTATTTTAACAATATTATGTTGGTGTGGGTGTAAAGTTGTTTTCGCATCCAATTTTCAGTCCAACAAGTTCTCTTTTGCGTTGTCTTTTGCTTTTCTTGAATAGCAAGAGCACATACAACAACCACATCATTAAAAAAACGTGGATATCGGAGCGTCGAGACAAACTCGCCGACGGGACGATCGTGCGGGCAAACCCCCACGTTTCGCCTCTTTGTGTAAATGGTCCATTAGTTATCAAGAAACAAAACTGAGGAATAAAGTAGAAAACGATTATGATATGTTTTTTTCTCACTGAAACATGGCTGTCACAAACTGGAGACTAAATGATCATCACCGATCTCACCCCACATAACCCCCGTATTGGAAGAAGTTGTGGTGGTATTACCGGTTTTTATAAAGAAAAATATCTCGAGAAAAAATTGAAATCAACTATAAAAACACAATATATTTTGAATCCATGTCACTTTCAATTGACTATCGACATCAATGTTTATCTTTTATTTGTATTTATAGACCACCTCTAAGCAAATGAGATAAAAGTACGAGCAAACAATTCATGGATTCATTTTAGAGATAATTGAACACTCATCGGCCAAGAGTATCAGACCAATTATAGTTGGCGATTTCAACTTTCATTACGACTGAAAAGGTTAAAAATGTAGAAATCTTTAAGTCATTTTTAACCGAAAATTCGCTTAGATAAGAAGTCAACGTGCCAGACATAACAAGGATCATAATCTGGACTGGGTTGTGGCAGGTTTGAAAACACCAACTTACAATCTTGAGGTTTCTGACTATTGCATCCCAGACCATTTCTTGATTAGCTTTAATATCGAAATCATAAATCCCAAACTTGTAAAAAGGACCAAAACGTCAAGAAAGAAGATCGATCATAAAGATTTTTAAAAAGACCTTAAAATCGCTTCAACATTGACTCAATAAGATGACCAGAAGATTAAAGCTTACAATTCTGGATTGAGAAGCTTTTCTTAATCGTGATGCTCCCCTTGAACAACGGATCATTAGCGACCGTCCATCTGCTCCGTAGATGAATCGGGATATAGGGTCAGCATGGCTCAGCGTGCGGTCTTTGCTTCGTACCCAAAAGGTACCGAGTTCGAACATTCCGCCTCGTTGTGTGGCCTTGAGCAAGTCACCACCACCACCACCATCATCACCATCGTCATCATCATCATCATCATCATCATCATCATCATCATCATCATCATCACCATCATCATCATCATCATCATCATCATCATTATCATCATCAACCACATGATCATCATTGTTGTTATGATGGTATTAATGAGAAAGGTAATAAGATCACGAACAATAACAACAATAACAATCGAATATGTCCATGGAGTCAAAAATAGTCCTTCGCGCGAGTTTTTACAGTGTTAAACCGATTACATCTATTGCCTTTGGATTTTAGGCTGTTCTTTTGCACAGTACTTTAAACCAGATCTAACAACTAAACATAAAATAAAACAATTCCCTTTATTCATATCCAAGGGGAAATTTGTCTTTAGGGTCTATTCCTAGGGAAGATTGGAATAACCCAGACGTCAGCCCCAGTGCAGAGAAGTTGGGCGAGGTGACTTGCCCAAAAAGCCACACTGAACAGCGGGTAGTCGAACACGGTACCTTTCCGGATACTAAGCAAAGACCAAACCGCTGAGCCATCATTGCTGGGTAAATAGAGGGTACAGGAAAAATCTACATTCCGCCCAGTATCGATCCCCGTTTCTTTGCGTAGGAAGCGAGTGCTCTCTAAATATTGAGCTATCGTGATCCCATAGTGCCATTATCCTCTTAAGCATAGATTAACACTGTTAAACACAAATACCAGAACATATGAGAAAAAAAATTATCACATTCATATTAATTATGTTCTACAATACAGTTTATGCTTTAAATGCTTGTTGACTGTTAAAAACGTGGGGAAGATTATGTTCTAAAGCTTAGAGAATTTCTCAGACGTAGAGCGTTGAAAGCGTTCAATGAAAAGAACTGATGCATTACTGACACTTTAAAAACAATGTATTGTGAGTAAGAGTCACCAATGCTATTGAAACATTTTATGGCGAATATAAACATTTAATTCCATTATCACCACTACCTGATCACGAGTATTTCATGCAATTGTTAACCTCAACATATCCTTGCTTAATAACCCACTTGACTTTCTGTAGCATTTTAAAATGGCAATCCATACCAATGCAATAGTGAAAATTGTTCTTAGTATATGATTAGTCACATCAGTCCAAGTCCCACTTGGACCTGTTTTCCACACTTCCTCAATTATAAATCCCCCAAGTTCATCTGATTACAAACGATTTTTGTTGGATATTTTAATAGTATATGAAATCATTATAAATGTCTGACATTCTTTACATTTGAAGAGATATTTTTTGTCCTCTACAATTTGTTGAAGGATCTAAAGACAGATTTCCTATTGCGTGATTAAGCTCCAGCCTCTGTTCCCATTCCTTGTTGTTACTATCAACCTTTTCTTTAAAAATACTTTGATTTTGACCGTATGCATTTGAATACTCCTTTCTGACATCTGCTTTCGCTGCATTAAGTCTCATGCGCGAATGTTCCTTATCCAAATCTAAAAAGTATCGCATGGTCTCAATTGAATACCAATATTTAGAGCTTCCATTTATTTCCAATAGCCAATCAATTGCTAAAATAAATAGTAAATAGGCTAAAATGCACCCTAATCCAAATCCAGTCATTTCTTTGAAGATGTTGATACGAATATGCTTTTAATCATATCAAGGAAATAATGAGAGTGAATATCTTATCAATATTTGACGGTCCGCTGGAGCTAGGAGACCAGTTTGTGTTTTTTTTTTCTATTTAATAAGTCGTTGTAACTACAAGTTAGGTGCGTTTTACAGCCCGCGTCTTCAACATGCAGTTACTTGATTCTATTTAATACAGGGTAATAATTGTTTTTTTAAGTCAAGCGACTCTGTCACAAAACGTTTAGACATCGAGACATCGTCATCGCCTTTAACTACTTAACTGACGAAGGGGTTTCGTGGTTCAACTGTACGGTCCCAGCTTCCTACCCGAAAGATGTCGAGTTCGAATATCTGTTGCACTGTGTATAAAGTTATGAAATAAAAACCACGAAATTAAAAGTGCTCGACTTCAATGGGAAGGGAGCGATAAATATATATAGAAAAAAAAATATATATATTTATAGAAATATAGAATTAATGTATATTCTACAGTACTGTTTCATGCTGTAGAAGTAAACAATTATTATATATATATATATATATTCATTATAAATATTGAACAGAGCCCATAACGCATGAAAACCAGTCCTCCCCTACCGCGATATCGCCAATAAGGGAAGTAAGGCAGGAAATAATACTTGCAGAATAGGGCATGTGATGGTTACCTCCCATGAGCATCTGAGTGGCTACTATCGGATTCTGTCCCGTTTTAAAAAAAAATCTTTTCCTGAGAGGTAGCTAGAATCCACCGAATAGATGTATTTCATTCTTTCCGGAGGAGGGGGGGGGGGGGGGGTTGCTGCGTAATACCGAAACGACCGGAAAAGACCGGAAACGACCTGAAATCGACGAAACGATGACGGTTAGGGAAAGTTGGCAGCAGTGGGGAGTGGACCAGGGACTATGGGAGGTGGATATCAGACAGATTTGAATCTGGGAATATGGGAGATGGATACCAGTGTGAAACGAGCGGAAATGCCCAGAAACGACCGGAAAGAAGATTGTGTTATGATCCTATAAAGTATAATGCTCACAACATCCGCCAACCGGATATCGTGATATCCGGCTGACGGATGTTGTGAGAATTTTACCCTACAGCAATGCACCAACACACAAAACGGTTGTTACTTCTCTACGAAACCCGCCAAAACCCGACGAAACAGACCAAATTATGATAGCGTACACCATAGGGAAATGAACTTGAGACTATGGGAGACGGGTACAACTGGGAATTGAAGCCGGACGATAGGAGGTGGGCATCAGAGGAGAATGAACCGGAGTCTACGAGCGGTAGATACCAATGAAGAGTGACATCGGGAGTGTGTTAGATGGATACCAATGGGGAGTGAACACAGAAAAGTACTTCTTTTTTTCCGAAGCCTATAGAGACCTTCTAAATTTACAAGAAGTGGGCAGCAACGGGGAGTGATCCAGGGACTCATGTAAGTGGACACCAGTGAGGAGTGAACCTAGGACTTTGGAAGGAGAATATCAGTGGGAAATCAACCTGAGACTATGGGAGATGCTTACCAGTGGGAATTGAAGTCAATGCTACGAGAGGTGGCACCAAAGGTGAATGAACCTCAGACCATAGGAGTTGAGCACCATTGGGAAAAGAACCTGGGACTACGATATGTAGATACTAGTGGAGAATGAAGCCGGGAATATGGGATTTAGATACCAGAGGCGAGTGAATCCAGAAGGTAGTCCCAAATTCATTCTTGTATTTATTTCCCATAATCCCAGGTTTATCCCTAATGGTGCCCACCTCTCATATTCCTAGCTTCGGTCCAACTGGAATCCACCTCCCATATAGTCCTAGGTTTATTCTCCCCTGGTATCCACATCTATACGTCCTGGTCTCGTTCCACACAATGTGTTCACTTACCATAGTCCAAGGTTTACCACTCTCTGGTTTCAACCTCAGATAATCTCGGGTTCACTCTCCACAGAACGAATTTTCTTTCTGGTCGTTTCCGGTTGTTTCTGGTCATTTCCCACTGGTATCCTCCCATGTCCGGCTTCAATTCCCATTGGTACCCGTCTCCCATAGTCCCAGGTTAATTTCCCTCTGATATCGTATTTCTATAGTCTATGGTTCACTCCCCACTGTTGCCCACTTTCCATAACTTTGGTCGTTTTCGTCGAGTGATGGCGGGTTTCCTAAAGAAAAAAAACACCCGTTTTGTGTGTTGGTGTCTGATATCCGGCTGCGTATGTTGTGAGCATTTTACCTCAGCGCATAGCATCAATACATACTCTTCTTTCCGGTAATTTCTGGCAGTCATTTCTGGTCATCTCCGCGTGTTTCCTCTAGTATCTATATTCCATATTCCCATGTTTTTGCCATCAATGTTTATGAGTAAGTCTCACTAAACTGCATTTACCAGATTATATACGTTCAAGGTTACACACAGTTTTGTGTGCTGATTTTTAAATATTTCCGGATGGCAATGTTGTAGAAGAAGAAGAAGAAAAAGAAGAAGAAGAAGAAGAAGAAGAAGAAGAAGAAGAAGAAGAAGAAGAAGAAGAAGAAGAAGAAGAAGAAGAAGAAGAAGAAGAAGAAGAAGAAGAAGAAGAAGAAGAAGAAGAAGAAGAAGAAGAAGAAGAAGAAGAAGAAGAAGAAGAAGAAGAAGAAGAAGAAGAAGAAGAAGAAGGAGAAGAAGAAGAAGAGAAGAAGAAGAAGAAGAAGAAGAAGAAGAAGAAGAAGAAGAAGAAGAAGAAGAAGAAGAAGAAGAAGAAGAAGAAGAAGAAGAAGAAGAAGAAGAAGAAGAAGAAGGAGAAGAAGAAGAAGAAGAAGAAGAAGAAGAAGAAGAAGAAGAAGAAGAAGAAGAAGAACAAAAGATGCAAACAAGGAAAAAAAACTGGAAAAAAAAAGATGACGTCCTCGTCGTCACATTCAAACCTTTTTAGAGATCCAACTAACATTATAGGCCAGATTTTAAAATTAGAAACCATCCTGTTCTGTAATTGATAGTATATATATATATATAAAACGCAGCAAATTTACGAAAAATAGAAAGAAATTCTTAAGTCTGTATAATTAATATACATAAATCGTGTTTTATTTAAGATCTCTGTCCACAATTCAAGATATAAACCCAGACAGGACTTTTGAATCAGCATGTGCTTATATGAGTAAATCGTTTTGTACAGCTTTCAGATCTTGTTGTATTATAATAATAATAATAATAATAATAAGGCGTCGCAGTCCTAATGGCGCTTGCCGTGAACTGTTTTTGTTCAAGTGGATCCAACGATTTCTATAGAGATGGTTCTCCATTTCTCTCTGTCCTGTGCCAGTAGTTTTAGTTGAGAGAGGTCTTTGTTGGTATGGAGGTGTCTTGGAAGAGATGGTTCTTGATTTTGCTGGGTGCTGGCTGTTTGGTCGTGTTGTGATGAGTCTAGGTGTTGTTTGTAGTACTGTTGGAGATCTTGGTTTAGTGATGTTGGGAGTGAGGTGGGTGTTCTGCCAGCGTACTTTTTGCCATTCTGTGACAGGTATTCCTCCATGGCCGTTTGTGCAGGGATTGACTCGTCTCGCCTAAGAATATGTCCGAAAAGTTTCCATCTTTGGTATTTGATGGTGTCGCTGATTGGTCTCTTTTGGCAGCGTTCGTATAGTTCGTCATTTGATATTTTATCTGGCCAATATATTCCTAACATTGTTCTTAGATGTTTTCTTTGTAGTGCGTTTAATTTTTCTAAGTTTGATTTTGTTGTCCCCATGTGCCGCAGTTGTAGCGGAGTATGGGCAGGACGAGTGCTTCGTAAAGTTGGATTTTTCTTTGTTGACTGATGAAATCACGGTTCCAAATGTTTCTGAGGGACTGGAATGCCCGTTGAGCCAAAAGTTTTCTTTGATGGATATCTTCGTTTTCGTTGATGAGGTTTCCTAATTTTCTTACACTTTTCCAGTTATCTTGATTCCTATGGATGGTTGTGAGTTCTGTTTTTGACTCGTTTACTTTTAAGTTCCATTTTTTAAGGGGCGGTTTAGGTCTTTTCAAAAAAAAATGTAATTACCTATATTGGGCGGTTTTAATCATTCTGTATCGTCAATATACGTTAAAAAACAACATTTATGGTGAAAATTTTTAATTATCTGTGTTGATACCCATTTTGCGATCTAATTTGGGGGTCTGACATCAAAAAATATAACAATCTTGTGGCAAACGTTCCACAAAAACTAATGAAGGAATGACCTCCATATTCTTCCCTCTTGTCAACATTGTACCATAGTGTGTCACCATAGAGAGATTTTACGGCTTTAGCTTATGGAATTTTTATTAGATCATTACAAAGTTGAGAATCAAAATGTTATGACAAAATTGATGTTAAAAAATCAGATTTAGGATTATAATTTAAAATTCACAAATCTTATCAAAAAAATCTCTCTATGGTGACACAATACATTATCTCTGTGATAACTGTGGAAATTTTCAGACAATTTCATTGAATAGATTCAGAGAAACGTTTGACACAGTTTCCCATACCCTTAGAAAACTGACATATTGAGAAAATAGCAAAATGGCTTCCCATTTTTCACACATTTCTTACTACCTGTACCATTTTTGACTGTGTTTTTCGTGCCTTTATAGTCTACTTTAAGAATTTGGACTTCAATTATATTATTTCTAAGATAATAAAATATCATTTTCCACCAAAATCTCAAAATCAAATTTTTGAAGGATTTTCCTAATAATTAGACCCAAACCTCCCCTTAAGCACATTTGAAATAATGGGGATGACTCTTTCTGCTTCATGTTTTGTGTCGTCTGCATAAATGAGTTCTGTTGTTAGTCTGTTGCTTATGGGTATATGTGTTCTTAATTCTTTTAACGCTGCTTCTAAGTATAATATGAATAATATTGGACTTAAGCTATCGCCCTGTGGGATTCCTAATGTTGTGTTAATTGTGGTCAATTCTTTTCCTGAGGTGAAGACAAGAGAAGTGTTAGCTAATAGTATTTTGATGAGTTTAATGTCGTCTTGTTCCAGAAATGTCTCTACGACTGTTAAAAGTTTGTGTCTGTCGATTGTGTCGAAGGCTGAACTCATGTCTATTCCTAGTATTGTAAGTTCTTCTTTGTATTTTTGAGTTTTTGCTTTTAGCCATCGATGGGCCCAAACAATGTCACTGGTGCTGCGATCTTTTCTGAATCCGCTCTGCGATGGTGAAAGGTATGTCTCTACTTTTGGTCTGATTCTATTTAGAGTTATGATGCGAATTAGTTTCCTAAATGTTGATAATAGCACTATTGGTCTCAGATTTTCTACAGGTCCCTTTTTCTTGTTTGGTTTATTGATAAGTATTAATTTTCCAGTTCCTATTTCTATGTGTGTTTTATGTGTGAACATTTCATTGAAGATGTTTGCTAATGTTTGATGTTGTGTAGTGGAAAGGCACTTTAGTTCTTCTGCTTTGATTGTGTCGAGTCCTGCAGCTTTGTTGTTGTTTAGTGGTCCGATTGCCGCGCAGACTTCATCTGATGTAATGGGCGTGTCAAGTGCTGACTTTTGATCATAGAATGGTTGGATTTCGTCGTCTCCTTTGTATTTATCTTCAAAATATAATTTGATTCGTTTTGTTATATCCTTATCATCGCACATTGTTTTGCCGTCTTCGTCCGTTATGATTAACTTACCGTATTTCTTTTGTTTGATCTTCTCCACTGCTTTATACATTTTCATACAGTCTGGTGCTTTTTGAATTTCAGCGGCTATTTCATCAATTTTGTTTATGTGGTTCTTCAGTGATTGAGCTTTTATTTCATGCATAGTTTTGTTTCTTTCTATTTTCCATTTTTGTTTTGATTCTTCTGATTTGCTACTATTGATGTTGAGTCTGATTTGTTTTTGTTTGTCCGATAGGGATTGAAGGATTGGGCAATATTGACGTTTAGTATGTCTTGGTTGTTCTGGTAGAGTGGCTTCCCTCGCCTCAATGATGTTTGTTTGATACGTTCAAACGACGCAGGCGGGTTTATGGGTGTCGTCGTGTTTGTTTTGATTTTCTGTTCTAGTTGGGCTTGAAAGGCTGAACGGATATTTTTGTCTTTGAGGCTTGTGAAGTCTGCAATTTTGATCTTCTTGCCTCTTGTAACGTAACTGTGTTTTGTGTAGTTTTCATTCGGTTTTGTTTTCGTTACTAGTAGTCTGTGGTCTGAATATGTGTTGGTTCCAGAGAATGTTCTTGAGTTTATTAATGATTGTTGTATTATACTCGACTTAAACAACAAGGATATGATTCAAATCCTGAAGATGGAAGTGCAAAGTGTGTCCACATTTCCTCTGACGCACTCACCTGGACGGCAATTGTGATATTTCTGGCGGAAAAATGGTGATCTCACCTTACAATCTTCATCTCTCTTCCTATATTTATAATATGAAGTGTTTTTATTCGCTTGGAATCAGATGTATAGCACTCAATATATAAGACAATGTTGGGCTAGACACTTAATCCCCACCTGAGTATAATGCGACAATGTCAGTAAAGAGCCTTTTTCCATAGAGTCACCTTTGCTTTGCTCAGAGCGAGATTCCAACCACAAGACAACAAAGCTGCTACACATGTGTAATCTATATATGGATAGAGCTGATTCCAGCATCTTGCTTCTTCTTTTTAATTTAACTGTTGGGTCTCAAAGAGGCAAGAGGATTAATCTGAGAAGTAAGAATCAAAACTGAAGTGAGAATACACGATAGCATAAATCATTATGCGATAATAATCTAACCACCATGAGATTTACGTAGCACTATTCTATTCCTGATCACCTTTGATATTACTCAGGTTATTCCGCAGAAAAACAACTTGTAATAAGGAGACTGTGGCTATCAGTTTAATTATTCAAAAACTGGGCAAACTCTAGAAACAATGAAAAGACCCCTGTTATTTTTATGAGAAACAAATGCGAACAACCCATTGAACTAGATAAATTTGGAATTGTGTAAAAAGTTCTTTATTGAAATTGTAGTCAACCATATATGCAAAGTAACTGGTTAAAGGGTATAATTTAGATAACAATTATGACATTAATAAATGGGAAGAGGTGCAATCCTTGTTCAAATAAGGGTCACAAATCAAGACCAATAAATTATAGAAACTGTGTACATAATGTAAACAGTAAATGCTTTAATAATAGGAGTAATGAACTAGAATGTCAATAATCCGAAAAAATACATCATGAAAATGACGATAATCATGTTTTATTCATCATGGATAGAAATAAAAGTATGAAAAAAGAATTTATGGAAGTCGATAGTAACGTTGTTGCAATGTATCTTACGGGTAGGATGACGTCAGCAATAGATTAATTTTGTTTTTTCCTTAAGATATATCTTTTTCAAAATTTTGATTATGGTACATAATATGTGTTACAGTAAAACATGTGTGCATTATTTAGACAATCTTATAATAATTACTACATGCTTAACAAATTATAGGAAAATTCTGTGGTGGTAGAATGAACAAAAACGTTTTTTAAAAACAAGCAAGAGTAAAGAAGAACAATAAAATTCTACAAAATCTATCAAGCAAATTTTGTACAAGGTGGCATATAAATAACAGACATTTGTCACAGAAAACATCAATGAATATGAACTTTTAAGTTACTGTGTACCAAATATATTGTGCTTTCACATGATGGATCTTACTCATGACAGTTTTTTGATGTCATAATGGAATAATAATTCGTTTATATATCTATTTCTAGACATAGAAAAGATATGTTGTTGAAACTAATTTTTAAAGGAAAGAATTAGATGAAGAAGACTGTGATAATGTATTTGTTATTATATATGTACGAGTAATATGAGTAGATTATTTGGTCAAAAGAACCCATTGGAGAAACAGTTTGATGACCATTGCATTGCTGAAGAAAAGAAAGATTAATGAAACAAAGACTAGAACCGACTAAAATCCTCACTATTTTGTCTCTTGGCTTATATCACTATATGGACAAATTGCACAGTATTTACAGAAAATCCGATGTTTCAAGAATATAACAAAGAATGAGCGTCATTAAAACCAAATTAACAGAGATAAGTTTTCAAAAAAATAACTTTAATGTGGTATATCCCTCAATGTCAGGTAGGTGTGTTAATCTATTTGAACGTTTTGTTTTAAGTTGTATCTGCTTTGTCCAGTATTATAATAATATCTTTTTAGATGAATATATTAAATTGTCTTGCCCCGATTTTCAAATTTAACTTTTCAAAATACTAAGACATACCGTGGTAACCTTTAATTGTTTTTTGACTTTTTCAAATTGTGTAAAATTTTAATAACCAGGGAAAAACGTAGATATAAAAAAGTTTTATTTATTGGAAAAAATTATCAGTTGAGCAATGTTAGGTCAAGTTTTCCGTGATGTGCAGACGTGTCGTGTGTGTGTATATATATAAATTTTGTAAGTGGCACTGTCGCGTATCGAGATATTTTAATCAATGGAGTTGAATTTCTTTGAAGTACTACATGAATTAGAGAAGTCAATGTACTGCATAATCTAACTATCCTACCCCTTCTATCTACTGAGATGGCCTAATGCCAACATAATGAAAGGGAACAGATATGCGACAGGTTTGACGATGTAACTAAATATTCCTTTACATAACAGTGCAAAATAAACACACCAAAAAACTTAGATATAGCTGCTTAATAAGGTTTAGCCACAGATTAACACATGGGGGGAGGGGGGCGCGAGCCAAATGAAAGTAAACAAATTATGTGTTTGTGTGTGTGTGGGTGGGGGTGTATAAAGAGAGAGAAGAGAGGGGAAGAGAAGAAGAAGAAGAAGAAGAAGAAGAAGAAGAAGAAGAGAGAGAGAGAGAGAGAGAGAGAGCGAGAGAGAGAGAGAGAGAGAGAGAGAGAGAGAGAGAGAGAGTTACAACACTGTTGGTTGTCAAGTATCAATCATATCTCTATTATGGCTATCACTATTCTATACATGTAGTGACAATGCCAAACCATTAGATAATAAGGCTTCGAATGGTTTCTTCTATCAGTAATGTGTTACGTTATTCCATTCAGATTCTCTTCGTGTACATAGTCCCAGATTGGATTTGCGGCACTAATTGGATATCCTTGTCGTTTTTAAAAATTCCGTGTCTCCTTATATTATCAACTATCATCGGAGAAACCAAGTTACATGACATGAAAGACGCTATGAAACAACATGTGTTGTTTAACCATTCGTCGTTAACTGCCTATTTCACTATACACTTTTAAGTATTGCAGAGATAATTAATTCGGAGAGTGTTATTATTAAATTGAGCTTGAGCTTTTATATAGCGCAATATCCACTTAATGTGATCAACGCACACAGCGTATTATGAATATAATAATAATAATAATAATAATAATAATAATATAATAATAATAATAATAATAATAATAATAATAATATAATAATAATATAATAATAATAATAATAATAATAATAATAATAATAATAATAATAATTATTATTATTATTATTATTATTATTATTATTATTATTATTATTATTATTATTATTATTATTATCAGTCTTATTACATTGTTATTATCATTATTATCATGATCATTATTATTGTTATTATTATTATTATTATTATTATTATTGTTGTTATTAATATCATTATCAATGTCATCACTAGTGTTATTATTATTATTATTATTATTATTATTATTATTATTATTATTATTATTATTATTATTATTATTATTATTATTATTATTATTATTATTATTATTATTATCATCATCATCATCATTATTATTATTATTATTATTATTATTATTATTATTATTATCATTATTATTATTATCATTATTATTATTATTATATTATTATTATATTATTATTATTATTATTATTATTATTATTATTATTATTATTATTATTATTATATCCCCATCATCATCATCATCATCATCATCATCATCATCATCATCATCATCATCATCATTTATTATTATTATTATTATTAATATCATTATTATTATTATTATCATTATTATGAATAACAATAATAATAATATCATTATTAAGATTATCAGTATTATTATTATTGTAATAATAATAATAATAATAATAATAATAATAATAATAATAATAATAATAATAATAATAATATAATAATAATAATAATAATAATAATAATAATAATAATAATAATAATAATAATAATAATAATAATAATAATAATATAAATAATAATAATAATAATAATAATAATTCATCACTTCATTGAATATTGTTTAGTATAGTGTAGAGGTGTCATTTTTAAAGCAATGTTTTCATTCCAATTATGAAAATAGCATTGGGGGTGAAACGTCAAGTGTAATATCAAGGAAAATCTGCGAAGCTAACGTAAAAACATGAAGCAAAATTACGCGACGACGCACAAGAGAAACAAGAACACATGTGCTCTCGAACTCATCAAAGGAGCTATGTAAACCGAAAGACTCTAAGGAAAGAAAGGTGGTACATATTATTCGCTCAAATTTGAATCAAAGTTTATCAGCGCCTCTATCAGTCAAATGGGTGTGGACAAGAACAGAAGTGGATTGCCCTACTGATCTCCTTGCATGCCTAGCCATGACTATAATAAAGATTCTAAAACAAGAATCCCACGATGTGGGAAAAACTAAAATTGTTTTCACTAACTTGATTCAGATCCCTGTCTTCAAGAAAAATCAATAAACTCTCACTACAACCCGCACATGTTTACATCCAACTAAAAGAGTATTGAAATACTGATGTCAACAAACATCCCTATTTCCAAATTATGATGTTTTTAAACAAACAATTAGGTCGCCTACCATATAATTTATAGAAATACAGTGGAGAGTATATGCTACAAGAGAACAGTTTTTGTAATCAATATAAAAGTCACAGCCAAGAAATGTCAGGAGAATGATTTTTAAACAAAAACTCCGATATCTAAAAATGATTTTAATATAACAATGCAAAACAATATTTCAATAAATAATGTGGAAGCCATAGAAAAACATAAATACGCAAAATGAAAACAAATAAATTTAAAACGAGAAAAACCATACTTAGATCACATGAATAACGACTGATCTAAGTTAAATAAAAGTAATAGATAAAACCATAACACGGTTTTCTACTGGTCGCGTATATTTTAGACATAAGATGTTTTCTGAGAACCCATTGCAGCTTAGTAAGCGTGGTCAAGAAGTAATCAATAGAAATGGGTAATGAAACTGCTGATAAAACGATCGAAATCATCTAACTTTTTTGTGAACATTATGAACAGATGTAGAGATTTTGATTTGATTTTTACAAATTCTGATTGTACGTAGATGAAGTTTTGAAAATTCAAACAAATTTTCAAATTTTCTTAAATTACTTTTCCAAAAAGAGTTAAATGTTTTCGAGCCTTCTTTATTAACACCAGTAACGATATAGATAATATTTCTATTTATTAAATATGAAAATGACCAAAATAATGATGATGATGATGATGATGATGATGATGATGATGATGATGATTGCGCTGACGATGACAGTTGTAGTATACTTGTAGTAAATACAATATAGAGGTATAGCTCAGTCCATGCCCCGTGCCAACGGATTATCACAGATTCCTCTACAATTATGAAATGAAATGACGGGATTTTCTGCATCAGGGCTTATATTTTGCAGTAATGAAAGTCGCGGGTCTAACACTGGTGAATTCCTTTGATCTTATCGACGTTTGTAGTAAAATTTGAAATAAACTTATATTTATAGCTCATGTACAGAGAGCACTACAAAATAGACTTGCAGTGGCGTAACTAATTTTATCGTTTAATCTTGCCTTACATTTTTTACACTTCAATTCAAGTACATGCTAAAGTATAAAGGGTTTATTAAAATTAAATTTTTAACGTTTAAGAGCATAGATAGTTTTGTGTGCCGGTACGTTGTTTCACGCTGGCTGATGTATGCATTTTAACTAAACGCAATTCATCAATTGAATGGTTGTTATAAGTTAGCGATCGTTATACACACATGTGCAAAAGTAACTTTACGCTTGTTTTGAGTCAATTTATTTAAGTTTTAAGACACAATTGGACAAATATTATATCAGAGAAATGAGCAATATCTTTAATATATTTTATCCAAATTTCATCAATACACATGAATAATCCTTTAAGTAATGACGACTCAAAGAACACAAGTTGGGTTGCTCTGCTTCGGAAAAAGGAAAATTTCAACGCAAAAAAATCAGTAACCATATGGCTACCACGATTTCCAATTATTGATCAGGACAACTCTCCCCATAGAGTTTATCAAAGGGTTTATGTCATTTTGTTGTGATGTTTTCTACTCTTATTCAACAATGCTCGTAAGCATTCCCATACCTGGTACTGTTGCTTCCTTGTAGGTCGTTTGAAGAGATCTCAAAGCTGCTCAGTATGTTTGGGGCCTGGATTTACAAATGGCCACTCGAGCACCACGTCTTATTCTCAATTGATTGAAGTTGCACAGATGCCTTCTCGCTCTGAGTCCAGCAGTTACAAGTCTTCCGAACACTGTCCATCTTGAAATGTTGTTTTCCACAGGATGTCAGAGGCATAAGAGAGGATTAGTTGTGTTTCGAGCTAATGTTGGATCATCATTGGCCATTAATATTCTGGGTTGACCAGTCCGCCATTGATCCCCCACATGCCTCTTAGTGTTTAAGCCCGAGAGAATAGAATAGCAGGCAGCTCTAACATTAAAAAGCTGTAAAACCTCAACTACTGGGCATTTATGGCAAGGAGGACGGGTCACTCTTAGACGCTGAGGTTTGGCATGTTTTCCAGAGTGAAAGAATTGAAATTAAAGTGATTACAAAATAATTTCACAAAGATACTATTTTTGTTTTGTTTATAACAGCAGATAACAGACGCCATGGTGCGAAAGGGTCCTATTTCTAGAATTTAAGACTTGCGTTTCCATAATTGTCCCATTAACATTCTTTATAACTCATTTTTTCAGTCATTTCCGAAGTGGAAATATCAATTTGTCTTACAAAAATGATCGCTAGCCACGCTGTGATTGACAAATTGTAATATAACTAAACGTGTATGTGGTTTAATGCATGTTCTTTTATGTGATTTAAAATTATTGACATAGATAGTTAAACAAAGTAATTTAGAGAGTAAAATTTTAAAGTTAATTTTGCACATGTAGTAGTAGTAGTAGTAGTAGTAGTAGTAGTAGTAGTAGTAGTAGTAGTAGTAGTAGTAGTAGTAGTAGTAGTAGTAGTAGTAGTAGTAGTAGTTAGTAGTAGTAGAAGAGGTAGCAGCAGTATCATCAGTGATGATGATCATGATGATGATGATGATGATGATGAAGCTGATGATGGTGATGATAACAATTATTACATTCATAAAAATGACTATAACTATGTAATAATAATAATAATAATAATAATAATAATAATAATAATAATAATAATAATAATAATAATAATAATAATAATAATAATAATAATAATAATAATAATAATAATAATAATAATCACAGTGACGAATGTAACCATACGTAATATTATACAGACCCTGACTCAAGAATGAAAAAAAAAATCTTATTTCCGTCTGTATCATTGTCTTTAGATGCATACATCGGCTAAAGTCTATCCCCTGCCTAATTAAATAGACAATGCAGAAAATTTCACACTCATTTGATTATAACCGTTTCTAAAACTTACATTTCCGCGCACACACCCTTTGATTGCGACGATGCCTATCTCTGTCAGATGTCTGATTTCATGCGGATCAAATAATTAATGAGCGAAACTATTTGGAACTTGCTCCGCAGTATTTTCTGCTGTATTTTCTAGCGCACACGCATTCACACGCGAATATCCTAATTCACGCTTGATAATACGACACCCAGTTGTATAGTCAAGTATTAAGTATGGTTAGACAAAACAAATGAAATTGTTTTTTTTTAAACATTGTTTTAATGCATTCTTAAATAATTGATCCTAGAGAATTTAAGTTGAAACCCTCCTACTCAAAAAGTTGAACCATTGCAAATTCGTCAATGACTACGATTTATATAATAATTGAAAATAAACCGTGGTTTGTAATCTCAATCTAAAAAGGGGAAATAAAATGGTTCTTGGAAGTGAACTTAATTAAACGTCTTTGACTTAATCGATAATGAAATTATGTGAAATATTACAACAAGTAATTATAAAAAAGTCTTCATAGTCTGAAAGGAAATATTATAGTATCACGAATCACGAAATCTCTATTCATGTATTTGGAAGTTATGTGAATTTCATTTTTCACTTGTGGGGGTTTTGTGTTCACAAATGTCTTTTGAACACAACAAATTTAATTTATGAACACACCTTTGTACGAATTTCACATCATCAAAATTCACGAGTGACAAGTTACACAATTATTATTATATACAATATATACACTGTTCTGGTTATAGTAGGGACTATAATGAAGCTATATCACATAAAAATATGGAAATTGTGCAAACATTAATATGATAATTAAAATAGTTTATTAAATTTAAACACAGTCAGGGGTCATTGATGAGCATATAATCTATTGTAAGAATTAACCGTTGTAATAAAATTGAGATATCTTGAAAAAAAGAGGTTTAAGAAAAAATATGATGATGACGCTGGAGGTGGTGCTGTGGTGGGGTAATGAAGCTGATGACAGTGGTCTGAGGATATTTATTATAATAAAATGAATCGGGAATGATACAATGTTGAATGGAAAATTTAATAGTGATGTACTGAGGATGAAGATTATGATACGGATAAAAATAATGACGATGATGACAATAATGATGATAATACTAATATAAATAATAATAATAATAATAATAATAATAATAATAATAATAGTAATAATAATAATAATAATAATAATAATAATAATAATAACGAATAATAATAATAATAATAATAACATTAATAATAATAATAATATAATAATAATAATAATAATAATAATAATAATAATAATAATGATAGTATTAATAATATTAATAATAATAAATAATAATAATAATAATAATAATAATAATAATAATAATAATAATAATAATAATAATTGTAATGATAATAATAACAACATGATGATGATGATGATGATGATGATGATGATGATGATGATGATGATGATGATGATGATGATGATGATGATAACGATAATTAACCATAATAGTAAAGGTATTAATTATTAAAAGTATGAGTATAATAGCATCAATATGATACATTGAGGGCCAAAGCGTAATTATGAAAAATGAGCAGGTAAAAGGAAAGTACCTACATAATATGATTATATTACAGAAATCAAAGGTGTCTTAAAAAGCAAAAGAAAAACTAAGATGCACTTAGCTATTAATATGTATTTACGAGTATGATTGCACACTTGATAGACAAGCAACAAAAGAAAGTTAAAAAAGAGAGAATACAAAAACAAACATGATATTATGTTTTAGTTGGAAAACAAATCGGAGAAAATAAAAAATAAACTGCATAGGTGAAATGAAAGTGTAAATGTATACAACAATAATATAACCTTTAAATACAAGATAAAAGGCGAAAATATTATAGAATAATGAATAATGTCACCTCTCTAAACAATACAAATTAAATAGAAAACCAAAAATTAACCTGTTTGTGTTTGTGTTTGTATTGGTTCCTGTATTATAATATAGACCTCACAAAATATAAAGAGCGAAGATGACAGTCACTCAGTCTTCTCTTTGTTATTTTAGACAGTCTGTTCGGTGATTAGTTCTCACTTAATTATGTCAATCAGACAGTGTCTTGTGAGTTGGTATGTTTAATCTGGCTGGCGGATGATGTGAGTTTTTTTATATCTAAACGCATATCATCAATAGACAGTTTTCCCTTGGCTAAGAAGCTCACAACATTGCTATCCCGATGTATAACGGACCAACACACAAAACTATGTGTAACCTTGAACGTTTATAGATCGGTTAATACCGTTTAGTGAGAATTATAATAAACACGGATGACAAAAAGCAATAACAAAGACCCGAGTGAAGTCAAATTCATACTATCTATACAAATTAATATGTTTTCATATCTATCAACACAATGCTTCAGTAATTGTGCTTCAAATTTCTCCGTGTGATTATTGTTCACACATGTGTATGCGAGTTATTATACAGGATGTCCATAACGTCTTTCCCTGATTTCAAAGACTTTTTATTCTAAAACCGTTCTAAAGTGATATTTGCATCAGGTTTTCACCATCTTCTACTACCTCGAAGATCTCCTACCTTGTCGTTGGTGGGGAAGCTTGAAGCATATCGAGGGCAAAGGAGTAATTCCGGTTGACGTCACGAGACCATCCTGGATGTCGAGCCAGCGTCCTCGACACGGTTGAGAAAAGAGCGAACGTCCCTACACACCGTCAACTGGAAAATGCGATACCAGGGTTAGAGACCTGACGCATACATTATCACTCAATATCGAGAGCCAGAGTATGGCAAAAACAATGACATTTTGTCAAAGCGACTGGCCGTCCATAGCGTAGATATCCCCCTATTACAGGAAACTCATCTTTATTCAGGCGCGCAAACTTCTCGATTCTAGATATGTGATCCAGCGAGAGGTCACTTCAAGGGGTTAGCGTTTACGCCTTCGAAGGTAACGGTCATTGAGAGCGCAATGAATAGCAACGGGGTGAATAGAATCTCCGTGGATATAGGTGGTATGTACTTGTACAAACCAGCTAGAGCGACTTGGACTACACCCCTGGTACCGGTGGTTAGCCTGGGAGACTTTAATAGCAACCACCATGAATGGGGCTACCGAGACTACAATGAGGCAGATAGACAACTCCACTCATGGATGGATTGTAACGATCTACACTTAACAGCCAAGGATACCATTAGGGGAACCCGCCATAAGAAGGATTATAGTCCTGACCTCACCCTCGTTACGGAGGGAGCGAACAGTAAACCGCTGCTGGCGAAGCGGACAGTCCTCGGCGACATCCCGCACAGCCAGCGCAAGACCGGTTCTTGTCACAGTGGGGGTGACAATTCCGAGGGTGGAGATGGAACTTCAGGACTGGGAGGAATTCATTTCTTATATCAAGCAGGTTGGCCCTGCTATTCCTCCCAAGTCCGAGAACATAACCAGATTCAACAAAGAGAATGAATGATGGCACACACATTGAAGGCTGTGGCACGAGCTATTGATGTAGGTTCCGGCTGCTTATACTGCATAATTTAGTATCACCCCATGATTTTGATTATGCCGTTTGGTTTTCAACAGTCATCTCAAAGGCAAGACTTTAATGCTTATTGTCGTTATAGCATGGAATGTCCGAGCAGGTGTAAATGTGATGACAGTATCTTTCATTCGAGCAGAGATGTTCTCCATCTTTTATTGGCTTTTAAAAATTCTTCATGCTAGCCGACTTCGTCTCTCAGAATT
>NC_088365.1:38708873-38711373 GCF_034508935.2 Berghia stephanieae
AAAGAGCTTTTATTGAATTCATCTCTCCACACGAGCTACAAAACACACTGAAAGAATTTTGAAAATAGGTTAAATTTGATTGTGGATAAAATTTAAAGCATTTATGTATTTCTAAATCCATGTCTGAAGTTTATTGGCCGTGGTATTTTTCTGTTAAAGATGCTATTAAACAAGTAAAGGCTTCATGGACACCCTGCATATGCACGGCAGAAAGAAACATTAACTTTGACAATTATGATTCGCTTGTATATACAAAATAGAGCATTAAGTTCATAAAAACCGAATATTCATTTATGATAGAATGATATTTACTGAAACGAAGCTTATATACGTGAGAATTAAAAGTGTGGAATAACATTCTGAGATGGTTTCAATAGGTTAAAAGTTTCATTAAAAACAGTAATTAAGTTGTACACAATATGATTATATTGATAATGGAATTGCCAATAGCAAAATTAACTTTAAATGCAAGAGGTAGAATTAAAATCAATATAATCTGGGTCATAATAAGTTATTTTCGGAAACATGAATGTCATGAATGATAAGTATGTATTCATCTCAACATTAGTATTGTAGATGGAAAATATATGGCATGAAATACAACAGGTTATTCGAATTTAGACAAATATTCAAATAACGTGCTTCCGAAACGAAATTGTCTTATATCAAGCGTATTGACATCTCTTCCATCTGATGTGGTGTAGGAAATATTCTGTTACCAGCATACACACACACACATGCACACATACATACACCCACGCACGATCTCTCTCTCTCTCTCTCTCTCTCTCTCTCACACACACACACACACACACACACACACTTAAAGACTTGTTATCAGCATGCATATATCATCTTCACATCTTTTTGTGTCATTTTGGTTACAATCGATACACTTTTAATTCTTGATAATAAATATCGTTGCAATAAATTGTTTACATAATGTTCACAAATATTACGAATTACCTATAATCCAAAGTAATACACGTAGCTGGATTCTTCATGAGACAAAAGTCAAGAAAATGAAGCTCAAAATTCTAAATTAAATTTGAAAAAGGATTTGCAAAAATTATCTCTATTGTTTATTTGGAGGGGTAACCAAGCATTCTTATATCATGGGGTTGTTAGAACTCTCGAAATAAATCCCTTCGTTGACACGTTTTGATACAAATTGTAATCTCGAATCAAACGTTAGCATCGTTAAGCAAAATTCAATAACCCTTTTAGATGATATATTTAAATTCATTAAATGATATTTTGTGTTGCGACGAATATTTAGTATCAGGTCATCCACCACAAAAGTACTACGGTTTTTCCTCATTAACTCTTGAATGCCTACATTGTTTTCAACCAAATTTTGTCACTGACCTTATAACAGTATGTCTTATTTGGCTATTGGGTGATTTTAATCTATCAATAATTAAAAGAAATATAACAGGTTATTCGAATTTAGACAAATATTCAAATAACGTGAAAATGTCTATTTGCGCGTAATTTCGGATAGTATCTTGATTTGCCCACTGACGATCACCGTGCAGCACCGTCAAGAGATTTTGCATCGACATTATATTTAGAAAAAAAATATCAGCAGGCTTACAAACAAACCATAATTACTACCTCTTTTTTCAGATGTATGCGACCGGTGCCAACACCTAGTCACTTTTCTGTGTATAAGTTCTTTTATTTGACATAGGCATTTATACAAAACTTAATCAAAATAGTAGATACGTAAATTTTTGCAACCAAATAAGACACAATATTTGATAATAGTATCGATTTATGGGTTCCACGGCACAAAAAAACTGAAAATTTTTCCTTTTTATCAATCAATAAGTCTTCAAGGGGAAAGCAGAGTAAGATATTTTAACAAAGCACACTGCAACGATAGAAACCAGACTAAAGATATCTCAGGTAAAAGGAGAAGATGGATAAAAATCTAATTTGAATAAGGCTTGTGTTTCAGTATTTCAAATGAATTTCCTATCGCGCTGAGATATTATGTTCAAGGTCCCCCGAAAACAATAAATATACTGACTCCGACATCTTGCTTTATTTCAAATATATTATACTGTTTTCAGATAATAACAAGATGTGATATAATCGTGTCTTGGGTTCTCTGCACGTAACGATGTTAAAGAACAAGACATGTGGTCAGTACTGAACACTGACTGAATTACAACGACCCCAAACATTGGCTTGAAGTTGTGTTGGAAACATATCTAAAAACTTGATTCTTTTGTGAATGAGTAACTTACTGTCGGCATCGACGCATGTCACAAGTATTTTAGTATAATGAAGGCAAATAGACATTGTTTTCGTAATGGTCAGATGGAGAAATAATTTAAACGTTGTGAAGTGCATAAAACATAGTGGAAATGCAAAATTGCTTTATATAAATAAGGTGAGACTCATTGGGAAATGTGCGATAAATGTGCGGTAATATTGGCACAGAACATGCACCGTATTGAACTTCGTCGGTAAGCTCATTCTGCCGTTATGC
>NC_088365.1:38716373-38738873 GCF_034508935.2 Berghia stephanieae
GCTGTACAAAAGGCCGTTTTAGTATAAACAAATCATTACTCTTTGAAATAGAGCAATATTTACAATTACAAAAAAACAAACTAACAAACAGCGCCAGAATCTATTTTTAAACTAATTAATACTTACGATCTTTAATCTGTCATAAGACGACGACGACGACCATCACAAACAGCACCACCACAATCACCACCACCACCACACCACGATCACCATCATCATCATCGTCGTCGTCATCATCATCATCATCATCATCATCATCATCATCATCATCATCATCATCATCATCGTCATCATCATCATCATCATCATCTTCAGCATCGTCATCATCATCATCATCATCATCATCATCATCATCATCATCATCATCATCATCATCCCGTTTATCCTTTTTGTTCTGTTCTACCTTTTCCTCCTCCTCCGCCTTCTCAATCACAACACTTTTAAATTACAAAAATTTAAAAATATGGTATGTTCAGACTGTACCAAAAGTCCCCTCCTGCCCCGGGTCCTATGGAACACTTCTCATTCATTGGACTGAATTTTCTTCTTTCCACACTACAAAACACTTGATATAAAAAATCTAGTTTATTAAAATTGTTAATGCCGGCAATCATCTAAAAATAATATGGATTTCTGTAGAGGACTTTTGATAGATAACAATATTTGAAGTTACGTTATTTACTCTGAGTTGAATTTTACAGAGGTTTTATGAATAACTTTTATAATTTATAACCACAGTTATATCGGAATAGAACTTCAGCAACTCTTTTCTTGGATTGATAAAAAATAACGTATTTTGAGGCGGGTAAAGGGACGAAAGAGTTTCGTTTCACAGGCTTTATTCAAGGGAAACTTCTTGCCTGTATCAGGTAAGTTGTACGAAGAAACTAAATGTTACTTTCTAGAATATGCTTTAGAGAGTTGGCCACAGGACGAGATCCTACCTCCCACTTGGGACTTCACTAATTAATACCGGGTTAAGGATTCTTTTCCTAATTCAAATTCAATCACAAAATATAGCTAGTGGTGCCTTAAACGTTATCAACTGCCCATAAAAAGACTGATTGGTGTATCAAGTGAGAAACTTAAGATTTTTAAAAAATGTATATTGATACGTATTGGTGTTGAGGATAATACTTTAGATAATTGATAATTCAAAATTTCTTTTTGAAAATATTATTTGAATATTTTTGATTTCTCATTTTATAACGTACTGTAGCCTTTTCCAAACACGACAGAAGATGATGGTGCTGCATCTCAAAGATATCTCCCTTTTGACTCTCCTCCAGTTCTATTCCTGTTTCCTGTGCTAACATCAACTCCTCTGCACGTTTTTTGGCACTGATGAATCCTGCACTACTTGCATTTTTAGCCATGTTCACCCGTGCCTCTCGTGCTTTCTGAAAATAGAATTGAAACGAGAAACAAATGCTGCTTTCAGAGAGGTCAATATTTCAACATAACAGTGACAAAAACAACAAAACAATAAAAATAGAAAGATGGTAATGCGGGTTGAATTGTTAAGAGATGCAATACAAAATTAAAATATAATTCTCATATCTAATGACTGTCCATCAATTAAAAAATAGCGAAAGGATTTCATTATCGCTTTTCAAAACAAACGAAAACAAAAGAATAAAGATACCAACGAGGTAAATGATTGGGACCAGGGAAAATAGCAAAGATAGAAGAGTTTGAGATTGGGAAAAGGGACAAGGGAAAAAGAGGATGAGGGAACAGAAAGATTGACTTGAAGAAACACAAGAAGATGGAAAGGGTGCAAGGTAATGCATCTTTTCTTGTCTTTATCTATTGTAACAAATATTGTCAATTAATGAACTGTTTCAAATTTAGTGTTCTCATCTTGAGGCACCTCTTATACACCCTTATACATACTCTCAGAGATGTGATTCATCAGCATCTTACTAAATGCCATATGTATGCTAATAATACACACATTTATAAATATGCAAAACCAAAAAATTATAAAGATATTTTTTTGTATAGAATAATGTATTCTTGATAGAAATGAACGGTGGTGCTTCTCTGAAATCCAAAACACAGACAAATTGATGGTTTTATATGCATTGACAATAAAACTAATAAGTTCAATATACAAGCAAAAATATTTAAGAGCCCATGGCTTCCTAGATAAATCATATTATGAAATACAGTATACCCTGAACTGAGAAAAAAAATCAATTAGCCAAGTACCTCAACAGCGATCTATTAAAACACTTATGTCATCTTTTATTTTTGCAACGACGCTGTTGTCTGACATTCGACATCTATCCCATTTAGATAAATTAAAGTATCTAAATTTGCCTTCACTAAAATGTCGTAAAATAAGAGTGACCTTATACATATGTATGTATATATAATATATATATATTATATATATATATATATATATATATATATATATATATATATATATATATATAATATATTATCTTCTTCTTTTTCTTCTTCTTTCAGCTTATCACGAATTTTGACATCTCCATGCATCTCGGTTCAGAGTGTTATCTTCCTCTTGGCCAAGTTCCTTCATATCGCCCCTTGCCTTATCAAACCATCTAATCTTTGGGCGCCTTTGTCCTTTTTACCGCCAATTGTAAGTCCAATACTTTTCTTCCCACGTACTCCGTCTCTCGTCTTTTTACTTGTCGATCTATCTATTCTCATCTTAATTGATACATTCTTCACTTCAGTCAACCTTCGGAGTCGTTCATTTATCACTTCATCTTTTCTTGTCCAGCCAAGTGACCATCTCAACATCCTCAATTCCGCCACCTCAACTTCTTTATCTCGTTTCTCTGCTGTAGTTGCTGTCTCTAGTCCATATAAGATTGCTCGCCTTACAACAGTTGAATATATTTTCCCCTTCAGCTTTGCGGAAATTCGTTTGTAACACATAACTCCAATTACATTCCTCCAATTATTCACAGCATGCCTGTATCCTCTTCTTAACCTCCATCTCATTGACCCCATCTCCTTGTACAGTTGGCCCTAAGTATTTGAATTGGTCTGTCTCTGGCAACTTATTATTATATTATTATTATTATTATTATTATTATTATTATTTTATTATTATTATTATATATTATTATTATTATTATTATTATTATTATTATTATTATTATTATTATTATTATTATTATTATTATTATTATTTTATCATAGCTTTTGTTGTCAGTGTTTTAGAATTCCTGATATATAACCCTAGGGATGTCTTTTGTTTATATCTTTAAGCAGCACTTTAGCTAAAGTTTGTCTCTTGCGTTCCACTTCAATTATCTGTCAAATATGTCTCGCGTCTTTTAACAGAAGGCAACGGACTTGATTTGAATTTGAATGAGTTCGTAATTAATTTTATTATCCATGTTCAAAAGATGAATATAATACCATTCAGATATTCCCTATTCTGTGAAAATAATTCTTCATACACATCAACGAGTTCTTCATCTGTGCCATTCTTGAACATTTTATTATTGTAATTTTGATTAAAAGACATATTATTTCACGTCCTATCTGTTCAGAACAACTACAATTCTCATGCATTAAATACCAATTAACTCGAGTAAATGAACGGTGGAATTTTTAAACTAAGCCATTTAAAGTCATATTTATAATATACACAAGCAATCTCACACAATCAAACTAGATCCCAACAATGTCTTCTGAATTTTAAAGATAGAAGATCTCAGAATCTTTATCTGTTCTCATAATGATTTGCTAGTCTCTGAAAATATTCCATTTTCACTACCAACCTAAGCCCCACACGCCAATTATATCTTTAAATATAATTGAATAGTTTTATGAAGCATAACGTATTTTGATATCATACGTAAAACGTTAAAGTAACAACGTAAGGGACTAGGCACTGATGTCAGATGAAAATCTGAAATTGTGTGTATGAAATAGTGCCAGACAAAGCAGGAAGAAAAATGCAAGAAACCATTCCAAAAAAGCAACCTGCCTCGACTTGAGATCGAACATGAGATGCCGTGTTCCCGTTCATAATATGTATAATAACAAGCACTTAGTGATTTTAAAAGGCCTTGAAAATGTGTTACTTACACCAGCTTGCTAAGAATGTCACAGACTAGTTTCACGAAACCTTAGGCCTAAATCTTGCTTGTTTATTTGATTATAACAACATCATTTAATCTTAGACGAGTAATTGGGAAACCAGCATTGTCAACAAAGTGGCAGCCATTGTTGTGAGATTGAAAGTGCTTCGACTCGAAGGGAAATACGTCGGTTACGAATGACAGAGGTAAAAGTGTCCTGTTGGTTTTGACACTTGCTGAAAAGATCTATTTCAAATTTCACAAATCGTCTAAGGTACACATGTTTGTGGGTAGCAACTAAAAGAACCCCCCCCCCCCCCCCAAAAAAAAAAAAATAAAATAAAAAGAAAAAAACCCCCAAAATGCTCAGTCCTAAAGCTTACAGAGTAAGAGAACCGATTTTCTTCCCTTTCTTCCCTCAGGCGAAATACAAGAACGTCTTTTACTTGGCTAGTAAAGGACTGAATTTACTCATTTGATTACCGGTGAGACGTGTTACCACTGTACCCAAGAGATTGTTCGATTGTTGGGACGACTTTATGCTTATTTTATTCTTTGCAAGCAGCTTCTACTTCTTCTCGCATAAACTGGGGACCCGTGTTCACAGTAGAGATTTCTTTATCCAAGCGCGTCCCTCTTTTATCATCCGCGTAAAGATGTTTTTATGTATACTGCCCAACGTTCCAAAATTTCGTTGTTGTCGATAAGTATATTACCGTTTGCGTCATTAACACATTTTCTTGCCATGGCTGGTCATTTTCCAGTTAGATCTTGTATTGACTGGTAGAATTGTTTGGTGTTAGATTGTTATAGTCTTTCAATTCTGTGACATTCCTGTTCCATATAATCTTCCTTTGCTCTCTTACACGTATTATAATCTTATTAGCTTCTATACATTCATTGCTGTTGCGTTCTAGTTTTCGTCTTTCAGTCATCCATCCACTTTTGTTTTGGTTCGTGCTTTTTCACAGATGGAATAGTTTCTCTTGCAGATTCTGTGATGCAGTTCGATACTTGACACCAGTACTCGTCTATGTTTATATCTGAAGTCAAGTTTTCACTTTTTACTTTCACGCTGCTTGCAAAGAGATGAAAAAGGGAAAAGATGTAGGCCAAGATAGTTTCTCAATAGAACTGATTAATGCCCTCGGCGATCTGGGAATAGGCTAGACATTCTGACAAAAGCCTTTAATGTCATATACGAAAAGGGTGAATTGCCTAATGTCTTAAGACAATCGGTATTCATTACCATATCCAAAAAACAAGGAACTATTGATTGTGACCACCACAGAACAATCAGCATAATGAGCCAGGCCACAAAAATTATATTAAGAATACTTATGAAAAGAATGAGGAGCAAGATCTCCTCAGATATAAGTGACGAGCAGTTTGGTTTTGTTAAAGAAAAGGGTACGGTAAATGCAATCTTTACATTGATAACAACAATGCAACGGTCAATCGAAAAACAAAAATCACTTTATCTATGCCTCATTGATTATTCCAAAGCTTTTGATTCAGTGCAGCACTGTTCAAAATCTTAGAAAAGGTAGCTGAAAACAGTAAAGACCTTCGACTTGTGAAAAACGTATACTGGAATCAAACAGAGTGTGTCAAACTTGATAATGAAACATCAGACTTCTTTAACATCGAGAAGGGAGTAAGACAAGGTTGCGTCTTTTCATCGGACCTTTTTAACATATATAGTGAAATAATATTAAAAGAAATTGAAGATATGAAAGGCGTCGTCGTTGGAGGACAGAATATGAATAGCATAAGATACGCAGACGATGGTACTCTGATGGCCTACTCTCCAGAACACGTGAAGAAAATTTTAGAAATGCTGGTGTGCAAAAGTGAAGAGATGGGCCTGAAACTAAATGTTAATAAAACCGAATGCATGGTGGTCTCAAAAAATGACAACAACACGATCTTCCACTTGTCAAGCAAAGGAGAAACCATCAAACAAGTAAAGAAATTTAAATATTTAGGCACTATCATTACCCATGACGCACATGACATAGAGGATATAAAACAAAGAATAACAATAGCAAAAAAAAAAACAACAAAAAAAACGTGTTCCATAAAATGCGACCAGTCGTGTCAAACAACAACCTAAAGTTGAAGACCGGAATGAAAGTAGTAGAATAATATGTTATAAGTACCCTTTTATACGGTTTTGAAACGTGGACGCTTGACAAAGAATGTACGAGGATGTTAGAGGCATTTGGGATGTGGGTGTATAGAAGAATGTTGAGTCTATCATGGACAGACAGGCATACGAACGAGGAAGTATTGGATAAGGTGAGAAAGGGAAGAATATTGATTGATACCATCAGAAAGAGGCAGTTACGGTTTCTGGGGCATGTGTGGAGAAGAGACGGAATAGAAAAGTTTGTAACATCTGGGATGATCGAAGGAAAGAGAGCTAGAGTAAGACAAAGAATGACTTATCTAAATAACCTAAGAATGGCCAAGTGTGATTTAAAAAGCAACACAGATTTCATGCGCACCGCAGAGGATTATGATTCGTGGAGACTGCTGACCAGCAACGTGATCAAGAGCACAAGCCACGATGGATGATGATTCTTCACAAGGTTATACATTTCCTCTGTCAACCCTCTCTTCGCATCAGGGAAAGACGAGAACGAGACGTGAGTAGCTTCATTTTTATTTAGAAAATAAGACATTAGGGGGCAAGCATGGGTATTATAATAATTAATAAACCTTAAAATTTATATAGCGCTATAACTCCTATACACCAGACTCTAAGCGCTTAAATTAGAAGTTTCTTTAGCCGAAACATACTCATTTAGATACACAAGCATTCCCGTCCTTTTATGTTCAAGACTTTTTATATAATTTAGAAGAAGAATGTTTAACAACAATGTTTTACAATATCATGAAAGTCAATGATGAATAAAATGAATAAGAAAATGCTTACTATGGGACGCCATTCGAAAACGTTATACATTTAGACTGTACTATTTACAGTCACTCTCTGCACGAAATAAGTTTAAATGTTTATCCAGCTAAGTATTACATCCAATTTACCGTTTATTTCGAAAATCTTGGAAAAGGCTGTCGCAGCCCAACTGAACGATCATTTGGCAAACTATAACTTATATGAAAAAAATCAATCAGCTTATAGGCAACATCACAGCACTGAAACTGCCTTACTAAAAATTCAAAACGACTTTTTGTGTGAGGCTGACTTGGGTAAAGTTTCGGTTCTGGCCCTACTAAATCTAAGTGCGGCGTTCGACACGATAGACCATTCGATTCTAGTTGAGCGTCTCTCCAAAACGTTTGGATTGTCTGGAATAGTGTTAAAATGGTTCGAGCCCTACCTTATCGGCCGCACACAAACAATTCAAGTAAAAGGAATAAAATCAGATATTTTTAAGGTTGACTTTGGTGTGCCCCAGGGATCTGTTCTGGGTCCCATTCTCTACACTTTATACACACAACCATTGGGAGGTGTTATAAGTCATCACGGTGTCACGTATCATATGTACGCTGATGACACCCAGCTCTACCAATCCGCAAAACCAAGCGAAATTAAAGGGTTACTGAAATCGATGGAGAACTGCATTGAAGATGTGAAGAACTGGATGGTAGCTAATAAACTGAAAATGAACGATGAGAAAACAGAACTCCTATTATGTAATCCTAAAAATACATTTGTGAACAAGACCTTTCGATTTGTATCGATGATGTGAAAATAACGTTTTCTGAAAACGACAGAAACCTGGGAATTTATTTCAGCAGTGACCTGCTGTCCATGGAATATCATGCGACACAACTTTGCAAAGTACTGTATTGTGACATTAGCCGTATTGGCCAACTTTCGGCATTTTTAAATCAAAATTCCGTAAAGACTCTAGTGTCTGCTTTTGTTTTTACTCGTTTAGACTATTGTAATTCACTCCTATCTAATTCCCCAGGTTTCTTACTTGATAAACTGCAGCTGTTTCAAAATCAAGCTGCTAGAATAGTTTTAAGAAGAAATAAGAGAAAACACACGACTCACTGGCTTCCCATTAGGGCCAGGGTGCTCTTTAAGGTTGGAGTCATGTGTTTTAAATGTTTTCACGGAAGCGCCCCTGCTTATCTTGATGATCTTGTCGAACCATACGTTCCACCCCGTGATCATCGTCTACTTAAAGTGCCAGAAAAGAAGTAAAAAACTCTCTGACAGATCCTTTAGTCACTTTGAACCGACTGTCTGGAACAATCTCCCCGTATCTCTTCGTGACGTCCCTACTGAACTCGCTTTCAGGAAACACTTAAAATCTTATTTTTTTCGAGAATTCTTAATTTATTAGTTATTTTATTTGAGCAGACGATTATCACAGGATATGTATTTATATATTACTTTATTTTTTAAATATGTTAAATAGTTGGATTGTGGAAGGTTTGTGTGTGTGTGTGTGTATGTGTGTGTGTGTGTGTGTGTGTGTGAGAGAGAGAGAGAGAGAGAGAGAGAGAGAGAGAGAGAGAGAAATTTGAATGGATTGAAGTTATTGTTATGCGCCTAGAGCTTTATTGTATAGAGGAGTGGGCGCAATATAAATAAATTTCATTATTATTACTTTTATTATCATAGTATTCCGTATATCAGACTTTTTAAAAATCGATTCCAGGGTATTAAATAATTTATATGGTAAAGATATGGGTCCATAAATCCTCACAATGTCTTTCCGATACTTAATCAGATCTCTTGACCTGAGATATAAGTTATTCGCCAATAAAACACTAGCTTATAAGTCGGGACTTGTGCACAATTTAGAAAATTATCATATTTGTATAGCGCTTCAATGACGGCTTGGAATCTATTGCCGTTAATTTATCCATTATGACCAGACTTAATCAACATTCATAATGGATGGCATGAATCTAAGAGATTCGTTTTAAATGGGCAAGGACATGATAGCCATTAAACCTTTATGTGCATTTTAGACATCAACATAGCTCATTTCTTTGTAATAATAAACCCGATCATGCAATACTTAACATTATGGAATAAGGATGGGTGCTCTATTACTACTTATTGCGTTTAACAGGACACGTTTTGGTAACCAACCTTTTGTGCTTTTCTCTTGTCTGCACGTTGATTTTGATGATAGATCCTGCTGAAGTTTGATACGATGACTGGCACAGGCAATGCGATTACTAATACTCCAGACAGAGAACATATTCCTCCTACCAGTTTGCCAGTTATAGTGTTGGGTGTCATATCACCATATCTGAGGAGAAGAAACAAAGAGAAAAGGAGAAAAAAATAGGTGTTAAATAAATATCCGTATTTGACTAGCCTAGTAAAGTGACATAAACAAAAGAATTTTTCATACGCTGACATTTTTGACACATAGTGATTTAGTAGAGTCACCACCTAGTGAAAAACCTCGTGATGTTTCACATTTGTGTAAAAGTTTATTTTTCTTTACAGTTGGTAAGATTGATATCTTTGAAAAATATTTGGTCGATTGGAATTACAATTCGATCACTTGAAGGTCAACCAGAGGTTACTAAAGTTCAAATGAAATCAACTACATTTAACAATTAATTACTCATAAATTATCGATATTTTATAACATCGTTAAGAATATAAAAACGTTATTATATGTTAAGCAAATCACCTGCACGCGTTTGTTAATATTCCCTTAGATTTGGACGAGTTATTGCCCTTGATGTGATTTTTAGGTGAATAAAAACAATGCTCTTTTTAAAATATCATGCAAACCGTGCTTTATTTTATATTACTCAAATAATAAAGTTTACTCTTGTGGATGTCAGTAACAAGCATATAAATTTATAAGGAAATCAAAAAATATTTGATTGCGTTATCGCCCATTATAGATGAGTCACGCACTGCATCGTGCAAAACTCGGGTTGTTTCATCTTCCGTCTGGAAGTTTATTTTTCTTCAAATTTGGAAAGATCGAAATCTTAGGAACAACAAATAATTTTCATAAATATGTCAAGGTTAGAAATAACACCAAATACACGTTTCAAATGTTAAAACGTATAAATGTACATTGATACACGAATGTAAGAATAGTTCGAAAGGCCTTTGGAGATACGTAAATAGAAATTGAAAAGATAACCAGATGTCAGTGTCTTACTGATAGATGACGGTACCAAGGTTACTTCGGACATAGATAAAGTTAATATTTTTAATGATTATTTATCATCTGCTTTTGTATGTTCAAGAAGATACGACTAATATACCAACTTTCAATGTTCCAAATCAATTAAACGTTTCCGATTTTGTAAATTGTTGAATTTAGTAGATGTGGCTAAAAACATGGGACCCGATCCCCTTCATCCGTGTTTACTGAGGCCTTTTAAATATCACCGCCACTATCAACAATATATAGGTCGCTAAAATCTGGTACCTTACTTGTTGAATGGAAATAAGCGAATGTTACTGACATTCATAAAAAGGGCAACAAAATGGATGTTGCAAACTACAGACCCATCAGCTTAACATGCATACTCTGTAAGATTATGGAGTCTATCTTGAAAGACCGAATTATGGACTTTCTTGAACGTCACATTATGCCAAACGATAACCAGCATGGTTTTAGATCAAAGAGATCATGCCTTACTCAACTTTTACAGGTTGTGGAGGATTTTACAAAGTTAATTGATCGTGATCAATGCATTGATTTTGTTTACCATGATTTCTGCAAAGCATTTGACTCTGTACCACATGAGAGATTATTCATTAAACTAAAAGCATATGGATTTAAAGGGATTACCTTTAATCGAATTAAAGATTTTTTTACAATCGAATACAAAGAGTCATTGTCAATAGGGTAGGGTCCGGTTTTAAGAATGTCACTAGTGGTGTATCCGAAAGAAGTGGATTGGGATCACTTTTATTTCTTTTATAAATAAATGATTTACCATGTGGCATAAATTCAGCCTTTAAACTCTTTGCAGACGATAAAAAGATATATAGATAGTACAACTGAGCATCATAATATTCAGCAATATGATATCTTTTCACGTTTCAAATGGTCTGCAACATTGCATTTGGATTTTAATGTTTGGAAATGTAAAGTATTACATATAGGAAAAAAATATCCATGTCATAATTATTTTACCGATATTTCTATGTCAAATCTACTCTTCGTTTGTCTCATGAAAAGGATGTGGGAGTTACTTTTGATTCATTTTTTTTTATTGTGACGTACATATTGATAAATGTGTAAGCCGTGTAAACAGAATAATAGGAATAATATATAGTTTATAAGGGTTGACAAAACCAAATGTTTGTATTTGTATAAATCGCTCGTTCTACCAATTCTGGTATACGGAAATTGCACCTGGAGCCCATTCTATAAAAGACAATCTATAAGTAGTGAAAGCGCACAGAGGAGAGCTACCAAAAAGATTTAGGCGATAAATTTATCTTATAAGGAAAGGTTATAATTTATTGACTTACCAAATTTGAAATTTAGAAGAATTCGTGGGGATTTAATTTAGGTTTATATATTAGTACATGGTCTGGAAACGATAGACTTTTCTGATTTTTTTTTCATATTCTAATTATTACTTTTGCTTGAGGGGACAAGTTTAAGATTTATGTAATTAGATGCAAAACAAACATAAGACAAAACAGGTTCGGTATTCGTATTGTTCAGAAATGGAACAATTTGAAATTTGAAACAAAGAATGAAAAATCTATGGATTATTTCAAGGTGTTAGTAGACAGGGAAATATAGATAGAATGAAGTCTTTGTTATTGTTTTTTGCCATCCGTGTTTATGAGTAATTCTCACTATACTGTATTAGTCAGACTATAAACTTTCATGGTTACACATAATGTTATGTTTTGGTCCGTTATACTTCGGATGGCAATGTGTGAGCTTCTTAGCCAAGCGCATACTATCTATACGATGGGAGATTTATATATAACGAATAAAACTTGTTTGTACTGCTGTTGACATGGCGTTCAATCTTGCATTTAATACCATGTATTGTTACCTTATTATGGTTATTTTCTATATGTATGGATGCACGAGTGTGTGTGTGTGTATGTGTGTGTGTGTGCTTTGCATGGCACGGTTAAAGATATATGTTTTTACATCACACAGACATGAGTACATTTAAATTGATATATTATCTTTACCACGTGTATCATTATTGTAACCTTTCAATCAATAGATTACCAGCATTGCTATTAATATTAAGGGCATTCAATGGATTTTATTCTATGTCGCTGTTTTTTTTGTTTGTAACAGCAATAACTACCCAAGTGTCCCCCCCCCCCCCCCCCCCCCCCCCCCCCCCCCCCCCGCTGCACACGCCCGTCAAATCGATATAGAAATAGCAATGTTTGCGTGAATCTCAAATCTAATTTGCTAATTCAATTTTTATCACAAGTTAGCGATCCATGCTTTTTAGAGGTATATAGATATCGATATTATTATTATTATTATTATTATTATTATTATTATTATTATTATTATTATTATTATTATTATTATTATTATTATTATTACTATTATTATCATCATCATCATCATCATTATTATTATTATTATTTATTATTATTATTATTATTATTATTATTATTATTATTATTATTATTTTAGTCATTATTATTGTTATTACTATTATTATTATTATTATCATCATCATCATCATCATCATCATCATCATCATCATCATCATCATCATCATCATCATCATCATTATTATTATTATTATTATTATTATTATTATTATTATTATTATTATTATTATTATTATTATTATTAGCAATATCAGTACGACCTAAAAGAGATCAATAAAATCATAGAACACAGAAGGCAGATCTGGGACAATGCATATATCCCAATAAAGTATAACACAGAGAAGGCCGAAATTATGCTATCTGGCCGGTTCAGTAACAAACTAAATATAACCCAGAGAAGGTCAAAACTGTTTATAAAAATATTATATGTTGGCCGGTTCGATGACAATTAAAAAGCGACTTATGCGTCAATATCACATCCCTATAAAAGAATGTGACAATATAAAGGTGCCCGTTAAAAGTTGATTCGGTCAAATTTCTATCCAGATCCAAAAGGACAGTGCAAAGTCTTGGACGTAAAACAAATTTGAGAAACACGTTGTTCTCAATATTTGTTGGGCCGTTTTCGGTACAGAATTAAGAAGCACCCACACAACACATCTTCTTCACGAAAAGTCAGAGCAACGCCGCTTCAAGAAAACAGAAGAGCAATCCTGAGACAACAACAAGACAATATTTGTTTGTGTGTATTTTATTGTCTTTACGTGTGGCTGAATAAGTACTTTGATTTTCAAAACCTTTTCAATTTATTTTTGACATTTAAAAAAATCTTTAAATAAAGTTATAATTTAATTAAATCATCAGACTTTTAAAATAATTTAAAGCTATACTTTTGTGGGGATCTTTTGTAATATCATTAGTCCGATTGTGGTTGGAAATATCTTTATATTTTAATGTCATAGAACAAGTAACAATATTGTTACGTATTAAATTGGTGACAATTTCTCAAAGAAATGTATTAGACTGAAGTGCCACTTAGTGCCACATTTACCACTGAAAATTAAAAACGGCTACTGTTTGGGCAGACGTGCAGTGATTTGCAGGTCTGATAACCGAATTCCTTATGTATGGGCTCATTGTTATAATGAAAATATCATTAAAAAAGACGCAAAATAGTGTCCATTACAACAATGTTGAACTAGGCCTACAAAGAGGTTCGGAAGTCAGACCTGTACGTCAATTTAAACGATAAAAAAGATTAAATACTACCATAAAATAGTTTAGATTTAAAGAAGCATCTGGTTTCTCAAAACAAAAAAAGCTTGATAATCCTTAATAATGAATTTCTAAAGTTATATTTTATTTTATTTTGCCACATTTCCATCTTAGAATTTTCTTTATTCTCCTTTCAGATTCATATTATCCAGGTAAGTTACTTATTACTTTCGTTCAAAACTCGCTCAGAATAAATTAAAAGATATTAAAATCAGACAAAAATTGACTTTTTAGATAACACTTATGCAGGATGTATTCGGATTGGTTAACTCCCGATCTATTTAGTTGTAATACTCTGTTAGGAACTTCACTTTTTAAGGCTCAAATGAAAAAAACCAACATGATTATCTTATAAAATCTAAATGCGAAGTCTAACATTTATTTAGAAATCGGCAACAACTGTAACTATCTTGTTGATGTCTCATATTACATGTAATCTATTAAATAATGTTTCAATATTTTACTATTGTTAGATATTCAAATATAAAGTTAATCTATTCACACCTCCCAAACCTCAAGAGATAAAACTATGACGTCAAACTGTGCGTCTTGGAATGTAAATAGTCAGGACGTTATAGAAGCATTTTTGTATACAAGAGAAACATATCAAGTCGAGCAATGAAAGGAGAAAACTTTGAAAGTATAAGAAAACACAGAGAATCAGATCTGAACAGGTCCTTGTAAATACAAGTGAAATTAAAAGCAACAAACAACCCGAAAACATACATACATACATACATACATACATACATACATACATACATACATACATACATACATACATACATACATACATACATACATACATACATACATACATACATACATACATACATACATACATACATACATACATACATACATACATACATACATACATACATACATACATACATACATACATACATACGAGGGCTCTTTCAGAAACAACCAAAAAATGCCCATTGCTCAGCAACCAGTGGAGATTTTTTTAATTCTGTAAACGACATGATATTTTTTTTTGTTTTTTTTGTTTTTTTTTTTTCAAAATGGCGGCGCTGAATAGCGACGCACAGTTACACCTGTGTGATGAATTCTTTTGATATGTATTTGTTTCATGACAACATTTCACTCATTTAAGTATTAAACGTTGTATGACTGTTCGTATTAATGAATGGTATGTACTTCAAATTTTAACGTTTAGAGTTCTGCTTCAAATCCTCGGAAAAATCGTTCGTATCAATGTTTTTGTCTCGAGGAAATCGAAATGGCGGCGGCTATGTTTACTTCCGACACAAAATTGCACCGCTAATTTCATCTTATTTCGCGATTTGTTGATTGAAGACCTATCCTTCGCTTAATATTATATAAAGCGTTGTATGATGATTTAGAATTACAAAGAGGCATCAAAAATAATAAACCATCGCTTGATGGAGTAGAAAGAATTCATGGAAAAGCAATAGAAAGGAAAGCATTCTCAATTACCAACAATAAAAAACATATTTTATACCATGAATTTAGTATTTTACCATCTGGGAGAAGGTTTTGTCAGATTAAATGTAGAACTAACAAGTATAAATCAACGTTGGTTCCATCAGCAATAAAAATGTTGAATATTTCATATGGTACAGCAAAACCAAGGATAGATACGTTGACTGATTGACTGATTAATTTATTTAATGTTAGATTAAGTGACCATTGATAATGATGATAATATTTGGTGTTGAATTGCCGAAAATGTAACGAATTGAAAATGAAATGAATATGTTTATGTTGTGTATATCGCACGCGTGAAAGAAAGAGAGGAAAAGAGAGAGAGAGAGAGAGAGAGAGAGAGAGAGAGAGAGAGAGAGAGAGAGAGAGAGAGAATAAGTAGGAGTGAAATATCTGTTCAATGTTATAGTTACCATATAACGTTATAACAAGTGTAACTAAATGACAAATTGCCATATTTATGGACAATAAAGATCTATTATTATTATTATTATTATTATTATTATTATTATTATTATTATTATTATTATTATTATTATTATTATGATATTCCTTATGTCCTTACGGATATTCCCAGAAATGATGAAGTGCATCATTTTGCACAATGAATTTCTAGACGATTTTAAAGATGGCGGCCCACCTTGAAACTTGGTCAAAGGAGGAAATCAGAGCTGTCATACGTTTTTTGAACGCCAAAAGTCTGAATCCTACCGAAATTCATAAGAACTTCAGAGTGTATATGGTGAGCATGTTATAAGCCGTACACAAGTCTATCACTGGTGTAATTTGTTTGAAGCCGGCCATTCCGACTTGACAGACAGGGAAGGGAGAGGGCGTTCGATAACTGCGATGTCAGAAGACAATGTGAAGCGAGTTGATGAGCTTATTCGTCAAGACAGGAGGTTGAAACTTCATGAAATCGCAAGCAGTCTTGAAATTTCGGAAACTTCTGCCCATAGAATTGTATTTGATGAACTTGGCTACAGAAAAGTCAGCGCAAGATGGGTTCCTAAGCAATTGACAGACAATCATAAAGAACAAAGATTGGACATCTGCAGGGAACTTTTGAGAAGAAGCAAGAGCTCACGCAGGGTTCACGGGCATACTGCCAACACCGGCGGAGACTTTCTAGGGTACGATGTGACTTTTCTTGACAACATAGTCACCGGTGATGAGACTTGGTTTCACCATTGCACCCCAGAAACAAAGCAAGATTCGATGACATGGAAACATCCATCCTCACCTGTCGCGAAGAAATTCAAAGTCATGCGGTCAGCAAAGAAAATAATGGGAACTGTTTTCTGGGACAGTCGTGGTGTTATTCTGTTCGAAACCTTACAACCTGGAGAAACAATCAATGCTGCAAGGTACTGCCAAACTCTTGACAAGCTTAGGGAGGCCATTCGCAAAAAGCGCCCAGGGCAGTTGACCAACGGGGTCATTTTGCAACACGACAACGCTACACCCCACACAGCACGAGTGACGCAAGGTTGGCTAGAGAAATATGGATGGGAGATTTTGCCACACCCACCACACAGTCCAGACCTCGCACCATCTGATTATCACCTCTTTGGGCCACTGAAACGTGAGCTGGCAGGAAAGCGCTTTGATGTCGATGAAGAGCTTGTTGACCATGTGCCGAAATGGCTACAGAACCTTGACGGAAATCTCTTCCGAGAGGGTATCTATTCCATGGTGCGGCGTTGGCAGAAGTGTGTCGAAAGACTTGGCTGTTACGTAGAGAAATGAAGGACGAGTCAAGGTATGAACACGTGCAAGAATTTTGTTGATAGCATAAAAAACGCGGATTTTACAGGCATTTTTCGGTTAATTATGAAAGAGCCCTCGTACATACATACATACATGCATACATACATACACACATACATACATACATACATACATACATACATACATACATACATACTTACATACATACATACATACATACATACATACATACATACATACATACATACATACATACATACATACATACATACATACATACATACATACATACATACATACAACATACACTACATACATACATACATACATACATACATACATACATACATACATACATACATACATACATACATACATACATACATACATACATACATACATACATACATACATACATACATAATCATATACATACATACATACATATATACATAATATATATATATATATATATATATATTATATATATATATTATATATTATACATTTGGATGTAGTTTTCCTGTTTTCCTGTGTTGTTGCGTTTTACAGTTGCTTTGTATACGACACATGATTCCAGGCATTTGTCTTGGGGGGGGGGGGGGGGGGGGGGGGGGCATAAGTCTTTTATTCCTACAGTTGCATTGTTTTTTCGGTGTGTTGCTTTGTTGGTTATGGGTATTGAGATGCGTTTATTGTAAGCTTTGATTATGTGTTCGATGTTTCTCATGTATGAATGGCTGATCTTTATTGTTTTTCACAATCCAACATCACATGGGACCTCGTCTCAAAATAAAAAAGCTACACAGTAAACACAAAAATGCAACCTATGCCTAGAAGAGAAAAAACATATCGTAAAAAAAAAAAATAAAAAAAAAAAAACCCAAAACGCCACACTAAACAAAAATGAGAGAGATATTCAGCACGTGCGTGCATAGAACAAAACGCTTATAGTGCGGCTATGTGGTCTAGTGGTATGACACTCGCTTTCGGATCGGAAGGTCCTGGATTCGAGCCTCGATTGGCGCATAGGTGAGTCCTTGGAAACTGCTCTTTGCTCACATTTTTTCACCGTACTCAAGTGTAAATTGAGTACCTGGTCATTAACAGCGTTGTCCCTGTCCGAAAAAAATTGTAATGACGCCTAATAGGTGTCATGTCTCCTCCTACATGTTAAGAGTTGCTGTTATTCAGGGACCCATGTAAAGCGCTTTGAGCACGTTTAGTGGATATTGCGCTCTATAAAAGCTCAATATATATTATATATATATATATATATATATATATATATATATATATATATAATATATATATAAGCGATGTAATTAGTTCCTGCAATAAATGTACTTGATTTCCAATCCTTTATTATTATTTCTCTTTTATCATATATTATCTACTATCACTCTACTAGTCCTATTCTATCCTTTCCTTATGTTCATAGTTTCGACTATATTATCTTGTCTCTACCATAATCTGTGTTATAATTCACAGATCATTCTTCCTCGACTAAGGATTGGCTCAGACATTCTGATAAATGGACTTATGTGCTATAATTACACACCGAGAGTCACAAAATAAGAGGTAAACTTGACTAATCTAGATGAGAAAAGAAAATGTTTTGAATCAACTTTCAGTTGTTGGCCTATACGTTGATTACCGTGAAAACTTCCCATTATCGATCATAGCTTGCCATCTTTATAGCGATCATTTTGATTACTAACCATCGCCTTTGACCAATACCGCCATTGTTTGCGTGCCGTCCGGACACGCCTTCTTTGTTCTAAGCTGACCAATAATTAATGAAGTATAACACTACGGGTCGGCAAGAGGTACTTACAGGGTCAAATATATTGCACCTTCAGTGATAACAAAGTAATATTTGTGTTGTATAGTGGGCGAGAGGAGAGAACCTCATTTTTATCGTGAAAAGATGCTGGAGAAGGCTGAAGGCATTTTATGATGAATATATAATAACATTATCGTTAATTCCTCAACGTCTATGCGCTTAGGATTAATCATTTCAGTGCGGGCCTAGTATGGCATCGTGCACAGATTATCCATGAGATCTTCAAATTCATAATTCGTAGATTTGTCATCAAATATTGATTGTAAAATATTTTAATCAGTTGGCACGTATTGCAAATTCAGGTATGCGCACAGTTGTTTCTATTTTCTGGTTTAGAGCATTGTCCGTACCTGGGTGAACGATTGAAAAGATCGATATATATTTATAAATATGTGACCAACTGTCCAAAGTGGAATTACATTGAAGGAACCCAATGGTATAAATTAAACTTTTAGCTTAAGTTACAAAACTTGAAACTAATTCATGTCAAGTACAAATAACGAAAAGAAAGAGATTGAAAATAATTATTAGTATCAACTTACTGATTTGATACGAAGTTGTAGGCTCACACGGAACAGCACATGATTATCAAGCAAAGTGATCACTATGGGCCCAAAGTTTAAAATCCAACTATCAGTCCAGCAGTGATTGGGTCTTTTTAACGCTACAAATTTCAACTTGTGATTTGATTTCCTGATCACTCCGTCCAATAAGATTCTAGCATTGATGTAAACAATCGAGTGTAGGGAGACGTTAGGATGTCAAAATGTCATCGATAACGTTTAAACAAGAGGGCTGAAAACAACGAGTTTAGATAGATACTTCCAATTTACAAGATAAAATGCAAGTTTCGATTTGACATTTTTCCAAATTCCTGTAACAACCCATGCCGTTATAAGAGAACGAGATGTTTTTGTAACCAATTGGCCAGATCATTGTCATGTAACCACTAAAACATTGACGAGTAATGACTGAAATCTTAAACTTCGACTTAAAAGAACGTTTGAAACTCTGATAACATTTTAATTTTCATGAGATTAGTCTATTTGATTTTCTTTAAATATGCAACGGGTGTTTTTATGTCAACATTTTAACAATTTGTCTTAAGAAAACATTGTGGTCTTTGTTCACCTTTGTCTAGGTGGATACACGGAGTTGGGATATATTTAGATAACGGACGATGTTGACACTACTACTACTACTACTACTACTACTACTACTACTACTACTACTACTACTACTACTACTACTACTACTACTACTACTACTACTACTACTACTACTACTACTACGGCTATGTGGTCTAGTGGTATGACAATCGCTTTCGGATATGAAAGTCCTGAGTTCGAGCCTCGCTGGGCGCAAAGTTGAGTCCTTGGAGACGGCTTTTTATTCACATTCTCTCACCGTACTCAGATGTAAAATAAGTACCTGGCCGTTAACAGCGTTGTCCCTGTCCGAACAAAAATGTAATATCGCCTAACAGGCATCATGTCCTGTCCTACATGTTAAGTGTTGCTGTTGGCAGGGACCCCATGTAAAGCGCTTTGAGCGCTAGTAGTAGTAGTAGTAGTAGTAGTAGTAGTAGTAGTAGTAGTAGTAGTAGTAGTAGTAGTAGTAGAAGCAGTAGCAGTAGCAGTATTTTTTTTTAATTGAGCGGTTAAATAGCGCAATATCCACTAAACGTGCTCAAACCGCTTTATTTAAATATTATATTTTTCAGTTGACCTGCCGTACATGCTACTGTACATACTGTTAACAACAAGAGATGAAGTGAGTAGAAAAGTGCCAGAAGACAATAGAGAATAAACATTTTTTGCGGCGGTGATGGGGTTTGAACCTGCGACCTTATTGGTACGACAACGCCTGGCCGGTGAGAGCGTGACTCTACCGTATGAGCTATCCACGAATACAAAAAAATTCGTATCAAACTCAGGTCATTCATTATTAGTGCCTTCTCTCACCGACTACTGGAAGTAGCGGGTACACACATACACACACACACACACACACACACACACATACACACACACACACACAC
The DNA here is from genome assembly GCF_034508935.2 of Berghia stephanieae. NCBI lineage: Eukaryota > Metazoa > Mollusca > Gastropoda > Nudibranchia > Aeolidiidae > Berghia > Berghia stephanieae. The sequence goes on from NC_088365.1 coordinate 38,737,340, forward strand.
ACAACCATCGCAAAGTTACCTGGCCAGCAGTTAAGCTTAATAGCCAATATTCTCAAGACAAACATATAACATAGAAACAACTGAGACATTGAGTATGCTCCGGTATATGGGGTGAATTTTTAATTCAGAAAAGTGGGTGGAGCAGGCACTTATGTTGGTAACAACAAGAGATGAAGTGAGTAGAAAAGTGCCAGAAGACAATAGAGAATAAATTTTTTTTTGCGGCGGTGATGGATATATTTGATATTGAAGCAATTAACTTCCCTAGCCCTAGATGTTTAAAACCTTCCAATAATGTTGGAGACCTCAAGCTTATCATCCTGTCGGATGAATCAAAACTAGCAATTTATGGTTGTGCAGTATATATAAGATGGAATTAAACGGAGCCGTTCTATCAAAGAGATTAAGAAAGGTGATTGAATCAGAAATGCGATTTACTCTCTCCTCTGATTTGCATCTTGTCGATTCTGAGGCAATTCTCATCATGTTCATCATAAACTAAGCACTCGAATTAAGGCGTATGAAGGAGTTCGTATCGGTGAGATACAAGCGGCTAGGGGGGAGGGGGGGGGTATAGAGAGAGAGAGAGAGAGAGAGAGAGAGAGAGAGAGAGAGAGAGAGAGAGAGAGAGAGAGAGAGAGAAAGAGAGAGAGATACACACACACACACACAGAGAGAGAGAGAGAGAGAGAGAGAGAGAGAGAGAGAGAGAGAGAGAGAGAGAGAGAGAGAGAGAGAGGGCCAGCAGAAAAAGAGCTAATGACATCATTCGGAGGTGCAATGTGCATTGTGAATAAAAGAGGCCCTAAGATTGATCCTTTTGGAACGCCAAAAGACAAAGTAACAGTATCAGAGACATGTTTGTGATTTATGCTGATTAACTGCCCCCTACCACTCAGATGAAAATAAAACCAATTTAAAACTGCTCAATCGATGCCATATAGGTACATTTCTAAATAATAATAATTCGCTTAAATACCACTTATGTAGTTTGTATTAAATTTTGAATTTATTATTTATAGCATATTATCTATATCATGTCGCAATTACCAAAGACTGATATGAAATCTCTCGCTTTAACTCGTTTGAAATACTGATTGTATACTCAATATTGTCAAATTAACAAAAACTGTTTATATAACTTTGCCAAATTTTTGTCTTTGCATGAACGTTTCACGGGGCCTTTAACCCTCTCTTTACCAGCCATTTTCAGGATTTTCCCCAAATCTTCAGACTCAACTAACAGAAAAATAAATTTTTATCACTCTGAAATAATAGCAGTAAAATTCTTGCGATACATAATTTCTTTAGCAAAACATTCTCTACAACACACCGTTCATTTTCTTTAAATTTTATTTGTACAAGAGAACTTTGAATAAGAAAAAAGTTTGTTTGTATCGTAACGAATGTGACGATTTTCCTATAGTTGGTAAGCAGAGGGTTAAAGGTTTTAAAAACATATTAGGCTCTTAAACAACATGATACGGTACGGGATCTCTATCGGTTCCACTCTCGTAAAGCTGCGAAAAGAAGA